>NC_132787.1:52637190-52940188 GCF_048418805.1 Vulpes vulpes | reverse complement strand
GGCCTGGGGAGGACTGGGGGTTGGGAGGACTGAGGCTGGCGGGGAGGGGGTGTTGTTGGAAAATTGTAACAAACATAAGCTTAAGTGCACAGAACCTGTATGTAACATATCACAAAAGATTACAACGCACTCACCTGTGTAATCTACACACAGATGAAGAGGTAAAATAGTATCACTCCCATGCTTTACTGGGTCATAACCTTCTACCTCATCCCCTACTTCCATTTATTTATTTTTCTAAAGATTTTATTTATTTATTCATGAGAGACACAGAGAGAAGGCAGAGGGAGAAGCAGGCTCCCTGCAGGGAGCCCAGCGTGGGACTGGATCCTGGGAAGTCCGGGATCACGCCCTGAGCCCAAGGCAGACTCTCAACCGCTGAGACGCCCAGAAGTGTCCCCCAACTCCCATTTAATCCTTAGTGGTGGTGGTGGTGTTATTTTTCCTCTCTGTAGTGTTCTATCATTAGGGTTTCATTGCGAAAGCCCTTAAGGGTAATGAATTTGAGCACCACTATGTATTTGTTAGCCAGTTGAATTTTCTCCTGTTTCTTTCCCAACCTTGGTGATTTTCCTATAGGTCTGCCTTTTTCTTCTTGTTTTGCAAGATCTCATGAAGTATCTTCGGTACCAGTTGATTATGCTGACTGCAAATAAGTTCGCCCAAATTGTGACTTGACCTTTTACTCTCGATTCTGTGTTGTGATGGACAGAGATTCAGCCTCTTCATTAAGAATTAGTCTTTCTGTCTTATTTTTTAGATCCTTGCTTATGCTTGGGATCATGGGAATACGCTGCTACATTAATACCAACTAAAATAATCTGCCTTATCGTTTCACATTTTGGTGCCTGATCCATGTTAGAAGTGATTTTGCTTATGGTGGAGATAGGGATCACATTTCATCCTCCCTTGTCAACCACCCCCCCACCTCCTACATGGGATCGAATTATTATATGCTATAATCATTGAACATTTATAATGTTTTTAATACCTTTGTTTTTTGAGTCCTCAATTTAGCCCGCTTTCTCTGATTCTATTTGTGGACATACCAAAGAAACTCGATTCTCTTAATACTTTTAGTAACTTATTCCATAGATGTAAATAATTATAGTATTCATTTTTCATTTTCACTTCTCATAATACCTTTTCTTGCGTTTTCTTACTGGCTAAGATCTCCATCACAGTGGGGAAGAGAAGTGGTTGCAGGGGGCCTATTTGTCTGCTTCCTGATGGTTCCTAATTGGTAAGGTGGTGGTGGAGAAGGTCATCTTATCATCAACTCTAACGCGCTGAAGGTTTTTTGTTTGTTTTTAGTTTGGAAGCTCCCCTTTAGCAGATTAGGGCTGCTCCTTCTATTCCTGTTATGCTAAGAGGCTTTTAAAAATCATAAGCTGATAATGAATTTTTTCAAACACCTTTTCTGTGTTTTTAGTGATTATGATTTTCCTCTCTAAGTTGTTAATGTGATGAATTACTCTATTTTCTAATGATAACCAACTGTTTCCCCGGTGTAAGACCAATTTCATCACGACATATTTTAAAAATATATATCTTGATTCAGTATTTCATTTTTTTAAAAAAGCTTTTATTAATTTATTCAAGAGAGACACAGAGAGAGGCAGAGACATGGGCAAAGGGAGAAGCAGGCTCCCTGTGGGGATCCTGATGTGGGACTCAATCCCTGGACCCCCCCTCCCCCCAGGATGACGACCCGAGCCAGAGGCAGAGGCTCAACTACTGAGCCACCCAGGCGCCCCGCGATTCAGTATTTTAAATAATTTTTGAAGCTATGGATATTCAGCAATAAGTCGGGCCTCTCGTTTCTGTTTCTCACAAATTGCCTTTCTGGAGTTTTTGGTTTCAACCCAAACTCATAACAACAAGTTGGGGAATTCTGCCGCCCTTTGATGTTTTTAGAATTTCTTTGCTTTTGGAGTCACTTCTTCTAATGAGCTTTTTTGGTCCTTGAGCTTTCTTTGCAGGAAGACTTTTGAATTCTATTTTTTTTTTTTTTTTATGTGAAGCTTGTAGGACTAGTCCTCCTCCCCACCCCTGCCCAAATCGCTACGGCAATATACCTACATTTCCTCTAAAGCCTTTAACTGGTTGGCATACACATGTTTATGATATTCACGTATTGTTTCCTTATATCTAGCAGTTCAATAGTCGTGACTTCCTTCTTTCCTCTTCCCGGTTTTATCAGAGCCGTCTTTTCAAAGATCCAACCGTTCACTTTTCTCTTTTGTATATTTATTTCCAATGTTCTTTTTTCATTTTATTTCTTTTTAAATTTTTAACATTTATTTCTAATTTTCAAATTCCTGCTTTTCTATTTCATTTCTGGTCCCATCTGCTTTTGCTGTTCTTGTCATTCTTTTTGTAACTTTTTGAGATGGAGGTTTATCTCATTAGCCATCCGCCCTAATCGTCCTGATTTACATTTAAAGCTCTGTATTGTCCTCGAAGACTGGTTTTGCCACCTCATGGGCAGTAGCTGTAGTATTTTCAGTTTTGTTTGATTCAGAATTATTTCCTAATTTCCGTCTTCATGCCTGCTTTGATACAAGGATTGATAGAAGCATCTCTAAAATTCCAGATACATGAGATTTTGTTCTTATGTCTCATAACTGCATTTGAGATGCTAGTTGATTCTCTTGAAATAAATGTCATTGGAGGGTACCCCTACAGCAGCACCAGGATGAATATGTTCTCCTTAGAATATGTCGTCCTCTGGCAGGCTCTTGGGGTTTGTTAAGACTGGGAAACAAGTTGATGGCCTAAGGTTTCCCATACTACCCGGGCTATGTGTACTCAAGGCTAAATTCACTAGAGGTCAAGCCCATGGCTACATTTCCTCAGGGGCTTATAAGTATTTTATTTCATCTTTAAAGATTTTATTTTTAAGTCATCTCTACACGCAATCGTGGGGCTGGAACTTAGAACCCCAAGGATCAAGAGTCCCATGGTCTACCGAGTGAGCCAGCCAGGTGCCTGCTGGCTTCTGAGCTTCCTTCCTTATTTATTTATTCTCAAGGGCTTTTTCAACATTCCTTTTCCTTATATTATTTGTAGTGCCAAGGCCGCCTTGTCCAAAGAGCCCTGGGACCTGAAGGGGCAGGACTAGATAAGATCACCCCTACCCCCAAGGGCTTAGACCTTGGGAATCCCACCTTATTGTAGTGAGGACCTGCTATAATCCTTCTAGCGCGAGCCTGGGACTGAAAATGTCGATTTCCTTGTTCCTAGCCCTCGAGGACCATGAATAGAAGACAAAATAAGCTATCCTGGCAATCCACCCAGCAGCCTAAGGAGCTTTGTTGCCTCTTTTCTTTACTCTTTGCACTGGCACCTGCAAATGTTAGTGGCAAGGTTGCCATCTACCTTTAGGCTCTCTCTCTCTCTCTCTCTCTCTCTCTCTCTCTCAAAGATCCCGACCAGCTTAAGGAAAAACATACAAACGAACACCAAAAAGACTTTGCAATCGAAAATGAAATAGCTTGTATTCTCTTACTTTGAAAAGTCTACCATTATGGTTACCCAGGATGACAGGAATGGATTTAAAATTCCTGGACTTCTTGGAGTGAAACACCAGGAAAGGAAGCCTGCGAGAACCTCCGGTGCCGGCTTGCCCGCTGGCCTGCCAGAGCCAGGTGGTCTGCACCTGCAATACAGCATCCACGCTCCATCCGCCGAACGTCTCTTCAAAAGCAGCCTCTCGATGCCACACTGCGCACAAGCCCTGGGTCTGAGTATGAACCAACAAAAGGGGAAAGGAGCAAGTTTGGCCCTCCGTTTGACAACCCCAGGAGGAAAGATCCGCAAAGCACACAGGGGGCAAAAAACAAAAAACAAAACAAACAAACAAAAAACACAACAACAACAGCAACAACAACAAAAAAACCTCACTTACTTGGGCGAGTGATTCTGGGACTCTCGGCCCAAGGTTAGGCCCGTGGGAGAGGGGAGGGCGCGAGCCCCAGGGTTTCCGGAAAGGCTCTCGGGACCATCGCAATTTTGCTGCTAAGGAAAGAAAACCAGCAGGAGGCCGGTGATAAGCGTCCGCCATCTCTGAGCTCGGCGACTCCCGGTCACCAGCGCGCGCACAAGGGAAGTGGCAGTGCGGCCCGAGAAGGCAGGAGGAGAACCGGGTGACGCCACGGAAGAGCCGGCATCAGTCCGGGACTGGGAGACGTCGCGGGAAAGCGCCAGCCCCGGCCCCGACCCACAGCATTCGTGCAGCTGAGTCCCCCACGCTCGAGGGACCCGCAGGGGGCAAGAGCAGCCAGAATGCACCAGACGGAGCTCCCCTGGAAGACCCACACTCAGAATCCTAGGACCCCCGCGGAGGGGTTGGGGGGAAGACCGGCTAGCGCCCTCCGACGCACAGGGTCACCAACTTGATCGCCACTCAACCCTCGCCATTCTTCCAAACCGCTTCCCAAAAGACTTCAGGCGACTCACCCCCCGCCCCCGCCTCACCTGAATCCACGAGTTCGCCGCCTAGACCGTCCGCCTTTCAGCAGCCGCTCGCACCCACCCCATCCAACGCCCCCGCCCCGCACCCCCGCGCTGCCGCGTCTCCTACCGCACCTGCTGCGTCTGCAGCCTGGGTGCACAGACCTCCCCGGGCCCCGCTGCTGTCTTCGTGCTTCAGGATAGACGTCGCTTTCATGCCCACAGGTGTTCGGAGTCAGTATCAAAGCTAAAATGGGAAAGTATGCCCAGCGCCTGGGAAGAGTCTACAAGGTTTAAATGCAACGGCCCCGGAAGAAACTGTGGGATCTGGCTGCGGTATCATCGTTTTTGATGTCCTGGTGTTGATGTTTACTCTTACCTTCGGCTGAAGGAAGCAGTAAGAGTTTTCCATCTTGTGCACACCTCACCTGCTGCCTTTGTTGGGTCAGTAACATCACTTCCCAACACCGCTCAGTCTGCGAATGGGACGGCCCTGGAGGAGGACCGCACCCCTCTCACCGCTGCTCTTCCTCCCAACTCTCACGGCCGTCGGGTCCAGGCGCCTCTTCCGAACGCGAACGCGCGAACGCGTAGCAGGCCTTTTATGCTCAGTAAGAGCCGAGCTGAGGGAGCTGGGCCCACCGGCCGCTGTCCGGGGTACACACCAACACCGCGACGTGGCTTGGCCCCCGGAGCTCAGTTTTTCCGAGCAGAGCCGGATCTGCGCCCCTGGGGCATCCCCGCAGGATCTGAAGCTCTGCGGCGGAGCATATACCCGAGCTGGCCGCTGAGGAGCCTCTGAAGCCGCTTCTGCAGGCGGTTGACTGGAGAGCAGCAAGCACTGTGAGCCCTGAGAAGGGGCCCGGTATCGTCTCCGCCACCCCCATCCCCGCCCGGCCCGCGGAAGTTGGAGACTCGGGGCGGGGCGCACACCGCGCGGACCTCCGGAGAGGAAAGAAAGTCCCTTCGCGCGATGGGCAAAAGGTGGTTCCCTGACCGGGAATCGAACCCGGGCCGCGGCGGTGAAAGCGCCGAATCCTAGCCACTAGACCACCAGGGAGACGGTGCCAGGCCCTTCTCCCGGGGGCCTCCCACGGGACGGACAGTTTCCCCCGCGCTGGGGGAGGCCTCCGGCCTCTAGGAGGTCCCCCGGCCTCCCAGGAGCCCTTTCAGGATGGCATGCCCTCCCCGTCTCTCCAAACGAGAGCCCGCGGGAGACGCCCCAGGGCCCCGAGGCCCCGAGCCCCGCCAGGTCCACACGTCGGGCCGCACCTCCGGGCTGCCGCGGAGACGCACCTTTGGGAGGCGGCCGCGGGCGGACACGAGGAGCGGCGAGGGCGCGGGAGGGCAGGCGCCGGCGTGAGACCCCGGGGGGGGGGGCGCCTCGCCCGGAGGACCCCGAGGGACGCGGCCACCGAGCCGCGCGGACACAGCCCGCCTCATGGAAGGCTGGGCGGCCGGAGCTGGACCCCGGGTCTCCGCCCACAACCTGCGGCTCCCGTAGCTTTCCCACGACGCTGGGCCTGTTCATCCGCCCTGCAGACAACCGGAGCCTCATTCACCTGGGGTGGGGGGGGGGGGCGGGCGGCGGTTAGGTACCAGGGAGGCCCTTAGACTCCTGGGGGACGGGGCGGGGGGAGGGTCGTGTCCCACCCTGAGGTGAGAGGGATGAAGTGAACGCGTGTCTGGATCTGGGTGATGGTTTGATGAGTTACCAGTCGTTTCAAAACGTACCGCGCTGTGTGAAAACGCACAGACCCGGGGGGCGGGGGGGACTGACGCTACGCTACCGAGGTGAGGACTTACTCTGAGCCCCTTCAGACCGCGCAGTGTGCCAGGGGCATCAGGAGGCACAACCAGATAAATGGACTGAGACCCTGAAACTGCCGAACAGCTGACCCGGTGAGTTCGCTTTCAATAAAAACATGTCCTCGTGGAAAGAAAATAGGATCAATATGGGGGGCGGGGAGAACAGCTTTATTTCTACCTCACACTACACACAAAAATTAATTGGAGGTGCCTCATGAGACATAAAGGTTAAAGGTCTAAAGCAGTATTTGAGGAGACTTTGGGACTTGTTGGCAGGCAAAGGTTTACTAAACAGGACCCAGGGAAAAATATGTATATATTAAAAAAGACATGATGAATCAGACCTCATCAACCGTAAGCATATCTGCTCATGCAGAGGCCACCAAGACAGTGAAAGCAGCAAGCCACAGACAGGGAGAAAATGTTCCCACGACGAATCTGACAAAACAAGCAGGCGAGCAAATCCCCGAACCTGTAACTATAATGTGTCGGGAGCTCCTGCCAACTGGCCATTAAAAAACCTGGCCCCCGTGTTTTAGGGGGGTAAAGGCCATGGCACAGCTCCTTGGGAAAAGAAGACACGCAGGCCAACAAAGCGCTAAGAGAGTGCCCGCGTGTTCAGCCGTCAGACACTGGCTATTCGCATCCCGCGGAGACAGCACCACTCACCACTCTCCCAGCAGCACGGCTCAAACTGTGAGGACAGGCAGGAAACCCCAGTCTTGGCCAAGATGTGGACCCGAGATCCCTCGGGGGGTCTCCTGAGGAACAAACACCTTGTGGCGTGGAGTGGCTGCCCACCGGCATCTCACAATCCTGGAGGGCATAGCTGGTGTCCCTGGAGGGGCTACTGTGCGCACGGTAGGGAGGACGCCAGCCAGGAACTGACTGAAAAAGGCCCCGAAGCGGATTCCCAGGAGCCGGGGCTCGAGCGGCTCAGCGGGTCTACGGAGGAGGCGTCGCTAATCCCACCGGAAGTTTTCTCCGGTCTCTCAGCTCCTCCAGGCAGTGAGGAACCCGGAAACGCCACCTCCGGGCCACTGCAGCCCCGCGGCTCCCTGCAGGCCGGTCGGGGACCGACGACTGTGGCGATTCGGGGCCTGGGTTCTGCCCGCGCGGATCCCCATCTCTGTGACTTCCTGGAGAACCACTTCCTAGATGAGGAGGTAAAACTCATCAGGAAGATGGGCGACCACCTGACTAACCTCCGCGGGCTGGCCACCCCCCCCCCTCCAGCTGGGCTGGGCGACTATCTTTTCGAAAGGCTCACTCTCAAGCACGACTAGGAGCCTCTGGAGACCAGCAGGCTTTGAGGGGCTCCTCTGGCGCACCCAGCCCCCCCCCCCCGCCCCCCGTGCCAGGGCTTGTGCCTGAACCTTTTCCCCTGCAGCCACTTAGGCAGCTTTTTAACCATCCTGGAGCCCTTTCCCAAAACGTGGACCAAATGGACACAATAAAGCTTTTTGCAGGGGGGGAAAAAACAAGGGGGGGGGGAGCATTTCTTTAGGTTCCTTGCGCTCAGAACTCAGAAGGGAGACGGTGCCCAGGTCAGTGCACTGAGTTTCCCTCTGCTCCGGGGTTAGGCCTGCTGGCGCCCCGGGGGCAGCGGCGAGCAGGGCCGTCTGCCCCCACCCCCCACCCCGGACCAGCACTGCGGGCGGGTTTCCACGCCAGGTAAAAGGGAGAGGCGGCGAGCGCCCGGGAAGAGTGCCGTGACTCGGATTCGAACCGAGGTTGCTGCGGCCACAACGCAGAGTACTAACCACTATACGATCACGGCGCGCCACCCTTCCGGCCACGGGCTCGGCCGCCGCTGCGGGGACTCTGGACGCAAAGTCGTTCCAGGTACAGCGCCGCGTTCCTTCCGAAGAAACCGCAGGGCTGCTGCCGCCGTCTCCTGCAGGCCCACCTCCCCTGGGGAGGGGATACTCCTCCCCTTCCCCTCGATGCCGACGCGCGGCGAAGAACCCCCAGCCTCCATCTCCCGACCCCCATCCGGCCGGAGCCTCGGCACAGGGTCCTCGGGATCTCCGGCGGCCCGCGCCACCTCCCCCCACGCCCCCCTCCCTCCGCTGCTCCGCGCGGCCCTGGGCGTTTGCCCCTGCTGACCACCCCCTCCACCACCACCGCAGCTCCCCAGCTCCGACCGCCGTGGAGGGGAGTGAGCCGAGCGCCACCGGCGCCCAAGGTGCGTGAGGGAGGGACAGGAGGGAGGAACAGTCCCGGAAGCCGCGGGCGTCAGCGTCGCCGGGGACCCGTCGACGCCGACGGAAGGCGGGTGGCTCCCCCTAGCGCCGAGTGACAGCTCGCTCTCTAGTGGGACGTGGGCGGGGACTGTCCGCAGGTCTCTGTGGCGCAATCGGTTAGCGCGCTCGGCTGTTAACCGAGAGGTTGGTGGTTCGAGCCCACCCGGGGACGAGGCGGCCTTTTTAGAACCTAGAAAACGTGCTTTGGCAAAGGCACCACCGGAGGGCCGACGCCGAGGCCGGAAGGCCATCGCGGACTCTGGAGGAGGAAAACCCATCGCTGAGAATCCGGAAATCCTCGAAGGGCTGCAACCCTCTTTTTGCCTTTTAACAGTGCAGTTTCTGCCATCCTTTGTCCCTTTCCTTATACTCTTTCCGGTAAGTTGGTCCTAGGTGTTTGTGGTTACAGATAACGGCTGTCATCCTCCTTCTCGTGCACATATTTTTGGCCACCTGACAAATATTTCTACAGGGTAGAGGCCCGGAAGAGCAATTACTCTAACATAGTCTTTCCATGGTTTCTATATCATCCAATTTGTTGTTCCCTGTTGACGGGTTAGTCATAACTCTTTCTTTTGTTATTTCAGCGACTGCTTCAGGCTTCATAGCAGCACACACCTGTAACTTACCAGCCTCCCTCCAAGCCATCTCCTACCTCTTCACATTCCTTCAATTCAATATCATTGGAAGAACTTAAAGATGACAATAGACCTTGAAATTGCAGATTGACTTGACAAATGATGGAGAAATGCATGTTCGGATTTATATAAGATACCTTAAAAGGTTTACCCGCCGTCCCCACCCCCACCCCCAAACTGTAAGAATAATAAGTCAGTATGATGGCCAGAATTATAAGACTTAATCTCCATTAAATTTTATTATATATGTAACTTACTGAAATACATACTTTGGTATTGTATAAGCTCTTAAATAGTATTGGAAGGAAAGCGTGTTTGTTAGACCAGTATCGGAAATTTAGGCAGCTAAGTGTCCCTAGGAGTTTGAAGAGAAAATAAGCCCAAGACTTGTATAAACTAGAATACTATCTACCAATATTTTCTGCATTTTTAGTAAATCTAGAAGGCGACATAAAGCAGTTTTTAGATCAAAATTATCAAACCAATCTGATGCACACTAGGAGTCCTTTTATGAAATATGACATGATATATACATCTTCTGTGCCATTATATAGAAAATATTAAAATCCTTTGAAGTGTTTAAGTATTTGAGGTTCATCCTTACTGTCCACCTGATTTTTTGTTCTTGTACCCAGCACTGAGATGGCTAATTTATCTACAGCTAAACTATTTCTTGGTTTTGTTTTTGTTTCCTTCCCTGAGTCACAGATTCAGAGGGAAAGGAAATGTGAGGGGCACCTGGCTAGCTCACTTGGTAGAGCACGGGACTCTTCACTCTTGATCTCAGGACTGTGAGCTCTAGCTGACACACCTTGGGTATAGTGATTACTTAACAATAACACCAGAAGAAAGTAAGAAAGAGAGAAAGAAAGAGAGGGAAAGAAAGAGGGAGAAGGAAGAAAACAAGGAAGGAAAGGAAGGAAGGAAGGAAGGAAGGAAGGAAGGAAGGAAGGAAGGAAGAAAGAAAGGGAGGGAGGAAGGAAGGGAGGAAGGAAGGAAACCCCATCAATAGCATCTTTGGACCCCCACTGGGGGTCCCAGAAATAGAAGCTCGGTCACTACCCCACTTTGGGGAGAGGCACAATTGAATACACACCTCAAATCAGGTTGCCTGTGTCTGTTTGGACTCAGACTGGAGCTGGGACCAACTCAAGGCCAGGACAAGACTAAGCCCCATCATCACAGGGCAGCCACCTACCTGACAGCACCGGTGCAGATAATTCCAGAAAGCTCTTGAAAACTTTCCCCTTCCCTTTGGAGAATTTTCCACCTGCTCCCTTCCCCCTCCCACCCCAGGAAAGGATTCTTCAGCTTTGGCTGGGCCAGGACCCTCTAAGATCCCTGTAGGGTAGAGAGAGCCAGGAGGGCAGGAGCCAAGGGGGCAGCTGCACTTCCCTGAAGGGTCTCTCCCCGGGGTGGGAAGGTTCTAGAGCTCAGGCTGACCCTAGACCCGCTGCCCACCAGAAGGAGCCCAGAGGGCAGGCAGTGCTGGGGGCATGGCCACCTAATCCTGTTCCCACAAGCACAGGGCACGCCTGGCCTGCACTATCCCGCAAGAGGCAAATAACACTCCACCTGCCTGAAGCTTCTCTGCAGCCTGGAGGCAAGAGATGTCTGGTTCCTGAAGGGACAAGCGGGGTCTCCTCCAGAGGACAAAGCCCTCCCCTGGGCTCCGAAGAAAGGTCATGCCAAGCGAGGCTGGTTTGGAGGGACATTGCCCAAGGGAGGGAGCAAGAACGGCCCAACCCATTGTCTTGAGATGTCTGCCAGGTGCCTTCAAATGATGTCCAGTCTGTAAATATGAGGATGGAGGGAGAAAGTAAACGTGGGGAAATGTTAACTGGTGCACTTAGGGGAGGGATACAGTATATTACCACTCCTGCAACTTGTTCTGTATGTTTCAAAGTTTGCTTGTTGGCCTTAGAGGAGTGACAGAGTGTAGTCCCAAAGGGACCCCTGCTTTGGCTCCAGCAGATGAAAACCCAGAAAATAAAGGTTAGATTTCCCAGTCAGAGAGAGCAACAGCGGGGTGGGGACGTGTCCCATGGGCCCAGGGCTGAATCCAGCTGCCAATGGCTCCCAGCCCTACCCCCTGCTCCTCACCTCTCCCAGCCCCAGCCACACCTCCACACCTGGGGCTCTGAGGCCTGACCACGAGGGCACTGGCCTGGGCTGCATTCTGGTCTAGCTTAGCCCTGTGTGTGGCAGAGCCAGGGCCATGCTCTCTTTCTGAGCCTCCGGTTCCTTGGGAGTAAGGGGCGGCCTTGGCTCTCAGCAGGCAAGGAGCAGAGTCCCTCTACTTCATGACCTCGAACTAGTCCAAGGGCCCTCCTGAGGACGGTACCTGAAAGGCTCCTTTGGCGTCCCCGTGGGCTCATCAGGTGGAGCCCAACACTCTTAATCTACGCATCTTTGGCTTGAGTCCCAGGTGCAGTTGGTTTTCTTTTGTTCTGACAGGCAAATCTACCTTTCTGTAATGGTGGGGGGGGTGTGGGGGGGGGGAGGGGAAGCCAAGGTTGCTGCCCAAGGTTGCTGCCCAGGGAAGAAGGTGTTGGTTTTCAGAGCCATAGCACCTGTCAGCCTGTAGAGGAGACTTAGGGCCAGAGGAGCAGATCAGGGATGTAAAAGATCTGGATGTAAAAGTAACCTGAAGTCCACGTTGCCCTGTGTGCTCTTCTTGGCCTGATCTCCAGCGTGAGGGGGAGCAGACCAAGGAGGCCAGTCAGGTTGTTAAGTGCTGGGGAGTCTGAGTCTTTCAGGCAGCAGCAGAACCCCATCCAGCCTCAGGGGTGAGGTTTGTTTTATTTTGTTTATTTCTGAATGGCAAAGGGAGCTGCGCAAGCCGAGGCCCCATTGGCCGAGACCATGGTCCTCTGTGTGTTTGAAGCAAGAATAGAACCTGGGGTAAGAGAAAGAGAGCTGTTTCCGCCCGGTTTCGAACCGGGGACCTTTCGCGTGTGAGGCGAACGTGATAACCACTACACTACGGAAACCAGGCCGCCGGCGGCGCCCTCTGCCAGGACCCTGAAAAGCCTGGTCCTGCCACTACTGTCCTGCCCACCAGTTTCTTTGCCAAGTGCAAAGGCCCCTGGGAGCACCCGCGAGCCTGCAGGCCGGGGGACCGCAGCCCCGAGCGGCCCGGCTGGGCTTCCGCGTCTCCACCACCCCGGGCGGGCGGCCAAGACTCTGGGGGCCTCGGCAGTCCGGCTTCGGGATCCGCATCCAACGCAGGGTTTCCAGATCCGATTGGAGGGACCCCAGTGCTGGGACCCCCTTCCGGGAGAAGGGGGGGCGGGTCAGTTGCGTCCGAGCCCCAGGCGCCCCCGCCGCCCCCTTGGGGTCACCCGCCCTCCGGGGCGGTCGCCGGGGCGGTCCCCGCGGGGCGGTCAGCGCTCGGGGCTGGGAATCCTCCCAGGAACCCGGGGACCGGCTCCCCCCGCCCCCGTGGGCCCCGCGGCCGCGGACCTGAGCGCCTCCGTTCCCAGCCCTTCGCTGTGGCTCCTCCGCGGTCCTCTGGGCTGAAGGGCGAGACTCTGGTACCCTCTGGGCAAAAGTGTTCCCTTGGGTTCCTGCCTGGGCTGCTTTAAAGCCGCTGACAGGAGGCCTGTGGCCATTACCGTGGAACAGTGTCCAGAGAAATCCAGGCCTTGGAACGGAGGGATGAAAAGGAAGTGCGAGAAACCGTTCTAGTGGCACAGAGCCCACGAGTGGCATAGCCGTGAGTGCGGAGGGAAGGGCCGTTTCTACTGGGTGGGCTGCCTTGGAGTCTCTCTGTGGCTCCACAGCCAGACCTGAAGAAAATAAGATTGTTTCTCTTTCTCTGATGAAAATTTTTATCTTGTTATCTAGTTTTATTTCTTGCCTTTCAGGGTGAATACTGGTTTACTGCAAATACTCCATCATCACTGAAAGAGGAAATCTACATCTTCCAGATAAATATTTCTCCTCCTCCTCCTCCTCCTCCTCCTCCTCCTCCTCCTCCTCCTCCTCCTCCTTCTTTCTTCTTTCTCCTTCTCCTTCTTCTTCTTTTCTTAAAATAGGAGGGGATCACTGGTGCATATTTGAAGTTTTCTAATAATATTTGGGGTAAGCCTGGCTGGATATTAAAAGCACTTGCTAGAAGCATGTGCAGAAGACTGTCCTCCATGAGCTAAACCATCATCATGCTTTGTCCAAGCTACAAGGATTTGATGAAGTTGGATCCAGTTCCCTGCCATGCCATCTCCACTGTCAGTTAAATCACCATCAAAATTATCAAGTAACCGGTCGTCCAAGTGCTGCTCACCAATATGGAGGGGAAGAGGCCAACCAAACCTTTTAATACTCCTCATTTATTCTGGGGAATGTCGAAAGTCAGCAGTGGTGCAGTTAGGTGGAAAGAAAAGTCTTAATTATAATACTATTAACAGCTTTCTCAGAGCTTCACAGTGTGACCAGCACAACGTCCCTCCATGCTGTACCGCATATAACTTGTCTAGTCCACATAACAACCTGAGATAGCGTAGCTTATTACCACCCTTCGTTGCAGGTGTGAATACCCAGACACTGAAAGGCCGAGCTGACTTTCAAAGGGCCCTAGCCCTGGGATGGTGAGAGCTGGCACTCAGAGCCAGGCAGTTTGCCTCCAGAGCCACTGGGCTTGACCATCCTGCCAGTGTTAACTGAGAAGACTTCACCAAGATTTGCTTCCCCTCCTTCTTGCCCAACCTCCCTGATTTTGAAAAAGAGAGAGAGAAGATTCAAAGTAAAGCCTACGAAACACTGAGAATTGTTTGGTGAAATAAAGGAGAAAGAACACACACAGCGATTTAGTCTTCCCCCGAAACAGACTCCATGGCTCCAGAGACCCTGCAATCACATGTCCCAACCAGGACTTTTCATTAAATCTCGATTCTTCTTTCTTTTTTAATTTTTAAAGTTTTAAAAATATTTTTATTGAAGTTCGATATGCCAATATATAGTAGAACACCCAGTGCTCATCCTGTCAAGTGCCCCCCTCAGTGCCTGTCACCCAGTCACCCCATCCCCCCGCCCACTTCTCCTTCCCCTTCCACTACCCTTTGTTCATTTCCCAGAGTCTCTCATGTTTTGTCACCCTCTCTAATTTTTCCCAGTCATTTTCTCTCTAAATCTCAACTCTTCTTAATGGTCTGAACATGGAAGCTCCCTTGAAGTTCGACAAAAAAAAAAAAAAGAAAAGACTGCCTTTTGTGTTCAAAGTGTAGAGGAGACAGACGCTGAGCACTCCTGCCTACTGACTTAGGGCAAAGGGAGTACTTTGGAGTGACAAGCGGAAGGGAGGGTATCCCATAAAGATGAGACAGAACCATGCTTTTCAAAGTTCATTAATGAACATAGCACTTCCATATTTGGCCACATCCATGGACCTTTAGCATCGATTAGGTAATATTTTCCATACTTTGATTTACATCTTTTACGCAGTAAATTTATTTTAAAAATTAATTGTATATCAGCATCACAATTCCAACACCAGTAGGCATTGGCACAAACAGGATGTAACTATAAAATTACATAAAAGGAAAAAATCTTGTAGTTATAGTTAAGAACAGAGGTAATCAGCAGAGCTCAGGAGCCTCCACAAGCTTTCCCTTGAGGCGTGGGCAGAGGCAGCCTTACAGTAACCTAGAGCAATGCTGGGGCTGGAATGATCAACACAAGAAAACCCCGGTCATGCCCGGTTTTACCACTGCCCTGCAGTAGCCAGGGCATGGAATGGTTCTTCTTTGCCAGCCAAGGGAAAACATGACATGCTGGCTTCTTTAGCAGCCAAGGGAAAACCGGAGAGCCCTCCCCTCAAATAAAGCTCAGGGAAAAACCAAGAGATCAGTACAGACACAGGAGCTGCTGGTGCTAGGGATGTACCAGATGGACTAAAATGAATCTAATGCTGAAGGAGGAGTCAGGACTTTGAAATAAAATCATCTTATGTGTCACTGACACACCAGATGAAAGAGCCAGATGTGCATTTTCAAATGCAGAGGCCACTGGACACATATGGCAGTTGAGTGCTTGCATTGTGGCTAGTGCTGAGAAAGCGAAGCTTCAAATCTGTTTTTTGTACTTCATAGTTCAGTTTAAATAGCTACACGTGGCCAGTGGCTAGAGCAGAGATAACACAGGTTAGAGAATAATCATCATACCATAAAATCATCTGCCTTATTTCTCCGTGGCAGTAACCAAAGTAATGACACTTCACATCTAATAACAATTCTTTCTAAAGATGCCTCTGAGAGAGAGAGAGGACACACACAAGCAAGCATGCGTGAAGGGAGGTGCCAAGGGAGAAGGAGGGAGAGTCTTAAGCAGACTCTGCTGAGTGCAGAGCCCAACAGATCAAGACCTGAGGCAAAACCAAGAGTCTGATGCTTAACGGACTGCACCACCCAGGAGCCCCCAGTAACAATTCTCGAGGGCTTTTTTCAGCTGCCTAGGTACAGATGAACGTCAGTTCAACCCTAGGGACCATATGTCCCCTGCTGTCTCTGCTTCCTCATCAGAGCCATACACCTTCCCGAGTCAAGGGAGCCTCAGCCAGTCCTGCTCTCTCACAGATGGGGTCTCAGTCCCTTGGCTGGTCATTCGGCCAGCCACCAGGTGGTGGCTTCATGCCTTTCCTCCCGGGTTTGACTGATGTTGCTGAAGCTCTGTGTTGGTCCACTGTTGTACGGTGCAGAAGTTTCCTTGTTTTTGAAAGTTCCTGGGACAAGAGCATGACTCCAGGCTCTTGCTGGCAGGAGGCCACACAGAGCCATGCAATCTCTGTGTGGATTAGGTGATGCAAGGAATCAGAGAGTCATGTCAGCCATTGAGGGTCTCTGGTAGAATTTTTGTCCCTTCCCCAGGTCACTGCGTTTGATTTCCAAGAGCAGCATTTTTACTCAATTTTGCAAAGCTAATTTCTCTATAGCACAGCCAAGACCGCAGAACAAAAATGGAAGCCACAGAAACAATGGTCGTGATGGACAAGTAAAGACACAGTTCTGAGGTAGGACTTAAATAGTGATGGGGAGGTCTTGGCCTTCGATGGGAACCAAAAGGTTTCCAGCAAAGCTCTGGCACTTTAGGAGCTTTGACTCTGGATGCCAATACCCTTCACTCCCCAAGTCTGTCCCAGAATGAAAGAGTATCCTAGAGCAAAGCAAACAACAGGTCTCTCAGATCCACCAGAAGCTGAGAGTGGGACACAGAGGACCAGAATGACAGAGTGACAGAGAAAATTACAGTGGGCACGTGGACCATACCCTCTAATTGGGAACTGGCTTTGTTTCAACACTAGAAAGGACCTGTCTTGGGATGGTCCAATGCCTACATTTTCCTCAGAGGCATCTCCACCTCTGAGCTATGATGTATATACAGAGATGAATATGAAAATTATATGTCAATCTTAGTAGTGAAGAGATTTTGAATGAGTTATCTCTCATTGTTGACTTACAGAAATTGGAACAGTTATAAGAATGGCATTAAACAAAGACAAAGCCAGGATTTATAAAAGAGATGGGAAAGAGAGCAGAAAGAAAAAAAAAAAAAACACAGAACGTTCGAGAATGGGGAGTTTTGTTTTTTTTTTTTCCTTTCCTTGGCAGACAGATGAGCTGAAAGCCAGCAAATAGCTAGTCTGGACAGTTCATTCTGGTGAAGCTGACCAACCTGTCAGATCAATCTTTTGGCTACGTGTGAATGCTCCAAAAGTTCTTGAAAGTTTAGTTGTGGGATGAATGTGGTGACTCCCCTATCCTCAACTTTCTTTGTGTAATACCTGCCAGAGTCCTTCCTTTGCCATCTCTGAATTATTTAAGCCTAATTGCACCCCAATCTCCTTTAGGATTTCTCAACTTCAGCACCACCCCTGTTGAGTTATTCTCAAAAGAGCAGACTTGACCATGAACACTTTGGTCTCTCCTTGACACACCTGTATGTAACAATTGGGTGTCAGCTTAAGGTAATGGCTATGACCAACACAGAATTAATTAGACAGCAGATAGCAGAGGAAAACCAAAAATCTGAGGACAGCAAAAATATCACAATAAATATTTTCAACTTACTTTGCCTGCTTGCCTTGTCCAAACCAGAAGTATCAACTTCAACTTTAACATAGCCAAGTGGCTTTAAACTTTTATTTAAGATTTCCTTATGGGCTATGGGGCTTGCAGGGCAAAGGGAGATGCAGACTTCTCGCTTACGAGGGAGCCAGATGCAGAGCTTGATCCCAGGACCTTGAGATCATGAACTGAGCCAAAGGCAGAGGCTTAACCCACTGAGCCACCTAGGCAACCCCAAATTTTTTCAACCAAGGTGTACTAAATATACAGTATATAACCTGTACCGTTAAAAAAAAAGCCTTACCAATGGAAGCAACTTGAATAACTACTGATGTAGTACCAACTAATGTACAGAACATTAACAGACCACAGAAATCCCATGACTTTTCCCACCCCAGGTCTCACAGGGTAATCTCCATCCCACACCCCCACATCATACCCCTCACTTGGGGAGATGGGGAGGCTGTTACTTAAGAGTTAACTGATGTCGGGATCCCTGGGTGGTTCAATGGTTTAGCGCCTGCCTTTGGCCCAGGACGCGATCCTGGAGTCCCGGGATCGAGTCCCCCCGCTCCCCTCCCCCCTCGTCGGGCTCTTCTCCTTCCTCCTGTCTCTCTCTCTCTCTCTCTCTCTCTCTCTCTTATAAATAAATAAATAAATAAATAAATAAATAAATAAATAAATAAATCTTAAAAAAAAAAAAAAGAGTAACTGATGTGACTTGGCTAGGACCCAGAATCCAGTCATGCAGATTTTATGTGAGGCAGTGTGCAGGTGATACACAGGGCATGGAGTTAAAAGTCAGGCACTCCATCTCTGGGTGGGCTTTAACCACCAACCTTTCAGTTAACAGCGAAGCACACTAACCAATTGCACCACAGAGACTTTATTGTGCCTTTCCCTTGATATCATAGGCAGTTGTCACTTGCACCCAGGATGTTCTGCTGCTCATCCACTAGTAAACTGCAAATTCTAAAGCTCCGCAAAACAGAGCTCAATCATGTTGCCTGGTTTGAAACTGGTGCACTTGAGGATTCTGAAACTAAAGGGGCAACAGAACCGTTTTGCCACAACCTGCTCCTTTCCTGCCTTATTGCCAGCACCTGCAGAGACCCCAGGGCTGCAATTCCCAGGACCTGAGCTCAGTGGGTCTTTGGGAAACTGAAGGCCTGTTGTGCTCCCGTGGTGGCTCTTTCCATTGCTGTGCCTTCACCCAGTGATGAGAGTTTGCCTGCCCTTCCAAGAGGTCTCTGCTTTTGTTTCCTGTGTCTATCAAAGGAGTCCATGAAGGCAGAGGTCATGGTGATGGTCCCTCCTGTCTCTTCCCCAAGAACAGGGTCTGATACTCACCAGGAAGCTCTGTTCAGACTTGTTGGATAAATTCTCCTTTAGCTTCTAGTCCCTTGAAGAACCCTAAGAATGAAAAGTCTTTCAAGGCAGAAAGTTCTTTGTAAAAAGCCTTTTTTTGGGTTGACTGCTTAGCTTCCCATACAGCAGGTAACAGGAAAGGTCTACTGTGCATCCTCTGTACTAGAGCTCTCCAAGCCCAGCTCACCAGCTCAGTGTATTCATAGAGGTAGATGGGGTCCATCCCTGGGAGTGGGGAAGGAAATATCAGCAGGTGTGGGGGAAGTGGTGGGAGTCAGAAAGGGAAACGAGACCTCCTAGGAGGCTTGTGTGGGGTGGGGGCAGGGAGGAGGTCAGAAGCTGGATCCAGAGAGGTGAGAATTATTCCTGATGTAACAGAATGGGGGAGAAGGGTCAGGGCTGGTGTGGGAGAGAAATCAGGAGGGAGGAAAAGGGGGAGAAAAGTAGGGAGGGAGAAAGAGATGAGGAGGGAATGTTAAGAATTTATACTTCTGGGAAGTCTGAGTGGATTAGTGGTTAAGCGTCTGCCTTCAGTTCAGGTCATGATACTGGGATTCTGGGATCAAGACCTGCTTTTGGGCTCCCTGCAGGAAGCCTGCTTCTCCCTATGCCTCTCTGTGTCTCTCATGAAAAAACACACAAATCTTTAAAAAAAAAAAATTGTACTTCCATCCCTCTGTCACTTGCCATTTTCCTCTTCCTTTTCTTCCCTTCCCTATAACTGAGGAATCCTGATATAATGAAGTCTGAGAAGAAAGACTTAAGTAATGCATGCTCCAGAGGACCAGCTCTTGGGTATAAAGATGGTTCTGCTCCTAGGGGGACTAGTGAAATAGATACAAGGGATTAAGAGTACACCTATCAGGAGGAGCACTGAGTAAGGTATAGAAATCTTGATATAGAATACTGTACACCTGAAACTAATATATAACACTAATGATACTTCAATTAAAAAAAAGAAAAAAATGGTTCTGCCCTTGTATGGCTTTGGATAAACACACGTCAAGTACCTCATTCTTTGTTTTGTAAAATGGGACTAATTAAAAGCATTCTATTTCATTTGTCATCAGATGTGCTGGGATTTAGGAACTACTAGATCATTCACGTTAAAAGTATGAATGAATAAGTATGAATGAAAAGTATGAATGAATATTGTCATCCTCTGAATCTTTTGACAACCACTATCCTTGTTTATTTTGAAGTGGTTTTTTTTTTTAAGGTTTTATTTATTCATGAGAGATACAGTGAGAGGCAGAGACACAAGGAAAGGGAGAAGCAGGCTCCCTGCAGGGAGCCTGATGTGGGACTCAATCCCAGGGCCCTGGGATCACAACCTGAGCCAAAGGCAGATGCTCAACCACTGAGCCACCCAAGCACCCCCATCCTTATTTATTTCACTTAGTTTTGCTCTTTCTAGAAATCCCTATAAATGGGATCACAGGACTCTGTGATGTACTGTATGTTTATGTCTGCTTGTTTCTCTCAGCATGTCTTTGAATTTTATCCATGTTATTGTGCATACCTGATTTTTTCCCTTTTTATTGCTGAGTAGGATTCCAATGCATAGAAATTCACAATTTCTTTACCATGCTCCTGATAATGGATATTTGGGTTTCCCATTTGAGCTGTTGTGAATAAAGCTGCTATGAACATTCTTATTACTAGGATTTTTGTAGACACATTTTTTTCCCCCATTTTTCTTGGACAAACACCTAAGGGAGGGTTTGATGGAACCAAAGAGGAAGAGGTATATGTTTAATTTTATAAGAAACTGCCAAAATATTTCCCAAAGTGGCTGTATATTTTGTAGTCATGCCAACAATGTAGGAGAGAGAGTTCTAGTTGTTCACAAAAATTCTCTCCTTGACTAAACTCTGATCATTTTGGCAGGCCTTCAGCAAGAGTCCCTTGGGTTGATTTAGCCAGAATCTTCCCCCTTACTCCTGACATTTTCTCTTAGTAAATTTTTGCTCACTAACCCTCACTGCTTCTGCTCTGGGCTATACATTCCCACTCTCCCTTGTATTCGGAGTTGAGCCTGGTCTCATCTTGCCTTGGAGCCAGGACAGTCAGAGATGAGGATTATGAAGAAAGACTCGGAGTCTCACTGAATTTTAATCTGCGGGACCGGGGGCCTAGCCTCAGATTTGGATTTGGACTCAGACCGAGGCTGAGTCTCCTCCAGCTTTTATTAAGAGAGCTAGCGGATTGGCTATAGGAATGATTAACTTTGGGGAGGAGAGAAAAACATGTTTACTTCAAAGGGTAAAAGAATAGGCTATTGACTCAAGGAAGGGGAGCAGAGGAGCTGTATCAGGAAAACAATGTGGTCAAGAATCTGTGTGGGGACTCAGGACCTCCCATATCCCCAGAGTGCTGAGGACTATGAGATTCAGTTCTCAGATAAGCTTTGCAACTGGTTCCCCACATCATCTACAGCAAAACCCCCTAATAGTAGTCCTCCTGAATAAAGCCTGCCTCACTGTTCTTTAACAAATGTCATGAATGATTTTTTATTTAATTCTTAAAGATTGTATTTATTCATGAGCGATACACAGAGATGCTGAGACACACAGGCAGAGGGAGAAGCAGGCTCAACTGCTGACCCATCCAGGTGCCCCCAGGAATGTTTTTTTTTTTTTAATGATTTTATGTATTCATGAGAGACACACAGAGAGATGCAGAGACATAGGCAAAGGGAGAAGCAGGCTCCTCTGAAGGAGCCAGATGTGAGACCCTATCCTGGGACCAGGATCACACCCTGAGCCAAAGGCGGATGCTTAACCGCTGAGTCACTCAGGCGTCCTCTCATGAATGATTTTTTTAACATAGTTCCACATCTTTACCAAGACTTGGTGTTTTCAGACTTCTAATTTTATTTATTCTACTGAGTGTAATGATATCTCAATGCAGTTTTAATTTCCATTTTCTTGACAACTAATGATACTGAGCACTCTTATAATAAAGATATAATAGTCAATAAACACAAATCTTTATTTCTAAAGTGTCTGTTCAAGTCTTTTCCCCATATTTTAAAAATGCATTGCTTGATTTTTAAAAACAAACTTTAGGAGTTCATAATATATTCTGGACACAGGTACTTTGTCAGGTATGTTTTTTTGAATATTTAGTCTCAGTCTATGCCTTGCCTTTTTCCTTTCATAATGGTGTCTTTTTGAGTAGATTTTTTAAATGCTGATAAAGTCTAATTTACTATTCCCTTCTCTTAAAATAACTTTTTTCTGTGCCATGTGCTAGGAATATTTGCCTACTTGGCTCACAAAGATATTTTCATATGTTTTCTTCTAAGAATTATAATGTTTTGATCTATGAGTCATAAAAAGTTAACTTTTGTGACTTTTATGAAGTAGGAATAGAATTTTCTTACAGCACCACTGGTTTCAATAAACCAACTCAATGGTTAAAGGAATGTTATAAGTCTTTATTGAAAACTGACCATATAAGTAGGAGAGTCTATCTCAGGCCTCTCAACTAATTTCCATTTGTCTATATTATTTTTCTTAGGCTACTTCCCACTGTTCTGCTTAGAAGAGCTTATAGAAAGTCTAAAGTTAGGTAGTACAAGTTTGCCAACTTATTTATTTGTTTTTAAGAGAGAGAAAGCAAGTGAGGAGGGGCAGAGGGAGAAAGAGAATCTTAAACAGGCTCCATATCCAGCACGGAGCCTGATCTCACAACCCTGAGATCATGACCTGAACCAAAATCAAGTCAGACGCTTAACTGACTGAGCCACCCAGTTTGCCAGTTTTGTACTTTTTTTTTTTTGCACAGCTCAATACATTTTGAAATATGCATATTCTTATGTAATCATCACATAGATCAAAGTATGCTATTACTTTCCCTTCTCACTTTCGTATTGTACCAAGCCTGTACATGTACTGGTTGATCTGAAGAGAATAAATCTTCAGTTGTCTGCCAAGATGATGGAAAGGCACAATGTCTACAATACTTAGCGTTTACTCTGAATTTTTTCTTGAAGTAAACATTAGTTCACTTTCAAGGCCTTTTAATTATTTCTGCTCAGGAAAAATAATGTGTTATTTAAATTTTCTGCTTAATTCTAGGGAGAGTGTCTTATGGAGAGCCTCATTTGCTGAGTTGATTTGCCAAATGAGGTTGCACGGCGACAACTACAGGAGAATGAATTTTTTTTTTTCATATGAAGGAAGATGGGAGTGGGGTTTAGATACAGTTCCAGAATAGGCTGGAACGAGTAAACTGATTTTAGGGTTTGGCTATGGATATCACATTTTGGATAAAAGGAGGCTGGATGGGGCAGCCCAGGTGGCTTACCGGTTTAGCACCATCTTCAGCCCGGGGTGTGATCCTGGAGACCCGGGATCAAGTCCCACATCGGGTTCCCTGCGTGGAGCCTGCTTCTCCCTCTGCCTATGTCTGCCTCTCTCTCTCTCTCTGTGTGTGTCTCTCATGAATAAATAAATAAAATCTTTTAAAAAAAAAAAAGGAGACTGGATGGTTATTTATATATATGAGAGGAAGATTCTAACGGAAATATCAGGTATTTAAAGGCTATCTATGATACTTTATCATTGATTCTTCTTTTCCATCTGTGTAAAAATAGCAAAAAGTGGACTTGATGTACTCCTTATATATTTTTTGAATGTATATTTAAGTAAGTTCCACAAACAATGCATTGAAAGTAAGAGAGGCTTAACCCGAGAGTTAAGTCTACCTAGCTGAAGTGCCCCTAGGTGTGTGACATTCTCAGTTGTAGTTGCTGTGGTGTCTCCTGTTGGGATGGGGGACCCCAAATGTGGGGGCCTTACTGATGGGGGTAGAGGGCCCAGTGGCACAGGCAGTAAAAACATTCATTTGAGGCAGAACAAAAAGAAGATTATTGAATACACGGCAGGGGAGTGATGGGCAGGTCACCAAAAAGAGACTGTGGGCAACCCAGGCAGTGGGTGGGGGCTGTATTTAAAGGCAAAAGGTGAGAAGGTATGGCGACTATGGCATTTTCCCTTTTTCAGTAACTGTGCCTGATTGTAAATAGCCCATTGGTTAGTTAGGGCTTATGAATATTTTGAGGTAGATCACCTGATGGCCTGTCTGTATTCAGCGGGGGGTGGGGGGAGGGGTGTATAGCCGGCCCTGGGCCCTTTCTACTTTCTATTGGTCAAGCCTGTTGCCTAAAAGTAGCCTCTACAGTTGCTTTCTCGGGTTTCCCCCACACCTGGAAGTCTGCATTCAAAGCCCATCAGGAGCCATTTCCTTTGCTAGAATATTTTAAAGTACTCTTCCGTCAAGTAAGTGCATTAAAGATACACTTCCCAGTTGCATTCCTGGAATCCACAGAAAGCCCAGGGAGAGATGGAACAGGGGCGGGTTCCTCACTGACCGCCAGGCCGAGCCTCCCCCCAAGACGGGAACGACACTCACCTTCAGCAGCCACGGGACCCCGGTTTCATCTTCCGCCGCGTTTAGAGAAGGAAAACCGCCTGCAGCTGTTCCTTCCCCTCGGCTCTATCTCCACCTCTCCCTTTCCGTTTCTCCCAGAGCGTTTCGGGAGCCTAATATTGGACGGGACCTCGGGGAGGCGGCCCCTCTCCTCCCGGGCCCTCCGGCCTGGGCGTCTGGGCGGCTCCGGCCGGCCGGGACGTTACCGCCCGCGGGGGAGGACGCGGGGCCGCGAGGGCGGCAGGGGGCGGGGGGCCCGCGCGGGTCGCGAGGGCGGTGAGGTGCGTCCGCGCGCCCCGCGCATTTGCGCGTCGCCGGCTGCGACACCTTGAATCGACGCCGCCCGGAGCGGGTCCGCCGGCCGCACGCAGGGGTGCGGGGCTCGACCCGGCGGGAGCGGCGGCGCTGAGGGGGCCCGGCCCTGTCCTGCCCCTCGAGGCGGGCCCGGGAGAGGCTCGTGTGACGCGCAGCGCCCAGGACTCGGCTCCGCGGCGGCCCAGCCGGCGGTCCCCAGGTTAAAGGTCGCAAACCCTGCAGTCTTTGCGGAGCGGCGGTCGCGAGTGGAGTCCTTCTCTCCGCCCGTGTCGGGACAGCCGTTTGCCAGAGACCGACCGCAGGAAGACAGCGTGGCTCCGGGACCGGGGCTGACGAGAGAAGCCGCGCGGTTTTCCGACACAACGGGTGTGTGGCGGGGAGGAAGGCCGGCGTCAGAGAGCGCGCGGGGTGGCCCGAGCGTGCGGAGCATCAGCGGAGGTGGGTTGACCGTGCGGGGCCGCAGGTTGTGGCGGAGACCCGGGGTCCAGCTCCGGCCGCCCAGCCTTCCTGGAGGCGGTCTCCGTTCGCGGGGCTCGGTGGCCGCGTCGCTCGGGGTCCTCCGGGCGATGCGGGGCCCCGGGGTCTCACGCCGGCGCCTCCCCTCGCCACAATCGTCTACTCTGCTGAGGAAAAGAGTTGATGAAAACAGACCTACACAAACGACTTGAGTCTAAGAGCTTTCCTTTCCCAGAGTCTCCTCTAAACCTCCCGAGCGAGTGATTGTCATGGCCTGCCCCCAGTGCTGCTTACCCATAAGCATTAAAATGAACCTTCTACCAGAAGTCTTCCTTAGGGGGATATAAAATAAACAGGAGTGACAAAAATATTTTAGGGCCTACTTCCACAGAAGAGTCTGAGGCCCCTTCTCTGTGGCATCCCTCAGATCCACGCTAATTCCTTTGCACAAATCTTTCCTTAGGCTGCTAATGCCTCCCCAATCATCATGGTGTCTGCTGGGCCCCGCAGCTTCTCTCCTTCCTGGACCTTCATTTCTTGATACTCCCGAGTGAGATGCTGGTCGGAGGTCAGCCCAAGACCCACATGCTAATCAATGACTCATAACGCCTTAAATTCCAGATATCTGCCCTCGGTAAGGACAGAAGTAGCAATGGCTTTGGTTTCAAGTGTTCAGAATGACCCACCATACTTGTCTTTTCAAAGACAGTTCTGAAAAATCCCTTGTTTAGACTTCAGCATGTTCTGCTCTGGAATTAACCTAAGGGTTATAGTTGCCTTTTTTCATTTCTAGTGTTGCCTCCTGAGTCTCACAACCCTGTAATAACCTGTCCTGTTAGTGCCATAGATAATACAACAGAGGGCACTGGACACATAAAAGTGCAAGGAAAACACTCCTTTGACCACAAATGGAACCCAGACCTCCCACATGGAGGCCAGAATTCTGCTACTGAATTCAGAGATGTTTGTTTCTCAACTGCTGCAGTAGGTCTAATCAAAAAGTGAAACAGCAAGTCTTAGCTTTCCACAGCTGTTCTCTTTGGAACTGGTAGCACATAGAAAACACCTGCAGCAGAGGCTTGACTAGGGGATTTATGTAAGGTAGCTCTATAAAGTAATGGCACTCAAATAAAAAAATCTAATTTGAGGGACGCCTGGGTGGCTCAGCCACTGAGCATCTGCCTTTGGCTCAGGGTGTGATCTGGGGTATCGGGATCGAGTCCCGCATTGGGTCTGCATGGAGCCTGCTTCTCCCTCTGCTTATGTCTCTGCCTCTCTCTGTGTATCTCTCATGAATAAATAAATAAAATCTTCAAAAAATATATCTAATTTGAAAGAGCCTAATTCTGGGAGGAAATCTCTTTCCAAAGTAGATAACAGACTTCTAGAAAAACATCAGAAAATAGGACACCTGGCGGGCTCAGTCAGTGGAGCATGTGACTCAATCTCAGTGTTGTAAATTTGAGGCCCATGCTGGGTGTAGAGATTACTTAAATTCTTTAAAAAAAAAAAAATTAGTTCAGACTCGTGTCTGGTCCTAAATCTAGTGTGGACCTATGGAAAGTTAATTTCCTCCTTGGCTAAAGCAGTCTCTTTGCCTTCCCATTGCTTGGTGCCTCCCAAACCTTTCCTTCCATTTTTTTCACCAGTTCTTTAAACAGTGAAGGTTCAGGAAGCTGGCTCTGAGTTATGTGCTGAGTTACTCAGGAAAACCTGGGTGATAATTGAATTTCTCACCTCTGAAGCTTCTTTTGAGTGTCTAGAAAAGACCAAGAATCAAATGGTGCAGCTTTTAAACTGTGATGTCTTTAAGATTTTATTTATTTATTTATTTATTTATTTGACAGAGAGCACAAGCAGGGGGAGTAGCAGAAAGAGAGGGAGAGAGAAAGGGAGAAGGAGAAGCAGGCTCCCAACTGAGCAGGGAGGCCTATGCAGGCTTGATGCGGGGCTCCATCCCAAGATGCCCCAAAGACCCCAGGATCATGACCTGAGCCAAAGGCAGACACTCAATCGACTGAGCCACCCAGGTGCCCCTCAAACTGTGATGCCTTGCAGAAACCTATACAGGATGAATAAAAAGTGAAATTCCAAGATTTCTTTCCTTTATCTCACCATCTTGGCCACAGAAGGCAGCCAGGGAAAAACAATTTGACATTTCCTGTAGATACTAGAATATCACTTCTTTAGCCAATTTAAAAGCTTCACCTTGCCCTTTGTCTTTGAGAGTTATATTTTCACTTACAATGCCTTAAAATTAGCCTGGGACAGACTTGTACTATTCTTAATATATAGCCCTTTTCTGTCTAACACACTGCCATAGCTGGAATTTATTTTTACATCCAATTTGAGAGGATTTGAATCCATCATAATTAGTTGTATTTAGTGTTGGTTGGAGATTGCTGACAGTTGTTTTCACTTCTACCCACCTCATTGTGTGATTTCTGTTGTTAAAAACAAATTTCTTCCTGCCTATTTTAACTGGTCAAATATTCAGCATTTTTCGAAATTCCATGTCATTGATGACCTATGGATTTTCTTAGATCCTAGGGGCATAGGATAAAGATAACATTGTTCCTTAGTTCAGAACACATGGTGGCAATTGGGTGCTCTGAGCAAGGCCCTTTCCTCCTTCTCTCTTTTTTTTTTTTTTTTTTTTAAGATTTTATTTATTTATTCATTCATGAAAGACACACACAGAGAGAGGCAGAGACACAGGCAGAGGAAGAAGCAGGCTCCATGCAGGGAGCCTGATGTGGGACTCAATCCCCAGTCTCTAGGATCAGGCCCTGGGCCGAAGGCAGCACTAAACCGCTGAGCCACCCGGGCTGCCCCCTCCTTCTCTTTCATTATTAGTTCATCTCCCATTCCCTTCTCCACCCCCAAAAGCATACACTCTAATGAGTATAGTATAGGTCCTTTTATTGTAGCTTCTCTTTGTATATTTAAATGTGTTTGTCTTTAAAAAAAAATATGGTCCCCATTTTTAGGGGGATAGATTAAAACCACCATTTTTTTTAAATAAAGATTTTATTTAAGAAAGAGAGCATGCACAAGCAAGGGAGGGGAAGGGGGAGAGGAACAAGCAGACTGTCTATTAGTGGGGAGCCAGATGTGGGGTTTCATCCCAGGACCTTGAGATCATGACCTGAGCCAAAATCAGACACTCAACCACCAAAGCACCCTAAAACCAATTTTTTTTTATGATAGTCACACACACAGAGAGAGAGAGAGAGGCAGAGACATAGGCAGAGGGAGAAGCAGGCTCCATGCACCAGGAGCCTGACGTGGGATTCGATCCCAGGTCTCCAGGATCGCGCCCTGGGCCAAAGGCAGGCGCTAAACCGCTGCGCCACCCAGGGATCCCTAGAACCACTTTTTAAAAATATGATTTTATTTCTTTGATGAAGAGAGAGTGTGTGAGCACTGTTCTCCAGTCCTTCCAAGATGAAATCAATAGCTTTCTAGTATTTTTTTCTAAACTGAACTCTAATTGATATAAAAGATTAGTCCACAGATCTTTTTTCTTTTCCTAATCTTTCCTATTAGCACGATTTTCTTTTTTTTTTTAATTAACTTTTATTGGTGTTCAATTTACCAACATACAGAAAACACCCAGTGCTCATCCCGTCAAGTGTCCACCTCAGTGCCCGTCACCCATTCCCCTCCAACACCCGCCCTCCTCCCCTTCCACCACCCCCAGTTCATTTCCCCGAGTTAGGAGTCTTTATGTTCTGTCTCCCTTCCTGATATTTCCCAACATTTCTTTTCCCTTCCTTTATATTCCCTTTCACTATTATTCATATTCCCCAAATGAATGAGAACATACACTGTTTGTCCTTCTCCGATTGACTTATTTCACTCAGCATAATACCCTCCAGTTCCATCCACGTCGAAGCAAATGGTGGGTATTTGTCGTTTCTAATTGCTGAGTAATATTCCATTGTATACATAAACCACATCTTCTTTATCCATTCATCTTTCGATGGACACCGAGGCTCCTTCCACAGTTTGGCTATTGTGGCCATTGCTGATAGAAACATCGGGGTGCAGGTGTCCCGACGTTTCATTGCATCTGAATCTTTGGGGTAAATCCCCAACAGTGCAATTGCTGGGTCGTAGGGCAGGTCTATTTTTAACTCTTTGAGGAACCTCCACACAGTTTTCCAGAGTGGCTGTACCAGTTCACATTCCCACCAACAGTGTAAGAGGGTTCCCTTTTCTCCGCATCCTCTCCAACATTTGTGGTTTCCTGCCTTGTTAGTTTTCCCCATTCTCACTGGTGTGAGGTGGTATCTCATTGTGGTTTTGATTTGTATTTCCCTGATGGCAAGTGATGCAGAGCATTTTCTCATGTGCTTGTTGGCCATGTCCATGTCTTCCTCTGTGAGATTTCTCTTCATGTCTTTTGCCCATTTCATGATTGGATTGTTTGTTTCTTTGGTGTTGAGTTTAATAAGTTCTTTATAGATTTTGGAAACTAGCCCTTTATCTGATATGTCATTAGCAAATATCTTCTCCCAATCTGTAGGTTGTCTTTTAGTTTTGTTGACTGTATCCTTTGCTGTGCAAAAGCTTCTTATCTTGATGAAGTCCCAATAGTTCATTTTTGCTTTTGTTTCTTTTGCCTTTGTGGATGTATCTTGCAAGAAGTTACTGTGGCCAAGTTCAAAAAGGGTGTTGCCTGTGTTCTCCTCTAGGATTTTGATGGAATCTTGTCTCACATTTAGATCTCTCATCCATTTTGAGGTTATCTTTGTGTATGGTGAAAGAGAGTGGTCCAGTTTCATTCTTCTGCATGTGGATGTCCAATTTTCCCAGCACCATTTATTGAAGAGACTGTCTTTCTTCCAGTGGATAGTCTTTCCTCCTTTATCGAATATTAGATGACCGTACATTTCAGGGTCCACTTCTGGGTTCTCTATTCTGTTCCATTGATCTATGTGTCTGTTTTTGTTAGCACGATTTTCAATATCTAGCTCATTATATCTTTCTGATGCACAGAATACTGTGGCTTGTCTCTTTTTATTATCTTTATTTTCTCTCCTCACATTTATAGGCATCTAATTTGTTCCCATCTCCTGGACACTACAAGTAAAGCTAAAAAGATCATCCCCATTCATGCCTCATCATGGAAACACACACAATTTCTCTGTGGTATACACACAAGGGTGGGATGTTGGAGAACAGGATGTGTGCACACTTAATTTCACTAAATGCTGCCAGGGTGCTCTCAGTTTGCTCTTGCTAGTGGTGATGCTAGTTTATTTCCCAAGTTTGGAAAAAAACACAGCAATATATATGGTGGCTTAAGACTGAGTTTGTGGTTGCTTTGCCTGGGTCTTACTCTTTGAAGACAAATTTCCAAAAGTTTGCACCACCCTCACATGTTGGTTCCTAATTATCAAGGTCCTGAACGAATCTGGACCACGCTAATCAAAGGAGTAATCAACCAGGAGCAATCTTCTCTCCCTTGGCTATTGGGACCATACTGACCCTGAGAGATGATGGAAGAAGATTTGCAGGGCCCAACTGCCAGGAACTGACTTTAATTGAGGCAATGGGAACTATACTGTGTTAGCTTTGAAACATGGATTCATATTGGAAGAAGGAAGAACCTCTGCCAGTGCTTAGAAATTAGAAAACAGGGACGAAAGCAAGTAACAACCTTGGTGTGCCTTGACCTTCTGGCTTCAAGTCAGTTCTCTAACAGCTGAAATAAATAAAGGCCACTAAAAATCCCTCAAAGGAAGCTCCCATGGAAGAAATGTTATGGAACTTGGTCTTAGAGAGGTCCTTAGGAGTCAAGTCTCCAAGGTGTCATTGGAGCATGGAGACCTTTGTACAATTTTAGATATCAGACCCTGGCTGGGAATTTGTAGCCTCATGTAGTGCAGCTCTCTTCTAGCTGATTCTTTCCAAACCAAACTCCAAAACCAGAAGGGCTCTCAGCATAGTTGGCACCTATGGAGTCACTGAGTCCTGAACCTGAACTATTGGGAATGTTATGAACTATGCAAGCAGCCTTGAGTTCAGACCATTGGTAGTTCAGTGGCAGTAGCCGTGGCTTCATGTGGACTACCTAGTTTTGATTCCTGGCCAATGTATTTGTTTGCTGTTCACTCTAACACAGTTCATTTGCTGCCTCTGCAGAGTATCAGTGGGGATCTTTATTGTGTATACAAGATTAGAACAGTAATTCTTTTTACTACTTCTGTTAGACTGTTTATTGTACAGGTTAATCTGGTCTGTGTAGAGATCTAGCAACTAGAAGCTGTGAAACAAAAAAAAATATGGAGAACCTGGCAATGATTTTTGAAATAAAAGCATTAGGGGCCAAGTTATGATTCTGGAAGGATTAGTATTCTGATTGAAGTATAACAAGTACTCTTCCAGGTTATATCTTTCAAGGTGGGAAGTTAAGTTCTGGTGTGATTCTGTAGTGTAGAATATTTAGATACAATATCCTTGGCACATTTGCCTACACCTCTGACTGATCCAGACAAAGTATCATGGTCACCATTTAACCTTGATTTGCATACTGGGCCTTGGGCTGGTCACCTAGTAAGTAGCTTCTTCCTATGCAGTGGGGTTGAGGTACTGAACCTCCAGGAAAAGGAGTAGCTCTGGGGTAGGCCAGATACCCCAATAATAGTAAAGATGTTATGGGTCCAGGGAAGGGCAAGGATTTTATGCAGTAACCACATATTGCAGACAGGAAGATGTGAGGAGTGCGCTTGGACCTTCCAGGTGGGTGAAATTCAGAGTCTAGATGAATCAGAATCCTGTGGCTTCCAGTAACACCAGCTGCCTGTACTCAGCCTCCCTCAGTGGTGCCTTTGGCTCCAGAGAGATGTAGAACGTGCAAAAAAAGAGAAAAGGCTGAATGATAACTGGCAGTTATGCCTCCAAATCTAGATAGACATAGTAACATGCAAGTATAAAACAGAAGAGAAGGATGCACAAAAGCAGTGAGAGTCTGTCTGAATCTGTATGGCAGATATTATAAATGCATTAAAAAATCATCAGCTTATGATTTTAGGTACCACTAATTATGAAGTTGTAGGATCAAGGACTTGGTTTCTCTGTCCATGGCTCCCTCCATCTTCAAAGCCAGCAATGAAGAGTTTCTCCCTCAATGAATCCCTGACAAGCTTTGAATCTCTCTGACTTCTTGGCTCTCTGACCTCTAGACTCAAATTTATAGGGTCCATGTAATTAGGTCAGTTCACCTAGATAATTTCCCCCATTTTAAGGTCAACTTATTTATATCTGCAAAATCCCTTTTGCCATATAACATACCAGAATTATGCAAATAGCAATCATAAGGAAATTGGAATGACTATACTAGTACCAGACAAAAAAGACAGGGGACTTTAAAACATAAAAAATGTTATGAGAGGGGCACCTTGGAAGCTCAATCGGTTAAGTGTCTGACTCTTGATTTCAGTTCAGGTCATGATCTCAGGGTCTTGGGATCAAGCCTTGGATCAGGCTCTGTTCTTAACAGGGAGTCTGCTGCTTGAGATTCTCTCCCTCTGCCCCTCCCCCCAGCTTGTGTGTGCTCTCTCTCAGAAAAATAAATAAATTTTTAAAAATTTTATGAGAGATAAAGAAGGATCTTTTATAATGATAAAAAGGTTAAACCATGAGAAAGTTATAAAACTAATAAAAACATTTGCATCTAATAGTCCTAAAATACTAGAAGCCAAAACTGACAGAATCAAAGAGAGAAATAGGCAATTCAACAATAATAGTTGGAGGGATGCCTGGGTGGCTCAGCAGTTGAGTGTCTACCTTTGGCCCAGGGTGTGATCCCTGGATCTGGGATCAAGTCCCACATTGGGCTCCTTGCATGGAGCCTGCTTCTCCCTCTGACTATGTCTCTGCCTCTCTCTCTCCCTCTCTGTGTCTCTCATGAATAAATAAATAAAATCTTAAAAAAAAAAAAAAACAATAATAGTTGGATACCTCAATACCACACTCTGAATAGTAGGTAGAAAACCAGGCAGAAGATCAATAAGGAGATTGAAGACTTAAACAACATGACATAACAGACATCTATAGAACACTCCACCCAAAAAGAACAGAGTAATACAATTTTTTTCAATTGTACTTAGAATATTCGACCATACACTAAGCCATAAAAAAAGCCTCAATACATTTAAAAGGACTGAAATCATAAAATTTTGAGATATCTCACAAGCCAATACTATCACATAGTCCAGTTCAAGTTGGCAAGTGGGGTAGGTAGGTTGTCAGGTCATCTTTCACTTTGTCATGTATGTTCAGTGACACATATGGAGGTGGCCATTGTCATACAAGTATGGGCCACTAGCCTGGAAAAATGGGAAGAGACAGATACCCCAGAAAAGTTTCTCTAGTGTCAGACTCACAAAACCTGAGGGAGAAATGGCTCCGTAGGAAGTAAGGAGGTGTCAGGGGATGCCTTGCTCTCCTAACTGTGCCTCTCTTGAAAACTTCAGCCTCGGGATCCGTGGGTGGCGTAGCGGTTTAGCGCCTGCCTTTGGCCCGGGGCACGATCCTGGAGACCTGGGATCGAGTCGCACGTCGGGCTCCCGGTTCATGGAGCCTGCTTCTCCCTCTGCCTGTTTCTCTGCCTCTCTTTCTCTCTGTGTGTGTGACTATCATAAATAAATAAAAATTAAACAAAAAACAAAACTGAAGACACCCCCCCCCCCCCTCGTGAGTAGGACCAGCCCTAATCCAGAGGGCAGCCCATCCCTGCGCCTTCCTGGAATTTAAGCAACAAAAAACATTCTGTTTGTCCGAGATAAGAAAACCATTTCCCGCCCCCCCCCCCCCCCCAACGCCCTGACTGAAATGTCCCTGAACAGGTTCATGTTGACCTTCTGAGAAATCAATAACCTGGATGCTATGCTACTCCCGCGGTTTCTTTGCCTTTAAGCGGTTTTTTTGCCTTTAAAAGATGCCTGTAATTGCTAATCGGGGCTCTCCTCCACCTCTGAGGCGGAGAGCCCGTTTGCGCAAACGTTCAATAAACCCTCTTGCTAATTGCATCTGCCTGTCTGGGGTCAGAGTCTCTGGGGCGTCCACCGGGACACGTTGGCACCCGTGAGCCAGGGTCCAACAAAAACTTCAGCCTCTACATCATGAAGTCATTGCACAGGAATGCTGTGAATCACAACCAACCACCATCCACCCACGACCTGATTTCTACCTTGTTCTGAGAAAACAACTGCAAGTCAATATACATGGGCCAACACAAACTATCAGTCAGTGTTCTACAAAAACTACTCTGGGCATAAAGGATAGCATTAGTTTATAAGTCATCCCAGGGTGGCCACTACATGCATTCAAAGACATACAAAAACTCTTTCATGACTTTGACAAATGGGAAAGATACCCTGTGGAGCAAGAATAAAATTCATAAGTGACAATCTCAAAATATGTATATAGAGATTAAAACACAAAGCAACCCACACAGGTAGGACAGGGCTAGGAAGTAGGGAAGTCAAACTTCAAGTGTTTTGAAAAGTCAGTATACTTCCCCAGGACATAACCCTGGACTATGGGAGGAAGAAAATTCAGACATGAGATAGAAATCCTTATAGTTATTTACACATTAAATATTCTACTCAGAATTTTTTCTTATAGTATTAGACTAATATGGAATAAACCTAGAGAACAAAAGAACACCAAGACTATCTAAAAGTTTTAAATTTTTCATGAAGGAAAAGTGAAGTGACTTCATAACAGTCTTTAAGACAATGAAATAATTTGGAAAATTATTGATTCTTTCATGTTTTCTATGCACTTACAGGAATAAACAATGAAAATATGTTTAAATTTAGAAAGAGATAAGTTTGTGGTATCAGCACATGGACATACAAATACTGAGAGTGGCTGCTTGGGGCTCGAGGGTGGTCCTGTCAGTGGTGACCTTCACAACAAACCAGGTGGCCTTGTGTATCAGCATGGCCTCAGCTACTGGAAGGCAGTGGCATCTAAGATTCCATGACACTCCCCACTTTCTAGTTCTGTTATTGTGACTCTGAACAGTTACCAGGCAGGCTGGATGCTCTGTCTGGCACTGTTAACAGAGCCTGAGTGCAGGCAGTGCCCTAGGCTCTGAGCTCTGGCCTTGTTTTTGTGGTTAAGAATTGTTACAGCTGTGGAATGCTTACAAAGTTTAGCCCCAAAGTAAGTATGAATTACATCTGTATACTCTTGACCTGTTTAAGTCCATTTTTTCCCACCTAATGACACTGCAAGGTATAATTTGCAAACTATAAAACTTACTATTAGAGTTGTACAGTTCAAGGATTTTTAGTAATTCACCAGGCAGTGCAACCATCACCATAATCTATTCACTTGTTTCTAATTATTTGTTTGGGTTTCTGCTCCCCAGGTTCTGGCTCTACTTCTACCACCACAAGCTTCATCATGGCAGAATCGCTCACCACTTTCTCTGATCCAAGGACAGAAATAAGCAGCCTGGAAACCAATCAGTACTTGTGCTCCCAGCTGGAAAAAAACAAACAGAACTGCCGAGACCTCACAGAGAGATTCCTCACATCCAGGGCTACTGCTTACATCTTGGCCAACCAGCTGCAGAAATACAGTAAGCCCTATGGGTTCACAGTCACCATAGTGATGATAAATGATTGCCTATCTTCCCTAAGAGAAACTAAACACTCTACTTTATTCTTCTCTCTTCATCAAAATAAATCTCATCCTGACCACACTCCTAGGAAGGTAGAAGTGAGTATTTTACCCTCAGTTTGCAAAAGATGGAAACACTGAGGCACAAAGAGATAAAGTTTACAGTGAGATGTGGAGAAGCACAGAAGCTAAAATCTTGGTTCTGGCACTAAGCTGTCTTTTCTGTCTCAGGAACATGTGTCAGATTCTAGAAACATATAGCATCACTGTTGGCTTAATTAAATCTCAGGATTCAATTCCAACTTTTACTAAGTACCCATTTGCAAAGCATTATACTAGATGCACTAGGAGTGTACTAGTATTCTCTTCCTGCCTTATAGGAGCTTAGAGCTATCTGTTCCCAACTGAACCACAGATATCTGGAGATCAGAACATCAGTAGCAGACACAGAGGGAAATCCTTATGCCTGGAGCAAGATGTTTTTCCCCACACAAGTTCTAAGAAGCTGTTCCTCACATGCTGGTGAGATTGAAAGTATTTCCAGGAAAGTCAGAGACTCTGTAACACCTTTTCAATCTCTCCCTGAATATGAACTTTGCAGACAGCAAGCTAGTCCAGGATCTGGGCTTTGAGATGTGTGGCCAAAATGAGAATGAGGCTAAGTGGACAAGGCCTTTAGTCCAGCAGACTGGGTCAGTGTAGGAGCTGGCCCTTCCATCTCCATGCTCAGTTCTCACATTTGGAAATCCTTGGACAATTCCAAAACTGTTGGTAATGGGGCCCGCAGGAAGCTATAGTGACTGAAGGAAACATGATGCAAGTGAGGGCACATGAGAGATAGGAATATTAGGAGGATTCTTGCTGATATTGAAGTTGAGTTTGCTTCCAAATTTCTACAGTTATATTTCAATAAATCAATGGGGGATAAAATTTGCTATCCAACTTACTAGACATGGAGAAAAATTAAAAAGCCTACTTATTAAAGAAAAAAGTTGAGCTTTGGGGTATGGAAATATAAGTGTTTTTTTTTTTTACATCATTCATTAAAACCACAATTGTAAGACAAATTTTTTGAAGCTAAAGAAGAAAAAAGATATCATCCTAGATCTCAGTGTAAAGATATTATAGTGCAGTGATCAACAGCATGTATCCTTGTGTCAGACTTCTGGGTTAAAATCCAAGTTATCCTCTTTATACCTCAATTTCCTCATCTCTAATGGTAATAAGAATATTTACCTTTTTAACTAGTGGTGATGACAGTATGATGATAATTCTTGAAAAATCTACTAGACCAGTGCCATGGAAGCACTATGTATTAGTTCTCCCTCTAATCTAACACAACACCTGGTAGCATTTGAACATGTCTTTCAGATATTTCCCCTTCATATACATATTATACAGTTCTATCCAGATAAACTTTGAAATCTTTGAAATATGAGGATTATTGAAACTCTCAACATAGGAGGACTATCAGTCCTATAATCTTCGGAGGTCTGGGGTGCCTGGGTGGCTCAGTTGATTAAGCAGCTGCTTTTAGCTCAGGTCATCTTCCTGAAGTCCCTGGATTGAGCCCCACCTCTTCCTGCTCAGAGGGAAGTCGGCTTCTTCCTCTCCCTCTGCCCCTCCCCCTGCTCATGGTCTCTCTCTCTCTCTCTGTCTCACTTCCTCACTCTCTGTCAAATAAATAAATAAAATCTTAAAAAAAAAAAATCTTTGGAGCCTTCCCTCAACACACAAGAAATCACTACTTCATGTCCAAGGTTAATGGTTTACCTAAGAGCCTACGAGGCTTAGTAAAGTGGCCCAAGATTTGGAGCCAGACCTCAATGTGAATTCTGACTTGTTTCCTTCTAGTTTAATAATCTTCAGTAAGTTACCTGCCCATGAACTTCTCTATCCTCATATCTCAAATGCCATGTTGAGGAATTTGATAATAAATTGGAGGAGATTGAGGAATGAGATGTGGATATTGGAGCATGGAGCTTGGTAATGGAGTTATATTTGTACTTGGGATGGACCTTGCCTCCTCCATTGAAGGCAGTGACTATAGCAGCATGTCCAGCTTTCCACTGAGGCAAGTGTGTCTATTTTCTCAGAGAGTGAAGAGTACAAAGCCTTCATTGACTCCGTGCTGGAGGAGGAAGTGCAGTTTGGCAGGGAGCTGGCAGAGAAGATAAAACCATCTGCAAGACTTGGGTAAGGAGGTACCTGTGGGAAAGTGTGAATTACTATTTTGAAGTGGGGTAGCCAAGGACAGAGACAGAAAAGTACATGGTAGGCACAGAACTAGATAAAGACAACTGCGGGGTTATGGGAGTGAGTTGGTAGAGTAATTAAGTCTCTGGGGTCCTTCCTTAAATAGCATATGAATAAAATGGAGACAGATGCCTGAGATAGAATACTAACAATGTGGCTTCCAGCTGTGTGACTTTGGGCAAATTTCCTTAACTTTCCTACATCTCAGTTACCTCAGCTATTTCATCTGTAAAATGAAAATATGAACAGGATCATAACCTTCAGAAGGTTATGAAGATTAAATGCATGATTATAAGTTAGAACCATCTCTGACACATATGGAGGTCATCTCAACAAATATTTTCTGTAATTATTATGCTTTTATTTTTTTTTATAGGTATGGTGGTTGTCATTAATGGAATAGCATTTTCTACCACAAGAGATATTTTCCAAGCTTTCCAAAGTGCCTTTTCATGATAAAAATGTTTTTCCTTCTCAACTTTGATTTTTTTTTCTAAGTATCATACTATATGAAGTACTAACTGGTAGGGCTATTAGGTAGATAGATAATCAAGCAGCTGTTGTCTAGAAAATAGATTATTAATGTGCTGAGGACCAGCATTGTTTATCCTCAGAAGGGTTTCAAATATAGGGTGGATTGTGGCATTCAAGATATCTTTTAACTCTGTTGAAATGAAATCTGAGAAACTCATTAAACCTACTAAAACAGGGGATCCCTGGGTGGCACAGTGGTTCGGCGCTTGCCTTTGGCCCAGGGCGCGATCCTGGAGATCCGGGATTGAATCCCACATCAGGCTCCCGGTGCATGGAGCCTGCTTCTAGCTCTGCCTATGTCTCTGCCTCTCTCTCTCTCTCTCTGTGACTATCATAAATAAAAATAAATAAATAAATAAATAAATAAATAAATAAATAAACCTACTAAAACAGAGATAGTTGTTTGCAGGAAGCCCAGGTCTGGAGCTTCTGTTGCTCTTTAGTCTATGCCTTTACCAGCTCTGACACTTTATAGGAACTCTGTGGAATAGAGTTTGAAAGACAATCTGTAGAGTATCACTTAGTAGGACAGCAGGGAGGAGATTCAGGCATCAGATGAGGTAGATGACTATAAATGTCTTGTCCAGCTTTAGGATTATGTGGTTCTAAGTATTGACTGAGTGCCTACCTGTGTTATACACTCTGTTGGGTACTGTAAGTTGGGTAGTATGTGGCACTGTCTCTAGCTTCAGAGAGCTCACATTTTAGATTAGAATCCATGCAGAGTATTTGTATAACCATTAGAAAATGGTGAAAACCCATTTAGAGTGATGTAATTGTTGTTACTTGGAACTTTATTTACTCTTTAGTGTCTTCTTACTTATTATTTTTTTTTTCATTCTTTTTCAAAGAATGCTGTCCTTCTTGACCCTTTCATGGATTTTTTTTTCATCCTTTGAGTCATCACCACATCTACCTATCGAATACTTTTATATGAGGTTTGTGTGTGTGTGTGCATGTCACTTTCTGCATAATGCTTGATGATATATATTCCATGGAAATGGATGTGGGCTTAGCTGAGAAACTGAAGGGGCATCTTTTCAAAGTAAGGTTAATGAAAAACAAAGAAACAAACCCAATGCTGTTTCCTCATTCCCTCTGCCACAGGCAAGTCCCACAACTTGTGTAAGAATTCAACTTGGGAAATTCCTTAGGGGCATTCTATGAGATATCTCTGCTGAAACTTCCGTAACCTATGCACTGTTACCTTTTACTTTTCTTTTTACTTTAGGAAATATGATCCCCTAATTCAGGCTCAGGCCCAAGAACTGACCCACTTACGACAGAGGATACAGGAAGGGAAAGGTGTCTGTTACCTTTTTATTCAGCATACAAAGAGCACGGTCAAGTCTTTTGAGGGCCTCCTCAGGAGCACTGACATTGCTTCCTACCAGGGGCAGAGATTCTGTGAGCAACTGGCCCAAGGAAACCAGCTGGCAGAGAGCCTAGCCAGCATACTCACCACTGGTAAGTTAGCTTGCATGCTACGGAGACCTTTTAGATCCTCACATAAGTAAGTCTCCATGCTTCAGCGACTCTAAGAGTGACTTTTAAGCCAGATGTCCTGCTGTTTTGTGCTTTTTCTCAGCCTATTAATAGTGATGCTATCAGGTAGAAATACCTAGAGTCACTCACCTGGGCCCAAGGTGAACCCTCACAGGTATTTCCTCTTTCTTTTAAGGATTATTGATTTACATAAAAATGGTCCACAGTACCCTCAGTTCCGTGCGCTTTGAGAAATGCATACAGTAATGTAAACAACACCATAATCAAGATACGGAACAGTTCTATCACCACTAAAAGTTTTTTGTGCTTCTTTGTAGTCAACTATTGTCTCCTGCCCCAGTTCCAGTCCCTGAATCTGTTTTCTGTCCATACAGATTTTCCATCTGCAAAATGAGCAGTAGTTGGTTTCTTTTTTTAACTGTTGAGTACTATTCCATTATATAGATATATCAGTTTTATTTATCTGTTCACCCACTGAAGGGCATTTGAGTTATTTCCATTTGGGGGCAATTATGAATAATAGCTATAAAGATTCACATACAGATTTTTGTGTGAAAATACATTTTCACTGCACTTCGCTTGGGTAAACATCTAGGAGTGGGATTGATGGGTCATGTGGTAAGTGTATGTTTAACCTAGAAGAAACTGCCAAACTGTTTTCCGATGTGGCCATCCCACTTCAAATTTCCACTGACAGTGTGGTGAAAGTTTCAGTTGTTCCCCAATATCAACTTTTGATATTTTGATATTCTCAGGTTGTTGTTCTTTTTCTTTTTCTTTTTATTGTTTCAGTAATTTAGTAAGTGTGGGGTATATGGCATTGTGGTTTTAATTTGCATTTCCCTGATGACTAATGATTTTAAGGATCTTTTGATATGCCTGTTGACTCTCCTTGTATCTTTGGTAAAGCCAATGTTCAAACATTTTGTTATTTTATTTATTTTATTTTAAGATTTTATGTATTTATTCATGAGAGACACACACACACACACACAGAGAGACAGAGAGAGAGAGAGAGAGGCAGAGACACAACCAGAGGGAGAAACAGGCTCCCCACAAGAAGCCCAATGCCGGACTTGACTTCGGGCCTTGGGATCATGCCCTGAGCTGAAGGCAGACACTCAACCACTGAGCCACCCAGGGGTCCCACACTTTGTCATTTTAAAATTGAGTTGTTTGTTTTCTTATGATCAAGTCTTGAGGGTTCTTAACATTTTTTGATACAAGTCCTTTATGGGATATTTAATTCGCAAATATTTTCTCCCCATTTATGGCTTATCTTTTCATTCTCTTAATAGTGTCTTTCAGAGAGCAGAATTTCTTAATTTTAATGAAGTCCAACCTATGGATCATGCTTTTGTAGTTGTATCTAAGAACTCCTTTTGGAAAACAAGGTCCTTCACCTTACCATATATATTTTACAATTAGCTTGTCATTATGTGTTTTTTTTTTTTTTAAAAAAGCAACAGCAACAAAATCTCCCAGAATTTTGAGTGGCATTGCTTTGAATCTATGAAAAGTTTGAGCAGAATTGACATTCTTAATCATACAGAGTTTTCTGGGGCCCCTGGGTGGCTCAGTCACTTGAGTGTCTGACTCTAAATTTTGGCTCAGGTCATGATCAGGGTTGTGGAATTGAGCCCTGTATGGGTTTTCTCTCCTTGCGCCTCCCTCACACAGTCTCTCTCAAATAAATAAATCTTAAAATAATATTGAGTTTTCTAATTAACAATCGTAGTGCCTTATCAGGTTGAGGAAGTTCCCTTTTGGGTTTTTTATGTTTTATTTATTCATATTTGAATGAACAAATGAATTTTTTTTTTTGTTTTATGTTAGTGACTGCTGACAACAGGGGGAAAAATATGTCTCTTAATGCAAACATGAATAGGTATGGTCCAACCAAGAAATGTTTCCAACTGATTTGAGGAAGTTCCTTTTTATTCCTTATTTTCTGAGAGTTTTATTTTGACTAGATATTGAATTCTATCAAATGCTTTTTATTTCATCTATTGAAATGATTATATGTTTCTATTATGTTGAATATTTCTGTAGTGTACTCTGGATATTTTGAATATTGTAAGACCGTGGGTCCTGTTAAAACCCTCTGGAAATTGAGTTTTGGGACAATCAGCCCCATTAGGTTCAACTCCAAGTTCTGTCTCACCAGTAGTTCCAATGTCAGGTCGTGTTCAATGCTTGTGATATGCTGTTTGGGTCTGTCCAGCAAATATGTTACTTGGTTTAGTCTGGAGTAGGTGGTGGTTTGTGTGGTAATTCAGTTCTCTAATCCTTTGTCATGATTCATTGGGTCTATTCTACACATACTCAGTTTGGGGGTGAACCCTGGGGCTTTTGTCATCAGCTCATAGACCATTTTTCAGCCTCTTTTCTCTCTGGTATTTCTTCCATACTTTCAGGTTTCCAGGAGTCCCTTTTCCAAGTTCCTCTGTTCAGAAAAATTGAGTTCTTTCAGAGATGCCTCTTCATACATTACGTTGCAGTTCTGCATAACTTTAAGAGCAAGGAGGCAAGAAAATTGAGAAATAGAAAATAAAAGGGAGCACTCCACACTTTTTAGGCAAGAGGTCCTTTTATCCTGTTTCTTTTGATCAGAGAGCTAGATTCTCTCCTGTGGGTTAGATCACTGTTAGCTGCCTTGACAATAAATGCAGTTCTGCAACTGGGCTGGTCTCTAGGTGAGGTCAGGAAAGAAGAGGGGAAAAAAAGGAGGGAAAATTCTCTCCATACACTTTGGCATGCATAGGTGCCTTTTCCCAGTCATTTGGTTAGAAGAGTTAGGTAGTTTCTCCTGAAGTTTTTGCTCCTCAGAGACTGCAGTGAGTTCTTTATGAGAGCTTAATAGGACACACAACCATGGTCTAGCCACCAGTTAGCTGTGTGGCAAAAATGAAGGTTACAGCTGGAGAAGTCCAGAAAGTAGCTGAGCAAGTATTCTATGCACTGGACAAAAGACATTTTAAACTTTTTGAAATAAAATCTTAAAAAAAAATAAAATAAACTTTTTGCCTTGATGTCAGATGTAGCAGATGTCATGGTGATGATTCACCACACTAGGAACACACTGTCCAGTGTTACTCAGGAAAGCCTGCCAGGCTACTTCTCTGAAGACACAACCTAAGCCCTCTCTCAGAGCATTCTGAACAAACATGTAGAGTATTACATTTCTGGTCATATAGGCCCTCATATTTGTAATATGTGAAATGGGATCTGCTCAATTTCTGACTAGCTGTTTCTATTTTTTGGTTCGCAGAAAATCACAATGATAAGAAGGGTGGAGATAGACAGGAGCCACTGGCACCCAGGTAACTCAGTGATGAAATGATAATGGAATGGTGAAGTCTAGAGAAGACTCCTGAAGCAAGAGACCGAGAGGCCAAAGTCCCAGATCCAGGAAAAAAACCCTCAGAAACTGCCAATTGTACCTATTTCATTCATTCATCGTACAGTGATATGTCCTTTTAAACAATGTTGTTTGTTCTCTGGTTCTTGTACTGGTTACCATTTCCTAGTAATTCATCAAGTTTAGTTAGCTAGAGTTAGTCTGACGTAAAGGCAAACTAGCCAGAGAGCCCTGGTTTCTGTATTCTAAAAATCCGTATGGTAAAAAACAAAACAAAAACAAAGGAAAATATTGTCTCAGAAGCCAGGATACAATGGACCATTTCATATTATATTAAACAAAAGTTGTCTGCAGCATTTTCAAACCACTATCCTAGGTCTGCGCATGTCATGAGTGTATTTGAGAGTAGTTTAGTCTACTTCCCCATCTGCCTGTGGTGAAGTCAGCACACTGAGCTCTGGCTGCTCCCTTCTACCCAACTCTAGGCACACTAAGCCCAGTCAGAAGTGGATTGTTATGCTTTCTCATCTGAGTGGCCTCTTGGGTTTCTGGCACTCTTCCAGAAGTGTCAGGTGGGACCAGCTGTGAAGCTGTGGTTCCAGGTTGCCTTAGTTTAATCTCTTGTCTTATCTCCCTTCCTATCACCACACCAGGCTCAGCAGGGAGCTCCAGCAAGAAGTGAATGAAGTCCTGGAAGACTCACTAGATGAACGGTATTTGACTCATTCCAGTCGCCATGACTCTCACCAGGCTCCCAGCAGCAATGCCTTCCTGTCTGATGTGCAGGAAGCCAACTCTGCTGTGGAAGTCACCAGTGAGTACTCCCGTTATAAAGAAAAGAAAACTCCAACACTGGAAGAATGGAGAATAAAACTCCAGTAACTTCTACATGCTTAGTACCTCTGTCTAGGCTGAACGAGATCATCTCTGTAGGCAGGCCCCAAAGATTAACCTTGAAAAAGGGATTAGGCTGAACACAGACCTGGGACCAAGTTTCAGGTACAGGTCCCTGGTGAGTCAGGTAATATACATTGCTCCTGGTCTACCTCACCTCAGTCACTCTGGCTCCCACTGGCACTTACAAACTGATGGACTCCAGGCAAAAACCAGATTGAGAGTTAAAGGGATCATGGCAGATTCTCTGCCACCACTTCAACATGTGTATAGAATCTAATAGACCTTGTCTAAAATGAAGCATCATAGCTTTCAGGGAATGTCCTTGCTAATTATAGTTCCTGAACAGTGTCCCTTAAGCTTTTCTAACTGAGAAATACAGTATTTTTTTTAAGGTTTTATTTATTTATTCATGAGACACACAGAGAGGCAGAGACACAGGCAGAAAGAGAAGCAGGCCCCATGCAGGGAGCCTGATGTGGGACTTGATCCTGGGACCCCAAGATCATGCCCTGAGCCAAAGGCAGGCGCTTAACCACTAAGCCACCTAAGCATCCCAAAATACTGAGAGTCTTGCCTATATTTTTGGAGATGCAGAATCATGGTTCCAATATCCAGTCTTCATCTCCCCTCAGATGACTTGCTTTCTCATAGTTTCATGTTAGTACCAGAATATCAGGTGGTTTCCCTAAAGACAAGGCTCAGCTCTTGGCAACCTTCAGATAAATGACCGGGTTCCCATTCTTTGTGTGACACCATTTTTAAAAAAATGGCTGTGGATTTAGTCTTAGCACTGTCATCTGATCTAAACCAACAACTAGCCTATTAACTAGAAAAAAGGCCCAATCTAATAGCCATTCCACTAGCATGCCCCTCTCCTAAAAAAACCCAAACTAGCCAGTGTAGCTCCTCCAGGTATGTAAGAGTCCCAAGGTGTAGCAGCGACACTGGTGTGTGTGTGTGTGTGTGTGTGTGTATGTGTAGATTAAGATTAAAACCTCAACCTTCATCTCCTTTCCCTTGACTGTTTGACTTTCCTTTGGGGTTAATGGTTAGGATTATTGGAGAACTGTATGTCTTCTGTCCTCCTGTAGGCATGAGAAAGAGACTTCTTTTTTAAATTATAAGAGAGAGCAGGGGAAGGAGTGGAGGGAGAGGGACAAGCAGACTATGTGCTGAGCATGGAACCCAATACGGGGCTCAGTCTCACAACCCTGAGATCATGACCTGAGCCAAACTCAGGAGTCAGGTGCTCAACCAACTGAACCACCTATGCACCCTGAGAATGAAACTATCTTAATCCACTCAGTGTTAACTGAGTTTTTAAATAGTGATATAATCCATGTCAGGTTTTGTCTTTTTGCCAATGGTAGGTGCCTTTTATTACTCAGACAGTCCCCTTACAAAGCCTTCCTTGTTCCTATTTCCTATTTCACCTTGAGATGTAGAGGGAGGTCTTTTCATCTATTAAAAGATGTTCAGTCATAAATCATGCGGGAGAGGTATTTAGTAGGGACATTCACTAGTACCCAGAAGTCTTACATAAAAGGTGGCCTTATCTTTCCTAGTACCAGATAAACCTTATTCAGAAGGCTTATTTGGTAGTTTTCCACCTGTGTCAACCTCCTTTATACTTCCCATATCCTCTGTTGAGAGGTGGGCCTGTGGAGTTTGCTTAACACTGGACCATACTTTGTTTCAGGACCTTTAAGGGCTCTTAAAGGAAGTTCTCTGTTATCCCTGATGAAAGAGGAAGTTGGCAGAAGAATGGTAAAAGGCAGGGATCTTGCTGAGAGGCCCCTGGCCACCCCATTAGTGATAAGGATTCTCCATCTTCTACCTCATTCCCTGTCTTGGTGGAATGGCTTCAGAAGATGAGATTCAGAACCTGCACCAGCACCTGAAGGGATTCTTTTCATCACTAACTGCCTTCAAGAAAAGCTGGAACATCATCTCAGCATTTCTGATCAAGGAAACAGTAGGGGTGGCCTAAGTCTGCCTGCTTCTGGCAGTATGTATCTAAGGACTTGTGTGTTGCAAGACTTCAAAGATTTCAAGAACTTGATATACCTTACTTCACTTATTCTTACAAATGACTCAACTAGGGAGAAGAGGGCATGGATAAATATTCCTGCTTTTTAGATGAGTAAATAGGCTCAGATAGAGATTGGCCCCAAGGCTGAGCTATCCTTCCATCTTAGAGTTGTCTGATCTCCAAACCCATCTTGTTGGCTCCTCTGCTATATACTTTCTGCTGCTCCTCTCCTCTCGTGTGGTAGTCATTCAGAGTGAGGGTCTCTGTTGCTGCCATTCTCATCCTCATCTCCTTCCCTAATGTCTTGGTTACTCTTCATTGTCTACACTGTGGATCTTCTTCCCACATCCTCTTCCTGGATTGTACTCACACAGTGCCCATCATTCCTCAGTCTTGGGCTGGACCAGAACAGTGACTGGGCCTCTTTTTCCACACCAAAGTAGCAGCTATTTCATGAGAAAAGTCTCCTTCATCATTTCAGACATTAGGTGTGATAACACAAATGAATGAGCTCCATTTGTTAAGGGCCTTGTGAAAATTAAGTTTCCGGCCCATCATATTAAAGTCCCAACGTGTGAGTCCCCAGGGTTTTCTTCTGAGCTAAGAAAGGGAAAGGGAATTGCAGAAAGCATTATCTCAAGCAAATCTGTTTAACTTGCCTAAACTGTAATTATTTCCTGGAATAGGACACACAACAAACCTTGACAGGCAGAGCCTGGAGTCTGTTGCCCAGCTGTATAATGAAAACAGAGATATCAGGGAACAGAGCCTGAGCCTTCTGGCTCACCTGAATCGTATTTCCAGAGGTAAGTGGTCAAAACCCACAAGAGGAGGTCATTCTCTGAGCCTTCTTTTCTCTTCCCATACTCAGCTACGAAAACAAAAGATGATGGGGAGGCCACAGCTACTCAAAGCCTCATGACTCATAATCCTCAATCTAGAGTGGGCTATCTCCTAGGTGCTCCTTCCATACGTCCCCAGACTCTAGGCTCCAGGAATGAGTAGCTCTGGGAAATCCATCATTTAGGTACAAATCACACCTCACTAATGCAAGCCTAAGAAGAAAAGAACAATCCTCAAAGATGGGAAATTGTAAGAGAACAATTATTTTAATTGAGTAAAATTTGCCAAGATTAGATAAACTCTGTCTTATAATGCTAAAAGAACAAGCAAGCAGAATTTAGATTCTAGGTCAGTAATCTTTGAGGAAATGTGAGGAAATGTGGCACCAGAAAGGTGCCATGAGCTTAAAAGGAGCAAAACACCAATATTCAATTAAATTTTATTTTCATAAATAAAATAAAGTACTAAAGTACTAAAAAAATAAAGTACTAAAAAATTGAAATAAGTATAGCTTATACTGATCCTTGGCAAAATACAAATTTATTGCACTCAAACTATAATATTCCAGTCACCTTTTGATTCTCAACTCTTATGTTGAGAAAAGCCAAACCAAACCAAATTACCTTCAGATTGGCAAAAATATTTACAAACCTCCAAAATATCTTCAGCCTATCCCTTAAACACCAGACTCGGTATTTACTGAGCTTTTGCTGTGTGCAGTGCCCACCCCGATAGACATCCCTGCCTGATCTGTTAGGTGCCAGTTAAGAAAGCTCATCTAAGGGATCCCTGGGTGGCGCAGCGGTTTGGCGCCTGCCTTTGGCCCAGGGCACGATCCTGCAGACCTGGGATCGAATCCCACGTCGGGCTCCTGGTGCATGGAGCCTGCTTCTCCCTCTGCCTGTGTCTCTGCCTCTCTCTATCTCTCTGTGACTATCATAAATAAATAAAAATTTAAAAAAAAAAGAAAGGTCACCTAAGATTGCTTTTTACCTTTTTATTTTTTATTTTTTAAGATTTTATTTATTTGAGAGAGAGAGAGCAGGAGTGGAGGAGGAGGACTGGGAGAGGGAGAAGCAGACTCCCCACCGAGCAGGGAGCCTGATGTGGGGCTTGATTCCAGGACCCCAAGATCATCACCTGAGCCAAAGGCAAACGCTTAAGTGGCTAAGCCACCCAGGCACTTCTCCTACTTTCTTGTACCTATGTTGCTTTTGTTTCTAAGGCCTCTTCTGAATAGGACTATTCTCAGATTACAAGAACCAGTTGCCTTGTGGCTCAGAAAAATGGAAGGACCTGGAAGTTTATGTTAATCCCACAGCACCCAGTGATCCCACCTGTAAATCATTATCCATGATTGACAAGTACAAGCATAAGGAAGCCCAGCTACTTGACTTGAGGAAGACTTTGTGGTGAATTAGCTTTGGGAAGAGGAATCTAGAGGTGAACTTTGTAAAGACCCAGGTAGATAAACAGAAGGAGATTCTTGCCTTGGCAATCCAATTAAGAAAGAGAGATTCATCTCAGATCATAAAAAGGAAGGTTAAAATCTTTAGGCCCAATGAAAAGAAGCCCATGGTGGAAGAGTTAGAGAGAAAAAAAGAGAACCATGGGAAATAGGGCAGGCCTCCTAAGTAGCTTTAAATCATGCTGTCATTATAAGAACCTGGTAAGGTTTTGCCTGACACAAATGCCTAGATATCACAGCTAGAGGTTGATTAAAATGGTTTCACATGTGTTTGGGGTATTTTTTAAAGGTTACTAGGTAACTGAAATATGTGAGAAGGACCACAACCTATTGAGATCTCAGGTCACCAATACAGAAATATCCCAAATGTACAGTTACTTATGAAAGACCAACACTAGCCATTGATGGGATTTGCATTCCTCTCTCAACTATCATGTTTGTATAGCATGAAAAAAGAGAAAAGAAGGGGTAGATGGATTAGATCTATATTCTCTCTGGAGCAGTTTTACAGATTTTTTTGACCACAAGACACAGTAAAAAACACAAATCTTTATTAACCCAATATTATGTTTAAAACAAACAAAAGACCTTATTATGTGTAATGTGTCTGTTTTCCTTCCTGATTTTTTTTTTTTTTTTTTTTTTATGATAGTCACAGAGAGATAGAGAGAGGCAGAGACACAGGCAGAGGGAGAAGCAGGCTCCATGCACCGGGAGCCCGACGTGGGATTCGATCTCGGGTCTCCAGGATCGCGCCCTGGGCCAAAGGCAGGCGCCAAACCGCTGCGCCACCCAGGGATCCCCTCCTTCCTGATTCTTTAAGTAAAACCTGTAGTAAACAGTCTAGTCTATTGATTTTACAACCTATTAGTGGTTCCCAATTGCAATTTGAAAAATTTTGCTTTTGATTAAGCAAAATTCTAAAGGAGTATTGGGAGCAAAATTTTTCCTCTACCCACTTAGGTTTGAATGATCCAGGACTTTTGAATTAACTAGCATTAGATAAGAGAAAAGACAAGGTTCATTTACATATGCATGTGGGAGTTGCATAGTAATGAAGAACTCCCAGAATACTCAGAGGTAAAAGTTTGTAAAGCAACTTAAAGGGTTTTAGGGTTTCAGTGGAAAAGTATGGAAAATTCTCTTGGACTTTTTGATGCTATTGGTCTGTGTCTATGCAGCTGAATTCTCAGGAAACTCCCTTGGAGTGGGGGGAGGTTCAAGTGGCAGCTGTATTTTGGGGATGTTCTGCTCTAGTCAGATAAATGAAATTCAGATAAGATTTTAGATATTTTAACTTTAAAATAATCTTTACACCAAATATATGATACCTTCAAAAGCTTCTAGATCTTACTGTCATAAAGAGAATTGATAGCAGAAAAAAAAAAAAAAACAACCCAAAAACCTAAAACTTTAAGGAACAAATAAAAAAAGATTTTATTTAAAAAAAAAAGATTTTATTTATTTATTCATGAGAGAACACACAGAGAGAGAGGCAGAAACTCAGGCAGACCAGACCAACTCAGGTTGGGTTTCTTCTATTCACAGTTGTTAACTTAGGGGGTGGAATATTTATTACCTGGGGCGGGAAGCAGAGTTTTTGGCTTTTTCTTCCTAATTTGCAGGGGTTTCCTGGGATGGATGGTATCTGCCATCCTGGTTGGTCAGGTTTGATCTGGCTTCTTGTGGAGCCCTGCCAGGACAGGCCTCTAATCTTCCCAGTAGCTGCCAGTGACTTCCTCATTGTTGACCTCCAGGTACCCCGTCAGAACCTAATTGCCTCCTCTAACAACCTGCTGTAGAATTAACGTTACAGGATAATGGTCTCTACAGGGTGTAAATAGATCAGTCCAAGGTTTAACTTTGTCCTTTATTCATATTCCCTTTTCTCTTTTAAATTTTATTTATTTATGATAGGCACACAGAGAGAGAACGAGAGAGAGGCAGAGACACAGGCAGAGGGAGAAGCAGGCTCCATGCACCGGGAGCCTGATGTGGGATTCGATCCCGGGTCTCCAGGATCGCGCCCCGGGCCAAAGGCAAGCGCCAAACCACTGCGCCACCCAGGGATCCCACCCTTTTCTCTTTCTGATGATTCCTTTCTTTCTCTCTAATCTCTTAAGAAGAATACTTAAGAGACTTTCTATAATGTTTTATTCCTGTCCCAGCTGCAGTACCTAATAAACTGTAGAGTCTGTTGGCTTCCTCTAGATTGGAGCCTTTCCTCTCTCTCTTTTCTTAAACTTTGAGATGTAGTGAAAGGGCTCAAGGTATGGATTTTAGTTTCAAATTTTTCATTTATAGGTCTTGTGGCTTTAGTTAATACTTAGCCTCTCTATACCACTCTTTCCTCATGGCAAAAGTGGAACTGTATTTGGATGGTAAATAGATTCCTGTACCAATTCTAATATAGAATGGGTGCTTCCCACACCAACAGAAAAAATTTGGAAAAATAAATTTTGGGGACACCACCTGGGTGTCCTACGATTGAACTCAATTCTGACATTACCTACTAGGTTTACCTTGTAGAAGATAGCATCAGATTCCAAAGCTTAATAGTTCAGTCCTGTGAGACTGCTTCCACCCTGGCCCCCACTTCACATTCTAGTAGAAAATCCAAGTTTTCACCTTTACATCTGGCTGAATCAGTTTCCTGAGAACCTCCTCCTCCTAGGGTTTGATTAGCTTGTTAGAGTGGCTCACAGAACTCAGAAACATTTTACTTACTAGATTATAGGTTTATTTTTTTCTATGTATGTATGTAATCTGTGCACCCCAGGTGGGGCTGGAACTCATGACCCCAAGATCAAGAGTCGCATATTCCACTGACTGAGCCTACCAGAAGCCCTGATTACTGGTTAATTAATTAATTTTTTTTAAAGATTTCATTTATTCATAAGAGACACACACACAGAGAGGCAGAGACACAGGCAGAGGGAGAAGCAGGCTCCATTCAGGGAACCCAATGTGCGGCTTGATCCTGGGACACCAGGATCATGTCCTGTGCCAACGGCAGACGCTGAACCGCTGAGCCACCCAAGCATCCCATTTTAATTTAATTTTTTAAAGATTTTATTAGAGAGGGCAGCCCTGGTGGCGCAGTGGTTTAGCGCTGCCTGCAGCCCAGGGTGTGATCTTGGATACCCTGGATGGAGTCCCACGTCGGGCTCTGCATGGAGCCTGCTTCTTCCTCTGCCTATGTCTCTGACTCTCTCTCTCTCTGTGTCTCTATGAATAAATAAATTTTAAAAATCTTTAAAAAAATATTTTATGGGGATCCCTGGGTGGCGCAGCGGTTTGGCGCCTGCCTTTGGCCCAGGGCGCGATCCTGGAGACCCGGGATCGAATCCCACATCAGGCTCCCGGTGCATGGAGCCTGCTTCTCCCTCCACCTGTGTCTCTGCCTCTCTCTCTCTCTGTGACTATCATAAAAAAATAAAAATAAAAAAATAAAAAAATAAAAAAATATTTTATTAGAGAGAGCATGACCAGAGTGGGAGGGGCAGAAGGAGAAGGAGAAGCAGATTCCGATGAGCATGGAGCCCGATGTGGGGCTCAATCCCAGGACCCTAGGATCGATCATGACCTGAGCTGAAGGCAGATGCTTAATGGACTGAGCCACCCAGGAGCTCTACTGGTTAATTTCAAAAGGATATAACTCAGGAACAGCCAGAAGGAGGAGGTGTATAGGGCAGGTCATGGGGAAAGGGTGCAGAATTTCCATGTCCTTTCTGGGAGCTCCACTCTTCCAGCACCTGTGTGTTCACCAACCCAGAAGCTCACTGAGGCCCCCATCCTTTTAGTTTTATTTATTTTTTTTTTTTTTAATTTTTTAATATTTATTTATTTATGATAGTCACAGAGAGAGAAAGAGAGAGAGGCAGAGACATAGGCAGAGGGAGAAGCAGGCTCCATGCACCGGGAGCCCGACGTGGGATTCGATCCCGGGTCTCCAGGATCGCGCCCTGGGCCAGAGGCAGGCACCAAACCGCTGCGCCACCCAGGGATCCCTTTTTTTTTTTTTTTTTTTAATTTTAGTTTTATTTTTTTTTAAGATTTAATTTATTTATTCACAAGAGACACACACATAGAGAGGCAGGCTCCATGTAGGGAGCCCGATGTGGAACTTGATCCCAGGACTCCAGGATCATGCCCTGAGCCGAAGGCAGATGCTTAACTGCTGAGCCACCGAGGCATCCCTCTTTTGGGTTTTTAATGGAGGCTGCATTACATAGGCATGATTGAATAAATCATTGGCAGCTGACGGCTGAAATCAACTTCAGCCCTCTCTCATCCTCAGAGGTCAGGAGGATAAGAGTAAAAATTTCAGGGCAGCCTGGGTGGCTCAGCGGTTTAGCATTGCCTTCAGCCCAGGGCGTGATCCTGGAGACCTGAAATAGATTCCCACGTCGGGCTCCCTGCATAGAGCCTGCTTCTCCCTCTGCCTCTCCTCTCTATGTATTCTCATGAATGAATAAATAAAACCTTTTTTTAAAAAAGTAAAAGTTTCAGTCTTCCAAATCATGGTTGGTTCCCTGGGGAATCACCTTCCAGCCCTCCAGCACTTTGCAAAATTCATCTCATTAACATAACAAAAGAGTAATTATAAGCATTTTAGGAGTTCTGCCAGAAGCTGGAACAAAGACCAAATTTACATTTCTTATTTTAAACCACAATATTACAGATAGTATCTAAGGACTCTGCTGTTTTTCACATTCTAGGACTCTTCCCTTGGCACCACCTTCCTATAAAAAACAAAAAACAAAAAACGGCATGTATTTAGGAGCAAGATTTCCATGCAAAATATCCTCTCATTTCTAGAACAGACTGTTTCTGAATGTGCATGTTTGAAACAAGGGAGGTGTGAGGGCCCTTAATTTTTCTTACCTTAATCTGCTCATATAACTTTCCACACTGTAGTTTACCACCATGGCTTATCCACTTTTCAGGGTACACTTGGCCTCTTTTCTTCCTTAGCTGTCACTTCAGCCTCAGGTATCAGTAGAATCTGTGGAAGATTCTCATTTAATTTAGTTTTTTTCTCCCCTTCTTCTGTTTCAGGTAAGAACTAATAGTGGAAATATGAAAAGTTCTTATTTCAACAAAGCTTAGTCACAAACAGTTCCCCCATTGATGAGAAAAACTAAAACAACAAAACAGAGAAAGTCCTAAATCTGAAAGCAAGAGGGCTGAGTCTCTAAGACTCAGATTTCATAGCCACTCTAGATTTTTACTCCAAAGGGATAGCTTGATTGCAGAAATAATAGCCCTTTCAGTCTGCAAATTTGATAACTATATAAGAGACATCAACACCTAGATTCACAGATGATCTTGAGATGCCTAACCTTTCCTCTCCCTACCCTCATCCTATGGATAACTGGAGTCAACAGCAGCTGGAAGAAAATGTTAAGGACTTAGATCAAGAATAAGTCCAAATGTTGAATGTCGTCGTTGCAGACTATTCATCAGCTCTTCAGCATGTGTTCATTTTCACTGAAGGATAAAAGTTTAGAAATCTCAGATAATAGAGTTTATTTTATAACATTCTGTTGCCTGTTTTTTTTTTTTTTTGACAAATCAAAATTACAAAATTTTTGTTCTTCAGCTAACAGCAGGAAACTCAAACAATATGTCCACTGTATTTATATCCCAGAGTGACAGCAACCAAGTCTGGGTGCATCACTTCATTCCAAAATTAAATGTTATTGAGCACCAGGTATCAGATACCAAAACTACATTGTGTCTCACACTGTGGGAACTGAGATAAGTCAGGCAAAAATTCTGCCTTCACAGGCATCTGTAAGCAGAGCAGCAGTCTTATACATGTCTACCTGTGGAGGACCCAAAGAAATAATGATAGAATCCTGAGAGTTTTTGTTCACTCTTGTACTTCCTGTACAGGTCTAGCAAAAGTTACATCTCAGAGGTCTCTAGAATACACAGGGAGAAGTAGTATATCTATAGGAACTGGCAGGTTTCAGATCACTCTCATTTGGATTTTTTTTTCTGCAGTTAGTTTATTTCTGAAAATAAGTATCCATTGATTAGTCTTTTGCAATTAAATATATATATATATATATAAAATCTTATTCTGGAGATATGAAACATATAAAGTAGCCTCAAAATTACCAGATTTCCAGGCTGTAAAGCTGATTAAGACAAATCCTGGATGGCAGGAAAGGATTCTTTAGATGAGTCACTAGTCACAGCAAACTAGTGACTTACATTTTCTTGTACTGGAAGGTAGTATTGAGAACTGTCATACCCTCCAGCAAGGGGGAGACCCATAGAGGGACATTTTTAGTTCAGGACTCAGCCATTCAGTCTCCCATATTTTACAATCAATTTCCCTCAAAATAATTTACTTTGAAACATTTCAAACCTACAGAAAAATTGGAAGAATACAATTATCACTCTATTCTGTTCATCTGAATTCAACAATGTTTGCTTGTTCCTTTTCTCTGTCTACATAGACCCAAACCTGCATTCCCATTGGTTTGGTAAATGCAAGGCCACTTCACTGCTAAATACTTCAGAATATATTTCCTGATATTAAGGTCATTATTCTGTATAACCATAATACAATTCAATTATCAAATTTAAGAACTATATCTAATATATGCTGCATTTATAACTTTTCCCATTGTTTAGAAAATGTCTTATCTATATATATGTATATAGATATAGATGCATTTAATATCTGTGGCTGTATCATACATATATGAGAGAGATTAAGGATTAAGAGTGTATGTTATGAAAAAAAAAGTGTATGTTATGGGGGATCCCTGGGTGGCTTAGCGGTTTAGTGCCTGCCTTCAGCCCAGGGCATGATTCTGGAGACCAGGGATTGAATCCCACGTCAGGCTCCCTGCATGGAGCTTGCTTCTCCCTCTGCCTGTGTCTCTGCCTCTCTCTCTCTGTGTGTCTCTCATGAATAAATAAATAAAATCTTAGGAAAAAAAAGAGTGTATGTTATGGTACTGATATTTTCCCAGGCTCTAATTGTTATTTTTAATTTTTATATATTTTTATATATTTTTAAAAGATTTTATTTATTTATTCATGAGAGACACAGATAGGCAGAAACACAGAGGGAGAAGCAGGTTCACTGCAGGGAGCCTGATGTGGGACACAATCCCAGGATCCCAGGACCCCAGGATCATGATCTGAGCTGAAGGCAGACACTCAACCACTGAGCCACCCAGGGGCCCCCCTACCTGACTCTAATTAACTTACACTTCAGTCCTTATTACCTGGAACTCTATTCTGATATCTTTGTTTTTGTTGTTTCTGATGGCATTCCATTTTTGAAGAGGACAGGCTAGTTATCTTGTTCAGTATCCTACCTTCTGTTCAACATTTTTCAAAAATGTTGGTATTTGTGTTTCCTGTTGCATCCTGTCAACAAGCAAGCTGTTCAAGAACAAAGCAACAAAATATTGTGAATACTTTTACATTGAAAATACTAAAGGAAATGCAGCATCTGCACAGCAAACTCTGTGTTGTGGCAGCAGTAGCCTCAGCTCCAATCCAAAACTAGGTCTGGCATCTGTGACTAGTCTTTTGGTTTGCTTTTAATCCCAGCACTGACTGTGACCATGTTTTGCCTGCAGAGATTTACTGCTGACTCACCAGCAGATGTGGTCAGAAGGGAAGGAAAACCCACAGTAAGCACTTCCAGAGCCAAGCATTTGGGACTTGGACATGCCTCATGTCTGAGCATGTGCAGAGACTACTCCAAAATGCTTCCTCTCGAGGAGACCTGTCTATAGTTTCCATTGATGGAATAGTGCCATCATAGCTATTTTTCTGGTTGAGATATTTAAAATAGTGGGGACTTTTTAGGAGAAATGAGGATGAGCTTAGTGCATTTTAAATAAAATCCAAACTCCTCTAGCCATAGGTCTACATGGGTTTATCTCCATTCCCCATCAATAGGGATACTATTACTTCCAGCACCATTTATTGGATCTATTTCCTTCCCTCATTGAACTGCATTTTACTGAAAACCAGTTGACCAAATAGATGTCAATTTCAGGGCTCTCAATTCAGCCTATTAGTGTATGTATCCTGCTGCCACTAGCACATTGCCTTGCCTGTCATAGCTTATAATAAGTAGTCTTTTTTAAAAAAAGATTTGTTCTAGAGAGGGAGAGGGTGGGGGGAAGAAGAGAGAGAGAGGAAAGGAACCTCAAGCCGACTCTCCACTGAGCATGGAACCTACTGCTGCAGGGCAGGTCTGGGGGGTTCCATCCCATGATCCTGAGATATGACCTGAGTGGAAACTAAGAGTTGGATGCTCAATGGACTGAGTCACCCAGGCACCCCAAAAAGTCTTAAATCAAGTAGTGCAAGTCCTCTACTTCTGGCCTTCTTTTTCAACAGCTCAATTTTGAAAAATGTAAAACTCTATGTAACAGATTAAGATGTGCTGTCATTTTCATCTCATTTCATTGTAGGACACATGCTTACTTATGTATTGGTTGACCCCTGTGGTCAAAGATTCTCTGTTGTATTCTCTAGGAAAAGTAGATCTATTATCTGCAGGCTGAGGAACAGGCAAAATGTCTGCTGTGACACTCAGCAGAATCTGGATTTTTCCTGAACAAAAAAAATTTAGATCACTTTTCTAGTCTTTGATCTTAGGTGTGTTTCCTTTACTTATTTCTAACTGTGAAATAAAACCTTATAAAGCCTTGTGTTATTTATAATTTTTCTTTCTAGGAAAATAGAGCCTTTAAAAAAAATTATTTATTGGGAGCATCAGCTGGGTGAGGAGCACAGAGAGAAGCAGACTCCCCGATAAGCAGAGACTCCAAGATCATGACCCAAGCTGAAGGCAGATGCCCAACTGAGCCACCTAGGTGCCCCAGAAAATAGAGTCCTATATAGGATCCCTAATTTGCTAACCAGATTATAAGATCTATGTTGCAAACTGAAGATTATGAAAGAAGATGGGAGAGAGGCAAAGATACAGAAGGGGAAGAATAGTCTGGAAACAGAATATTAATATTAGGATTTGGCAGTAAATGTCAGTTTGAGAAAGGGAAGAGATTGGATGGACGTAACTAGGGGAAAAAAACTTCAGTGGAAACAACAGACATTCAGGGTGCCTGGCTGGCTCACCTGGTAGAGTGTGTAACTCCTGATTTTAGGGTTGTGAGTTCAAGTCCCACATCAGGTGTGGAGCCTACTTAGAAAAACCGACATTTAAAGTCCCTTTTATGACATTGTTTATTTGCTAATATATAATTCTTTTCCATCTTTGTAAATGTGGCAAAGTTGAGCTTGATGTATTATATGTTCTTTGGAATGTTTATTTTTACTTTATTTTTTTAAAAGTAAGCTCTATGCCCAATGTGAGCTTGAGCTCACGACCCTGAGATCAAGAGTGGCACGATCTACTGACTGGGCTAACCAGGCACCCCTGGAATGTGTATTTTTAAAAAGTTATACTTAAGATATTCATCTGTGAATCTCATAACCACATACATGGCCCTGTCAGCTGTGCACTGAGGGTAAAATGGGCTCACACTGGAGATCTACCTGGGAAAGTGCAATTAAAATTAAGGAGAGAGGTAGTGACTGTCTCAAAGATAGCTTTCCCTAATGTAGCAGTTTTCCTATTCCCTTCATACCTGATTCCTTATTTTTTGAGAAGTTTAAATAATCTTTACACATAACATGAGGCTTGAATTCATAACCCAGAGATCAGGAGTCCCATGCTCCTCTGAGCTAGTCAACACTTCCTTTCTTCTTTGAACAAGGGCAGATGAAAAATACTCAGTTGCAGCCTTGGAATCCACAGAAATACCAGCGAAGGAAGTTCAGGGCAAGATTGGAGATTGTCCACTCACTATAGTCTGGCCAACGTCTGTTTGCTTTACTTTGGCAAAGAGACTCAACTCATTTGCACCAGCCATGAGCCAACAGGGATCCTGATGAGGTTGACTTTTGGTAACTTTAGATCCTGAAAACTCATAGGATTTCTTCCCTTCTCTTTGAGCGAAGTCTTAGCTAATAATAGGAGGGATTCACTGCCTTTCTTTCTGGTCAGCACTCTTTTGGGGTCCCTCATGGACATGTCCAGGGTAGGTAGCTGACTTCTAGGTGTCTCTCCCAATCTGGTTGTTTTTCAATGGCCAGAAGTGACCCATGACAGAACCCCTGCCTGTGGGACAAAGGATCTGGATAGCAGTGCAGGCTGTAGAGACTACAATTCAGCCCAGGTTGCCCTGAGGGTACTGTTCACTTGCTCCCTGGGTTTCTGGTAAAGAAAATACTATCGTTAAATCTTCTCTGCAGGCTAAACTGAATAAGGTGTGAGGTTTCAAAAAGGTCAAGAACAACTTTACTGAACTTTGCTGCCCTGGCCTTCCAGGACAGGCTTGAATGGGGCTAATTTTAGGATAAAACCAAAGAAAAGGAGCAATGGTAGCACAACTGGAGGATTCGGAGACCAAAGTCTCAAATCTCAACCTCTGAATAAGGTAAGGGCCATGCATTGGATGGCTTTCCCACATTTATGAAGAGAGTCATTAGCCCAAATTCAGCGACTGGACAGGAGTCGTAGCGCCCATCAGTGTTTCTCAACAGAGGACAAGCTTGCCTACCCCCATCCCCATTCCCCTTCCCCATTAGGACATTGCTTAAGGTCTGGAAACTTTTTGATTATCACTTGAGAGTGTGTTTGGCCTCTACTGGCACTTAGTAAGCAGAGGCCTGGGAAGCCCCAGCCAAATAGCATCATGCACAGAAATCCCTCCAGAACGGAGTTACCACATCAGTGGTGCGATGTTGAGACCCCCTGGTGTAGATCAATGTCCACACTGTATTTACCAGACTATACTAATTACTGACTTGCTGGATATAGAGTCTGAGGAAAACTGGTGTCAGAGAGAAGACTTTGGCCTGGGCACATCATGGGGAGACAGAGTTGGCATTAGCTAAAGCGGAAGAACCGCAGGGGCCGCAGGTTGTGGGCGGAGACCCGGGGTCCAGCTCCGGCCGCCCAGCCTTCCTAGAGGCGGGCTGTGTCCGCGCGGCTCGGTGGCCGCGTCCCTCGGGGTCCTCCGGGCGAGGCGCCCCCCCCCCCCCGGGGTCTCACGCCGGCGCCTGCCCTCCCGCGCCCTCGCCGCTCCTCGTGTCCGCCCGCGGCCGCCTCCCAAAGGTGCGTCTCCGCGGCAGCCCGGAGGTGCGGCCCGACGTGTGGACCTGGCGGGGCTCGGGCGCGCCTTTGCTTTCTCAGAACGCTCGGTGCGTGGCCCGAGGGCTTGGTTTTGGGGGAAGAAGGAAAGGGTCAGTCCTCTGGATCTTCCCCGGAAGGAAGGGCGGCGGCCCCCAGGATGGGTGAGTGGTCGGAGCTTCTCGGCGCGCCGGTCTACGCAGGGGGCGAGAAAACCAAGTAACATGCGGTGCCCTGGTGACGTCGTGGCGGGGACTCGGCGCTTTTCCCCGCCACGGCTTGGGCTAGATTCTGGGTCAGGAGTTTTGGCCACGTCTCCCTTCACGCGGGAATTCTGTTTGCCCCTGAGTCCTCGGTGTGCTGCTAAAGACGGCTGCAGAAGAGGCTCCGGGGAGGAAGGGGAGGTGCTGGGGTCCCCTGGTGGCTTCTCAGACTCAGTGCTGAGCACCCAGCCCCTCCGCTCGCCACAGGGGACCCTCTGACCTGTGCGCGCTCTGTGTTCCGTCGGAGGACCCCTGCTCTGGTCCTGTCTGCATCTCACACGCGGGCTGTGTGCCTAAAAAGCGACCAAAGCGCTTGTGCGAACTGACCCGGTCAAGCGCAGACAGGAACCTCGCCCTGGGTCGGGCCGACCCCACGCTCTCGCGGTCGCCGCGCCTGAGCCGCTCTGCGGACGGTGAGCGACAGTCACAGCCTCTGGGCATCCCCTGGAAGTGGAAATGGGCTGCTCTGCTCAGCGGGTCTGCTTCTCTGTGCTTGTGAACTGCTTTGGGGGCGTGTGGAGGAGATGCCTGGAGGCCGTGGGGCGAGGAAGGGAGGCGCAGGAGCGCTGGGTGAGGTCCTCGCTCAGCAGAAGAGCTGCAGTTGTTCGCAGGTTGTTACCCTCTCCTGAAACGGGACAGACTTTTGTAGGCTGTAGCCAACAATGAAAGGCTCTTTGTGTACTAAATATATATTTCTCAACAAATTAAGATGTCAAATTTTCCCCCTGCTTTATTCTTTTTCCTCTTCTTGAACTCTACATATGTTAGAACTTTCGATATTGCCCTATAGGTTGCTAAGGTTCTGTTTATTTTCTTTTTTTCAATTATTTTTCTTTGTGCTTCAGGTAGGATGATTTCTGTTTCTCTCCCTTGAAATTCACTGAATTTTTGCCATTTCTATTATGCAGTTAAATCCATCCAGTGATTGTTTTTTGAGAACTCTTTCCAATTTCAACATTTACATTCGGTCCTTCATTTACTATTTCTATTTCCTGATACTTTTTTCTAACTTTTTATTTATTATGGTTATATTTTCCTTTACAATCTCAAAATATTTATAATTCTGGCTTAGTATTTCTTACCTCTTACTTTCAACATTTGGATGAAGTCTAGGTCAGTCTTCCATGATTGTCTTATCTTGAGTATGGGTAGAGTAATATCAGAGTAATATACCAGAATATTTTGGGTTGTATTGTGGATACTGTGAATGGTACACATACAGACTCTGGATTGCTATGTATTACAAAAGCATTGGACTTTTACAAAAACAGGCTTAGTTGATATTAAATTGCAAATTCTCTGCCTCGCAATGGATGACAGGTGAAATCTCAGTTGTCACTTTAGCTTTTGCAGAACTACTTGGAGGTTGCCCAACATGTATTATGCAGGAGTCAGCCAGGAACTTGGGCGGAAGTTTACACACAATTTAGAACTTCCCTTCAGTGGCTTTTTCCTTTTTGAGATTCCTCTCCACCTCTTGGTTTCACAACTGTTATGCTTGCCTAAACATTGTCCTCTGTTCCTTTAATCCAATAAGACAGTTTGGTTGTGTACTGGGATTTAGCTGACCCAAAGAGGGCAGACCAAGGTGTGCTCTCAGCCAAAACTGTAAAGTGGAAAACTCACCATATGCGGTTCTACCTTGTGTCTGCTGGCTTTGTTCATCTCCCTAGCACCTTGAAATAATATTTTAGAAACATATGTTTCCCCAGTTTTAGTTGTTATCTGTATGAGTACTCTGAAAAAAGTAAGCAGTCATTACCAGAAGCTTAACTCATTCTCTCAGTAATAGCAGCTTAGCAAATTGGGCTTGAATCTCTGCATGGTTGTTTACGTTTGGCACAAGCTGCTTAATAGATCTCTAAAGTCACTGCCCCGAGTGTGAAAAGGAGATATGACAAAAACCAAGTTGTGTGGAAGAAGATAAATAGGGACACAAGTAAAGGGATTGACCCCTCCAAAGAGTAAGGAGCTGGGTCACCAGCAGTGGACTCAAGCAGAGCATCACCACTTTTCTTTCTTCATCAGTTTTAGGGCTTCACAAATTGCAAGGAGACCAGACCCTTCTGCATCTGCCCCATTATGGTACACCATCACATGGTACCATCACATGGTACACCATGTGTGCCCTCTGTACACAAAGGAGATGGCTCCTGCGTGCTGAGGCTGAACAAGCAAGCACATCCCCTAGCTGGAAATCGAGCTGGACTGAAGCTGTGAAAGCACTGAATTCTGACCACTAGACCACCAGGGAATTGACGTCTAGGTCTCTCCTGCCCTCTCATGATAGCAACATTGAAATAGTACTCTAGCTGGTTTCCTCCCCCTATCTTTCCTTGTCTCGCCTGCTCCTCCAGGGATAATCTAAAAGATCCTACCTTCCAAATTTTCTCTAAAAGGCAAGCCCACAGGCAATGCCCCAGGTACCCTGTCCCCCAAGTAGAACACTTCCTAGGCGGCCAGGTGCCCAAGTCACAGAGGGAATTTGCACCTCTCAGCTACAGCACAGCACTGACCTGGAAACTCACCTTTTCCTTGCAACAAGGAGGAGACCAGGTTGCAGGGAGGAGGCAGTGGGAGGAGAGGCACCCAGAGTGAGGAGGGGGCGAGCACTGAGGATTGACAAAAGGAGGATTCAGACGGAGCAGGAATGCGGACAGGTGGATGGAGATCTCTTTCAAGCAAGGTCTTGAACAGAACTCCTGGTGTTTCCCCTAGAACATTTGTACCGGACTGTGTTTCCATCTCCATTGGAATCCTTTGTTCCCATCTTTCCAATGCTCTGAGGAAAAACACTTAAGAGTTCTGACTCCAATGTTTTGCTCAACCTCCACATCATGTCAGAATTCATGTTTTCCTGTCAGTCAAGTATGGATATTGGTCTATGCTATATCCTCCTCGTTCTTGATCTCCGAATTAGAGCAAACTCTCTTGATAAACATGGAGAGGTCAATTAAAATAAGTTATCCTTGGCTCTCTCAAAGTCTTAGGTTCCAGAAGCTTAGTCTCAGAATGGTTGGGTAAATGTGATTCGATGTTTGGGTCTGATAGTGAACAGTCAAGAAAGAATTCTTGAGACATTTTCAGTGCAAAAAGGTGGTTTTATTACAGCACAGGATTAGGACTCATGGGCAGAAAAAGTCACATTTTAACTGTGAGAGGTGACTGATTATGCAGGGTTTTTTTTTGTTGTTGTTCCTTCGTTTGTTTATTTTTCAATCCTGTGTGGAGGGGAAGGTGATGTTAGGGCTCCAGGAAATTGAGCCTAATGGGTTCCTGGAGATCTGGCTATTATTAAGATGGTGTTTTTCTTGTAAATCAGCAAGACAGTGACAAACTGATGGAATTTCATATCCTGCATGGCTGTGATCTTTTATCAGTTGACCATGTGTTTTTTTATTTCTTTGTTCTTGGGCAGGAGGATGTCACACATATCCTACCGAGGGTGGGAGGAGAAGGAATATGTGGAGTATCAGTTTGCCTTTCCCTTCTAGAGCTTGCCTTTTGTTATATTATCCCTGGGGTTGGCTTGTCTTTGCACTTTTTCTTTGGCTCTGCCCTCAACTTCTTCGTCTTACTGGTCTGTCCACTCTTTGTACCGCTTCTCCCCTAGAGGAGTCAGGAACCCAACACGTTCCAGTTCAGCCTTCAGGGGAGCTACAGGCGGCACTTTGGTAGATAATGGCAGGATCCTCAGAGGTGCACGTGTGCTCAGAGTGTTTGTGGTTTCTCCAGTGACTGTAAACCTTCACACAACTGTAGAGGGAAGGCAGCTGCTCCCTTTGTTCTGTCCAGGAGGGACCTCAAAAGTGTCTGACAAAACGGAAAAATGATAGATCTTCTCCTCTGACTGGGCAGGGAAACACAGAGATCAAGAAGGGAAAGAAAGGGGGAACATGTCATGAAATTTCCTGATCTAAGTCGGCCTGGTCTGAAAATGCCCTCCCCTCCTACCCACAGTTGCTGATGAGAATGATATGGTCTATTCCTGTCCCCATCTCCAGTTTGAGCCATAGTTGAAAAAGGCCAACGATCTTGGCCTGGTATCTAATAAAGCCATTAGATCTTCAAATTATTAAGTTGCATTTTTGCTTTTTAACAGAGGCAACCTGAAAACATACCAGACATTACCTTTCTCTGAAAACTATCCTTACTTCTTTGCTAAAATTCACACTCCAAGACCTGTTGAGCAGGAAAACTAATAAGGCAAATAAAAAATCTGGGGTTTTGCAAAAGTTGAAATAAAACTGCCCAGAAAAAAGAATCCCAAGACCAATGAGGGAGAAATCCTGTGATCATGAAATCTGCATGGGCTGTCCCTGGGTCCTCCACCTTCAGGCAAATTCTGAAATCTCTGTGGTCTGTATTCCACCTGACAGCCTGATCTTCAAGTATATTTAATACAGGCCACAATACATGGTTTGGCCTATGTTGGACATCTTCAAACAGACAAATGACCTAAGGACATCACCTTCTGCTACGAACCTGCTAAAAGACGAAAGTGTGATTAAAATATTGGATTTACAATTGGAGAAAGACAATCATAATATGGTTTCACTCCTACGTGGAATATAAGAAATAGTGAAAGGGACCATAAGGGTAGAGGGGGAAACTGAATGGGGTAAAATTAGAGGAAGACAAACCATAAAAGACTATTAACTCAGGGAAACAAACAAAGGGGTGCAGAAGGAGAGGAGGGTGAGGGGATGTCGTGACTGGTGACCGGCATTAAGGAAAGCATGTGATGGGATGGGCACTGGGTGTGGTACTCTATGGTGGCAAATTGAATTTAAATAAAATTTAGAAAAATAAAATATTGGACTTAGTCCACTAGAAAAAGTGTCAGCGGCAGGAATGGGAAGGACCGCCTGGGCCGAGGGGACCGCGGAGGAGCCACAGCGAAGGGCTGGGAACGGAGGCGCTCAGGTCCGCGGCCGCGGGGCCCACGGGGGCGGGGGGAGCCGGTCCCCGGGTTCCTGGGAGGATTCCCAGCCCCGAGCGCTGACCGCCCCGCGGGGACCGCCCCGGCGACCGCCCCGGAGGGCGGGTGACCCCAAGGGGGCGGCGGGGGCGCCTGGGGCTCGGACGCAACTGACCCGCCCCCCCTTCTCCCGGAAGGGGGTCCCAGCACTGGGGTCCCTCCAATCGGATCTGGAAACCCTGCGTTGGATGCGGATCCCGAAGCCGGACTGCCGAGGCCCCCAGAGTCTTGGCCGCCCGCCCGGGGTGGTGGAGACGCGGAAGCCCAGCCGGGCCGCTCGGGGCTGCGGTCCCCCGGCCTGCAGGCTCGCGGGTGCTCCCAGGGGCCTTTGCACTTGGCAAAGAAACTGGTGGGCAGGACAGTAGTGGCAGGACCAGGCTTTTCAGGGTCCTGGCAGAGGGCGCCGCCGGCGGCCTGGTTTCCGTAGTGTAGTGGTTATCACGTTCGCCTCACACGCGAAAGGTCCCCGGTTCGAAACCGGGCGGAAACAGCTCTCTTTCTCTTACCCCAGGTTCTATTCTTGCTTCAAACACACAGAGGACCATGGTCTCGGCCAATGGGGCCTCGGCTTGCGCAGCTCCCTTTGCCATTCAGAAATAAACAAAATAAAACAAACCTCACCCCTGAGGCTGGATGGGGTTCTGCTGCTGCCTGAAAGACTCAGACTCCCCAGCACTTAACAACCTGACTGGCCTCCTTGGTCTGCTCCCCCTCACGCTGGAGATCAGGCCAAGAAGAGCACACAGGGCAACGTGGACTTCAGGTTACTTTTACATCCAGATCTTTTACATCCCTGATCTGCTCCTCTGGCCCTAAGTCTCCTCTACAGGCTGACAGGTGCTATGGCTCTGAAAACCAACACCTTCTTCCCTGGGCAGCAACCTTGGGCAGCAACCTTGGCTTCCCCTCCCCCCCCCCACACCCCCCCCACCATTACAGAAAGGTAGATTTGCCTGTCAGAACAAAAGAAAACCAACTGCACCTGGGACTCAAGCCAAAGATGCGTAGATTAAGAGTGTTGGGCTCCACCTGATGAGCCCACGGGGACGCCAAAGGAGCCTTTCAGGTACCGTCCTCAGGAGGGCCCTTGGACTAGTTCGAGGTCATGAAGTAGAGGGACTCTGCTCCTTGCCTGCTGAGAGCCAAGGCCGCCCCTTACTCCCAAGGAACCGGAGGCTCAGAAAGAGAGCATGGCCCTGGCTCTGCCACACACAGGGCTAAGCTAGACCAGAATGCAGCCCAGGCCAGTGCCCTCGTGGTCAGGCCTCAGAGCCCCAGGTGTGGAGGTGTGGCTGGGGCTGGGAGAGGTGAGGAGCAGGGGGTAGGGCTGGGAGCCATTGGCAGCTGGATTCAGCCCTGGGCCCATGGGACACGTCCCCACCCCGCTGTTGCTCTCTCTGACTGGGAAATCTAACCTTTATTTTCTGGGTTTTCATCTGCTGGAGCCAAAGCAGGGGTCCCTTTGGGACTACACTCTGTCACTCCTCTAAGGCCAACAAGCAAACTTTGAAACATACAGAACAAGTTGCAGGAGTGGTAATATACTGTATCCCTCCCCTAAGTGCACCAGTTAACATTTCCCCACGTTTACTTTCTCCCTCCATCCTCATATTTACAGACTGGACATCATTTGAAGGCACCTGGCAGACATCTCAAGACAATGGGTTGGGCCGTTCTTGCTCCCTCCCTTGGGCAATGTCCCTCCAAACCAGCCTCGCTTGGCATGACCTTTCTTCGGAGCCCAGGGGAGGGCTTTGTCCTCTGGAGGAGACCCCGCTTGTCCCTTCAGGAACCAGACATCTCTTGCCTCCAGGCTGCAGAGAAGCTTCAGGCAGGTGGAGTGTTATTTGCCTCTTGCGGGATAGTGCAGGCCAGGCGTGCCCTGTGCTTGTGGGAACAGGATTAGGTGGCCATGCCCCCAGCACTGCCTGCCCTCTGGGCTCCTTCTGGTGGGCAGCGGGTCTAGGGTCAGCCTGAGCTCTAGAACCTTCCCACCCCGGGGAGAGACCCTTCAGGGAAGTGCAGCTGCCCCCTTGGCTCCTGCCCTCCTGGCTCTCTCTACCCTACAGGGATCTTAGAGGGTCCTGGCCCAGCCAAAGCTGAAGAATCCTTTCCTGGGGTGGGAGGGGGAAGGGAGCAGGTGGAAAATTCTCCAAAGGGAAGGGGAAAGTTTTCAAGAGCTTTCTGGAATTATCTGCACCGGTGCTGTCAGGTAGGTGGCTGCCCTGTGATGATGGGGCTTAGTCTTGTCCTGGCCTTGAGTTGGTCCCAGCTCCAGTCTGAGTCCAAACAGACACAGGCAACCTGATTTGAGGTGTGTATTCAATTGTGCCTCTCCCCAAAGTGGGGTAGTGACCGAGCTTCTATTTCTGGGACCCCCAGTGGGGGTCCAAAGATGCTATTGATGGGGTTTCCTTCCTTCCTCCCTTCCTTCCTCCCTCCCTTTCTTTCTTCCTTCCTTCCTTCCTTCCTTCCTTCCTTCTTTCTTTCCTTCCTTGTTTTCTTCCTTCTCCCTCTTTCTTTCCCTCTCTTTCTTTCTCTCTTTCTTACTTTCTTCTGGTGTTATTGTTAAGTAATCACTATACCCAAGGTGTGTCAGCTAGAGCTCACAGTCCTGAGATCAAGAGTGAAGAGTCCCGTGCTCTACCAAGTGAGCTAGCCAGGTGCCCCTCACATTTCCTTTCCCTCTGAATCTGTGACTCAGGGAAGGAAACAAAAACAAAACCAAGAAATAGTTTAGCTGTAGATAAATTAGCCATCTCAGTGCTGGGTACAAGAACAAAAAATCAGGTGGACAGTAAGGATGAACCTCAAATACTTAAACACTTCAAAGGATTTTAATATTTTCTATATAATGGCACAGAAGATGTATATATCATGTCATATTTCATAAAAGGACTCCTAGTGTGCATCAGATTGGTTTGATAATTTTGATCTAAAAACTGCTTTATGTCGCCTTCTAGATTTACTAAAAATGCAGAAAATATTGGTAGATAGTATTCTAGTTTATACAAGTCTTGGGCTTATTTTCTCTTCAAACTCCTAGGGACACTTAGCTGCCTAAATTTCCGATACTGGTCTAACAAACACGCTTTCCTTCCAATACTATTTAAGAGCTTATACAATACCAAAGTATGTATTTCAGTAAGTTACATATATAATAAAATTTAATGGAGATTAAGTCTTATAATTCTGGCCATCATACTGACTTATTATTCTTACAGTTTGGGGGTGGGGGTGGGGACGGCGGGTAAACCTTTTAAGGTATCTTATATAAATCCGAACATGCATTTCTCCATCATTTGTCAAGTCAATCTGCAATTTCAAGGTCTATTGTCATCTTTAAGTTCTTCCAATGATATTGAATTGAAGGAATGTGAAGAGGTAGGAGATGGCTTGGAGGGAGGCTGGTAAGTTACAGGTGTGTGCTGCTATGAAGCCTGAAGCAGTCGCTGAAATAACAAAAGAAAGAGTTATGACTAACCCGTCAACAGGGAACAACAAATTGGATGATATAGAAACCATGGAAAGACTATGTTAGAGTAATTGCTCTTCCGGGCCTCTACCCTGTAGAAATATTTGTCAGGTGGCCAAAAATATGTGCACGAGAAGGAGGATGACAGCCGTTATCTGTAACCACAAACACCTAGGACCAACTTACCGGAAAGAGTATAAGGAAAGGGACAAAGGATGGCAGAAACTGCACTGTTAAAAGGCAAAAAGAGGGTTGCAGCCCTTCGAGGATTTCCGGATTCTCAGCGATGGGTTTTCCTCCTCCAGAGTCCGCGATGGCCTTCCGGCCTCGGCGTCGGCCCTCCGGTGGTGCCTTTGCCAAAGCACGTTTTCTAGGTTCTAAAAAGGCCGCCTCGTCCCCGGGTGGGCTCGAACCACCAACCTCTCGGTTAACAGCCGAGTGCGCTAACCGATTGCGCCACAGAGACCTGCAGGTAGTTCCTGCCCACGTCCCACTAGAGAGGGAGCTGTCCCTCATAGCCTTGCCTAGAGCACATATGTTAATATTTCCTGAACTAAGGAACATAATCTTATGCACCCAGGATTTAAAAACGTATACTAATCAGGGAAATAGAATTTTTTTAACACTTTAGGAAAACAGAAAACTGTACCTGTGTAAACCAGTCTAGTGAAAAACATAAGGAAAACATTTTTAAAAAAATACATGATATGGTGGAAATGAGACCAACTGTGTCAGAAATCCCCAACACAAGACTAAATACTGGTAATCATAATGGATTCAAGTCTTAGACACGTGTGTATAAAAGTAAATTCCAGTTACAGTAGTGCAGTAGACAGAAAGGGGGTAAATATTAAGAGTGGTACAAATCTGTATCAAGCTAATCATGAAAGAACTAAAAGGAGGGAAAACATTGAATTTCAGAATTTTTCCTTTAGTGCCTGTGGGTTTTGGTCACACCACTTTGCAGAATGAAGAGGTAGACCAGATGAAGAGTGGTGGACAGCAAAGCAAAGTTATTGAGCAATAGTACACGTTTCCCAAGAGGGAAGGGACCAGAGAAGTTTGCCCTCAGAGTTTCTACATCTAAGGTTTTTATGAGATCATGGCTGGATGTTTTAATCTGATTAACCCTCCTGCACCCGTCACCCAATCAGGTTTTTGTCCACATACTCATCTACCTATCAAGTAGTTGTTTGTGTGGGAAAGGGCGGAGGGCTCCTCTCAGGATGGTGTGGAATAACAGGATGAGGTCTTTTTCCTTTTAAGGGTAGTTTATTCTTAGGATGGTGCCCCTTGCCTTGCCCTGGCCTGCTTTTCTCCCAACTATCCTCCATTAATATGATTCTCAGACAAAGGCAAAGGGTAAAAAGTTTTAAACTGAATGGAGGTGTGTTAAAAAAACAAAATTCAACAGAGTACATTTGAAGATCTAATTCACTTTACTAAGTGATTCATGAACTGGGCAGATGCCATCTAACAAGTAGGGGTGGGAGCTTCAAGATGTTATACAAAATGTTTTTTATAGGAAAGAGAGTGGGACAAGAAGGTATTAGCAAAAGGAAAGGAAAGGAAAGGATTGTTTCAGGTAAGGTCACAGCAGGGAGTCTAATTAGGTGCATTACCTTATTTTCCTTTAAGGAAAGGAGAGGGCCCATAGGACATATTTCCTCCTTGGTGCTCACCAGAGAAGTCTAGATTGATTGGCTTAGAATTCTACTCTTGGAGAGACTGAAACTGCCACTAAGTCTTGGTTTGCTGTCCTGGGGGCAAGTGGCACCATGTTGGGCCTATGGATTTCTGTTTCACAGAAATAATGGTCTTGTCCATCTGAAATGTAATCAAACTGCTGTGCCCTGAACTGGCTTCCTTTCATGGTAAAGAAAAGACATCTTGAAGTTAATTTTCACTTATTTGTCCTTTAAAACACAGGAGATTAAAAGAAGGATCACACAATGTTTGCCTTTTCCAGAGACTCAAAAGTGGTCAGATAAGAAAAGTTCAAGTGTTGTTAGAGGCAATTTGTCAGGATGCCTGGAGGCCAGCAAAGAGAAAGTCAGAGCCAGCTATCAAGAAAGTCAGGCTTATCCAGGTAACACTTCAAAACAAAGCCACCCAGCAGCTGGATCAAACCAAACAGCTCCAAGATGGGTGACAAAGTGGTTTGGAAACCTGACCAAATAAGGAAGAAAAGATGAGACACTCTGCTTCTGAGAGATCCCCACTCCAAGTAATAAATATTCCACCCCCTAGTCAACAATTTTCAATAAAAGATAGAAACCCAAACCCCAAGGAGTATAACTTGTTCTCTCTCTCTGTCTCATATCTCAAGAGTATACTTTTGACTTTAATAAACTTTCCTACTAACCAAAAAATAAATTTAAAAAATTAAAAAAAATAAACTTTCTTACTTGTGTCCCTCTTCTGCTGTGCTGTGTGTCTGTCCTTGAATTCCTTCTTGTGACAAGACCCAGAATCTTTGCCGACATCTTTGGGATGGGCTGGATCAAAGACTAAGGGCCCAGGGTGTCCTGAGTTCACCTGGCAAGAGTATCACACAGATTTTCATTAGTAACGGGCACATTCCCAAGCCTTCTTGAATTGTTGCTGGGTCCCGAACACCTTTTTGGGAGAAGAATTGGTGACCATAAGTCCATGCCAGTGGATGTTCTAGAGAATCAATAGCTGGGTTTGTAGTCTAGTCTCTGGGCCAGGCTTCCAATTTAGGGTAGAAGATAGATAGAATTTTTACCTTATGATAAATAGAATTGATAGAATTTTTATGTTAAAACCCCTTAGTTTCCAGAACCTGCTAGAACCAGACTTTAGCAATCATATTGTGAAACTTATGGTGGATAAGAGGGCTAAATATTTTGGTTGTGCTCCCCCTCAGTATGCTTGGTCGTTCTTAATGTAGTAAGTAGTGATTCACATCCACCTAGGGACTATTCCCTGCAGAGTCATTCAACTTGTTTCATCCCATTCTTTTATCCTTTCTTTGATTGGTGGTTACTCTTAAGTAATTTATTCTTGGTGTTCTTGTCCCGTTTTTTCCACATAGAGATCTTGTGATTTCTCTGATTTTCTCCACCTCTTCATGTTCATAAGTCTGGCTAAAGCTAGAAACCCACACAAAGACAAGTCACACAGCTGGAACAACCCCATCTACTTCCACCTGATCCAATTTTGAGGTCTACAGCTGATGAGTATCATGTGGAAACTCTTGTGGGGCAGGAAGTTTTAGGGGTGGAACAGAAGGATTTATGTAAATACAGCTATCTTTCCTAGATTTCCAGGGGAGCAATTCCCTAAAGAAATTTTTGTCGGGATGCCTGGCTGGCTCAGTGGTTTAGTGCCTGCCTTTGGGTCCCACATCGGGTTCCCTGCATGGAGCCTGCTTCTCCCTCTGCCTGTGTGTCTCTGCCTCTCAATCTCTCTCTCTCTCTCTCTCTCTCTCTCTGTGTGTGTGTGTGTGTGTGTCATGAATGAATAAATAAGATCCTAAAAAAAAATTTTTTTTTGTCTTCTCTAAGTCTAAGTAACCTGCACATGACTTCATGTTGCAACTCTCATTGTATAAGAATTCTCCATATGCATGTTTGACTAGCTAAGCTGGTTTCTTTATTTACTTTCTGATTCTTGTCCCACTAAAGTTTGAACTTTGCTTCTGAACTGCTAGTCCAGAGCTTTGATCCCTGGACCTAAAGATAATGTTGGGAAGAGATGGTTCATAAAACTTGTGGAGAAACAAAAATTAACTGTCAGAGAAAAACATGCAGTATGGATTAATTCACTCTGTGAACCAGATATGGTTGTAATGTCCAGTGAATTTTCTTAATCTAAGAGTGCCAAAAATTCTTCCCCTTACATCTGTCTCTGAAGTTCAGTGACTTACCAATGCATCATATGCTTCTTGACTTCTTCAATTGACTGAATCACAGTATTCGTAGAACTTCTAGGGAGAGCTAGGCTATGCCTTTGGAGTTTAAATCCAATATAAAATGGTGTAACTTCCAACTAGATCCCTTTGATAATTGGGTTTAACAAAGAAGTTCCTCTGGCTTTCATGTTCAGTGTGTGAACCATGCTTCATGATTTCTTTCTTTTTTTTTCTTTTCTTTAAGATCTTATTTATTTACTCATGAGAGACACCCAGAGAGAGAGAGAGAGAGAGAGAGGCAGAGACACAGGCAGAGAGAGAAAGAAGCAGGCTCCTCGCAGGGAGCCCGTGTGGGACTCGATCCTAGGACTCCAGGATCACACCCTGAGCCAAAGGCTCAACTGCTGAGCCATCCAGGTGCCCCATGCCTCATGGTTTCAACTGGGGTTGGATAGGGGGTAAAAAAGAGTCTGATTGATACTATGGAATGATACTTTAAGGGAGCAGAGATGAAATTTCATTTCTACCCTACCCCTCCCTTCTCCATATATATCCCACCTATTACCACTTATTCCCAACCCTAAAGACTCATCCAGGACCCTTTACTACCATACATCCAGGCAAAACTCTATGCTTATTTTATTCTCTACTCTTCCCAATTGCTCTACTAGAATATCTCTTCTTTGTAGACTAATTCTGCCTGTCCTGCTAAATTCTTTTTCTTGTCTCAGAAAGAGAGAGAATTATTTTTTTTAAAGATTTATTTATTTATTCATGATAGACATAGAGAGAGGCAGAGACACAGGAAGAGGGAGAGAAGCAGGCTCCATGCCGGGAGGCCAACGTGGGACTTGATCCCGGGACTCCAGGATCACGCCCTGGGCCAAAGGCAGGCGCCAAACCGCTGAGCCACCCAGGGATCCCCAAGAATTATTTTTTTATTCATTTGTCCACTCTTGAATTAATTAACAACTGTAGCTTGAACATTGTGTTAGGTTTTGCAGATGTATTAGGCACTTGAACGCACAATTGGCTTCCTAGGAATTTCCAATATTTTGGAAGATAGAGATAAGTAGACAATTATTTCATTGGGGGAATTATTAAGATCAAAACGTAAATAAACACATTAGGGGGCATCTAGCTTAGTTTAGGGGGTCAGAAAGATCTTTCAAAGGAAATGACTGCTGAAATGAATTTTGAAAAATGAGAATGAATTAGAATAATGAACAGGAAGCAGTGAGAGACTGTTCCCAATAGAGGGAACTGCGTCCCTGGAAGGGCGAGAGTGGCCAATATGTGAAATAGTTCACAGCTACCAGATTTGAAAACTGACAAGATATACTAGGATGCTTAACATGGAGGGATACAGATCATAAGTTATTAGACATTTTAGTGAAGGAATATGGGGGATACTAAATAGGTTTGGTCTGCAGGTATATAGATTTAGGGTGTGGAAGAATCACTCAGAATGCAGTCTGGCAAAAGATTGGAGTAGACTAGACTGGCTATAGGCAGGCCAACTTTATACTGTTTGGATCAAAGGAGGTTAGAGCACAGGATGCCAGGTGTTGGCCAAACATATAGGTACTTTCATAAATACCAGAAGTGTTTATGACAGAATGTCTGATTATGAGTGAGAGAGTGAGCAAGTTCTCCTCACAAGGTATTTGGGCAGGGATCCCTGGGTGGCTCAGTGGTTTGGCGCCTGCCTTTGGCCCAGGGTGTGATCCTCGAGTCCCACATTGGGCTCCCTGCATGGAGCCTGCTTCTCCCTCTGCCTGTGTCTCTGCCTCTCTCTCTCTGTGTGTGTCTCTCATGAATAAATAAATAAGATCTTTAAAAAATAAAAAAACAAAGCAACAACAAAAAAACCAAGACATTTGGGCAGAAACTACATGATGTGTCAAGAGTGGGAAAGATTCTTGCACCAGTTTTCTCTTTCAGTCTTTTCAACTCTAAGATCGTTTTTTTCTGTGCTTGACAATTCTTTCACCTAACAAGTTTGTTGGTTTAAGATGATTTCACACTCACCTTAATGTGAATTATCATGAAATCTTATCACATGTCCTCCATTACTGAGGAAAAATGATTAATTAATGTGCCTTGAGAAAGTCTGGAGGGCACACCAGGCCAGGAGATGTGCTTGTGCAGAGGGTACCTGGTAGAGGGTTGGGGTCAGGAAGGGGCCAGCCTGACCCTAGGGAAGAATTTGTATAAGAGAGTCATGGGAATAATTTTGGATAGAAAGAGGGGTCACAAGTCAGAAGAAATGCAAAGGCAGGATGAGGAATTTAGAGTTTGTGTAGTAGATGGTAGAGTGTAAGTTTTCACAAAGAGAGTGAGGACATGAGAACAGGGCTTTTGGGTAATAAGATTAGAAAGACATTTGATAGTGTGGAGATGCCAGAATCAGAGAAAGCACTTAGGAGAGTGCATGAATCCAGACATCAATGATGAGGCTCTAATATAAGGTACTATCAGGATGACTGAGTGTAAGAGATATGCGAAAGACATTTTTAAGAAAAACTTAAACCTTGGTAAGAATGAGGATGTTTAGAGGGGAGGAGAGAGGAGCACCTCATTTCCCTTCAAAGCTGACATGTGGCTATTTGAAAACTTTAGTCAACCAGTGTGTGAGAATATACATTCATTTCACAGTAGGACTAGACATGTTTTTGATTATAGGGTAGCACCTCAGGCTCCACTGGAGGGGTGTGTGATATAAGGGCTGTGTGGTGTATTGTTCCTTAAAGAACCACAGAATTCTGATTCTGAAACCCTTCAGACCTCTACATTGCTGATAAGGGACTTGGACCTCTACTACATTACTTATTGCTGCTTGTATCCAGTGTATGGAAATAGACGTATGTTGATTATAAGTGAATGGGTGAAAGGTAGTCAAAAATTACACACAGCAAGACATTTGAAAGATTTTAGAAACCTGACAAATTCACATAATTTGTTCCCTGGTCTACAGTTCCCCAACCCCCTATTTTCATGGTATGTAGAGCCTTAAGGCCCTGCTTTCTCCTCTGCTTTTAGTTTATTCCTATGGGGAGAGATCAACAACTCTTTCTGTCCCATCCCCTCCTATCTTTGTAGAACTTTCTCTTTAGGTTAGAGTACAAAAGATAAAGTTACTGAATAATAGGTGTAACTTTGTCAATCCAAAGTGCTCTAGACTCAAGTGGGTGATTTTCATCACTGGAAAACTCTATGTTCCACCTGTATGCTGCTAATGGAGCACTTTGTAGGGTTTTGTTGTTGTTGTTGTTGTTGTTTGTTTTTAGTTTGTAGGATTTTAAAGAAATCTCACACTTTAATTGAATTTTTTGGCTGGTAATTGTATTGTGGAGCAGTTCTGGAATTCTTTTGAATTTATTATAAGACAGAACAAATGAGTAAAAATGCTGATACTGTGGGAATCAGTGTTCTCACTGTGAGAGAAGAAAAAAATATGTATGTCAAGGGAAAGGAAGAAGGACCTGTGTGATAATGGTGTGATAATGGTTTGAAATCAGAGATATCTGTATGATCTCTTATTTTTATTGCTGAGTGGCAATGACACCACAGTATCAGTGAGAACAGCTACCAGCCAGATCCTGGATTCTGAATAATAGCATTATCCTCTATAATGACTCCAGGATTTTGAGAAATGACTGATTCCAAGTTTGGCTATAGAAAGAATTAAATCCTATAAAATATAGTTGTGCATAAATCAATAAAATACCAAGATTAATGTGGACATGCCAATTGCACGTAGATACTGACTTGGGAGAACTCATATTGGCTACATTTGTTTGCCATCTATTGCCTAGCAGAGATGAAATTCTGTCCACTACCAACTGTTCATCATAAGAAGTTTCACAGTTTCAAACCCCAAAACATCCACACTGATGTTACTGATGGAGGGGAATATCAACCATGTACAAATAATATAGAATTAGGTAGACAGATAGATATTAAATCCAAGAACCTATTTAAAATGTAAAGCCAAAGCTTTCATTTTTATTCATGAGATTCAACACAAGGACCCATGGAACATAAGCTGAAAGATCCTGGTCTGCATAGATGCCTTATCAGATATTGAATTCTGTTGGCTCTGATGATTTGTATAAGTGGGATAATTTTTGCAGAAATAACTAAACACTGGCAGGAGAAAATAAGGAGTTAGTTGTCAGCATGCTAGTTTACCCTTACATAGGAGGGAGAACGGTTATTAGATTCTTCACATCCAACAAAGATAAAAATACAATTTATAAAGAAAAGGGAGGATTAAATGTCTGAGAACAGCTAGTTCTTTTCCTACTGGATAAACTTCTTGACCGGAAATTATCAGAGAGGACACTCTGGCCACTCTTTTATGGACACAGTTTATTGGAAGACTTTCTAAACATCTTAGAAGTTTGCTGAACAAATGTAATACGATATCTCTTCAAGTGTCTTTCTGTTGTACCTCTCTCTTGGTTAAGTCAGGAGGACACTGCTCCCCTTGCTAGAGTATCAGATGTATAGAAAGTTTGTTGTACAGACAAAAGTATGAAGAAAAAGGCTCTCTCATTGAGTTTAAAAAATATATTGGAACTCTTACTAAACTCAAACTAAGAAAATACAGAGAAGCCTTCAGTTTCTAGGAGAGGTGAGGTAACAGAAACCAGAATTAGTTTCCTGCCTGAAATCCCCCTAGGGGATTTAAGTAGCAACCCCTGAAAGATGAGAATGAACAGGTGAGCCCCATGATTGTCCCAGCTCACATTGTCAGGTGCAGAACTGTTTCCAGAGGAGGTACAAAGAAGGGATCTGAGGCAGATGAAGAGATTGTGTGAGAGGATGAAGCCGAGGTCTGAGGAGAGAGAAACAGCCAGAGTTCATAGCCCCAAGTTCCAGTGAGGAGAGAGCTGAGGAGAGAGAGAATCCAGAGGTACAGAGGTTTTATCTCCAGTACTCAGTATAGAGTACGGATCAGTAAGTCCATGAAGAAACTACCTGAGGTCAAGGAAAGAAACGTGTGAAAAGATCATGGAACAGGGCTTGGAGCTCACATAGGGCAGGAGACAGTGCCTATTCCCACCAGGCAGACTGGAGCTACTCATAATTTGTACTGCTTCAGTAGTAGGAAATAATCAGCCCTAGAATGAACCACCTAAAAAAATTATAAAAGCAAGATCCAAAAGGATCAGTGCATAAATCAATTCATTGTACCTCTTCATTGGTAGGAATTGCATTGAATGTATAGAAATGTAGCATAGATGTTTTAACAATATTTGTTCTTCTGATCGGAAGATGAACTTTGATAATGTCTAGCATCCAATCAAAGAATGCCAGGCAGCAAAGAGGCAGGAAAACATGACCCATGAGAAGAATAATCAATCAGTTCAAACTGAACCAGAATTGACATGATGTTAAAATTATTGGAGAGGACTTTAAGACAGTTATTATGACTTACTATCTATGTTTGAAGAGTTCAGTAGAAATGTGGAACATACAGAAATGGCCAGGATGAAAGTTTAGAGATAAAAACCATGATATTTGAGATAATAAATTCACCAGATGGAATTATCAGATTAGACATTATAGAAAAAAAGATTAGGGAACATAAAACCATGAACATTTGAAGATAGGCAAAATGAAACTCAGAGTCACGAAAACATTTTTTTAATGAGTGGTAGGACAACTTTAAAAGGCCTGACATATAAATAATTGGAGTTCCTAAAAAAAAAAAAAAAAAAAAACCCACAGAGCCAAAAGAGCCCTGAGCACAAGAAACATGAAAACCACATCTAATCATATCATAATTAAGTTGCTCAAATACATTGACAAAGATAAAACCTCCCAAGCAGCCAGAGGAAAAAAGACATGGTACATACAGAAAACAAAAATAAAAGGACAGAGTTCTCATTAGAACCAGCACTAGTGAGAATACCGAAAACATCTTTAAATGACTTGGGGGAGCAGGCAAGGTGGAATTCTATGCCTCCTCTCCACCCCAAAAAGTCTTTCAGAAATGAAGGGGAATAATGACATTTACAGACATACAAATGCTGGAAGACTACATCACCAGGACTCTCCAGGAAGAAGGCATTGATACCAGATGAAAATCAATATGTATCCAAAGGGATAAAGGATGACAGAAATTGCATCTGCATGATGCAATTATGAGTTATTATTAATAATAACTCAATTAATAAAATGAGTTCTTATTATGTAAATCTGTTTAAAAACATGACAGTTTAAGCCAGAATGTAACAATGGATTGTGGATTTTATAACATGTAAAGTAAAACACATGATAACAATAGCATAAAGGCCAGTAGGGGAGAAATGTGAAGAGGTAGGAGATCCCTTGGAGGGAGACTGCTGAGTTGTGGATGTATGCTATAATGCCTAAAACAGTCGCTGAAATACCACCACCACCACCGCCGCCAACAAGAAGAGTTATAGCTAACCAGCCAACAAAGGAGAGAAAATGGAATCATGTAAAAACAATGGTGGAATCATTGCTTTTCCAGGTCTCTTCAGAAATATTTGCACAAGTGTCAAAGTTGTGTGTACAAGAATGACTACGGCATTTTTTGTAATATTAAAAACATAGAACCAAATTAATTTCAAAAGTACGTAAGGCTTAAATAAACACTAGCACACATGATAGAAGAAGCTTCCCCAGTTGTCCATATTGCTTTCTAGCACACTTGCTTCCCAGGATCTGGGATGGGATGACCTTCCCCTGAAGGATATCCTAAGGATAAGGTCGCTTCTCCAGCGAGAACACCACGCCCCTGGGTGGGCTTGAACCACCAACCTTCCGGTTAACAGCAGAACACGCGGACCGGTTGCGCCACAGAGACCGGCGAGGGCGCACCCTCTCCTGGCGACGGAGAGCGCGCACTCAGCTCCAAGGGGAGCATCGCCTTTGCGGGACCGGATGCGGCCTCCAAAGCTTTTCAGAAAACTGAGCAGGAAGAATCAAGGCTGGGGGTTCGCCGTGCGTTGGGTGATTCGGCAGGCAAAGGGCAATCCGCGAAACTGCTGGCGGCTGTGCGGGAACCAGAAAGATAAAGGGGGGCGGTGGGGGACGGTGGGGGGCGGGGGGCGAGAGCGGGAGAAGCGGGAAAGAGACCAAGGGAAAAGAGGAAACGCGAAAAGGAGCGAAAGCAAGGAGAGGTACGATGAGGCGAAGAGCCTGCTAGGAAGTTTGCGAAAAGGCCCAGGCCGGGACCTGAGATAAGAAAATTGTTTTATTATGTAGCAGCAGAATGGGGAGGGGGAAACCGAGAAGAGTATGAAAGAAAACGGCACGAACATCTGTACGTGTCCAAGAATAACACAGCAAAAAAGAAGCGTGAATATTTTTACATCAAGAGATTGTTGGAAGTGCGGTGGCTGCCCGCAGGACTGTGGGCATCGTGCCTGTATGGTAGCAAGTGCCCTCGTGGCTGCAGCGACCGCGCTTCAAGCCAAGTGGCGGCAGAGAAGCGTCTGACCTGTCTTTCCGGCTGCTCTTGAGCCCAGCACCAGCTGTGCATCTTAGGGGCGGCAGTCGGAACAGGGGATACTTAGGAGCGGAGCACACTGCCCACCCCACGGCGCGATGGGGTCAGAAGAGGAGTAAATCCCACAGTGCACACACCTTCAGGCGTCAGCGAAAGCGAATGAAAGCTTGGAAGTTTCCTTGTCTCTCACTGCTGAGCAGAAAACATCCCCAAAGGTAAAAAACTGCCTTTCAAGGAGACTGGCCTATAGCTTTCACTAATGAAATAGTATCCTCATAGTCTTTTTTTCTGGTAAAGATATTTCAGGTTTGGTGTGTGTGTGTGTGGTGGGGGGGGAGGGTTACACTAAATGAGAACGAGTTTTTTCCAGTTTAGGATAAAATGCATACAAGTTGTCATGGTCTACCTCAGCTTGTCTCCACCTGCCATCAGCTTTTTTTTTTTTTTTTAATGGAAACAGTAAATTATTGATCTATAGCTCACATAGAGTAAAAATCATAGATCTATAATGCACACTTTGTTGAATGTGGGCAAAGGTAATCATCACCCAAATCAAATTATGAGAAATTGCCATAATCCCAGAAGTGTATGTTGAACCCCAGGTAATTCATACCCTATCTTGCTTAATTACTAGTTTGAGGTCTGTTTGCTATTCTTTCTTTAAAAAATATTTTATTTATTTATTCATGAGGGACACACAGAGAGGCAGAGACATAGGCAGAGGGAGAAGCAGGCTCTGTGCAGGAAGCCCAATGTGGGACTCAATCCCAGGACTCCGGGATCACACCCTGAGCCAAAGGCAGACACTCAAACGCTGAGCCACCCAGGCATCCCTCTATTTGCTCTTCTTGAGGTTACTATTGCTTATTCTTGAAATTCAAATGAATGAATGCTTATATTTTGCATTTGCCTTTTTTGCAACATTATGTTTATTAACTATATCCATATTGATGCATACATCACTTCATAGTTTTGGTATTACTGGAATACTTTAGTGTTATTTGGTATTAATTAATGCTATTGATGAATATTCTTAGTGTTTTGATGACTATTCTGTAGCAGTCTTTCTGTGTACTTGTGCATTGATAGATGCATTACGTCATGGAGTAGGTATGAGTTCAACTTTATTAGAAATTGCCAATAGTCCTCTAGAATGGTTTTGAACCAGTAACTACTGCAATTGCTCCACATTCTTATCAGCATTTGGTATACTAATCCTTTTAAATATAGCCATGCTGGAGGGTGTATAATATTATTTCTTTGTCTTTTATCTTATTTTTAAAAGATTTTATTTATTTATTCACGAAAGACACACGGAGAGAGAGGCAGAGACATAGGCAGAGGGAGAAGCAGGCTCCCTGCAAGGAGCCTGATGTGGAACCTGATCCTGGATCCTGGGATCATGCTCTAAGCCGAAGGCAGACACTCAACCACTGAGCCGCTCAGGCGCCCCTATTTCCTTGTATTTTAATTTGTATTTCCCAAGTAAGTAAAAATATCAAGAATAAAATTTTAGAAGAGCCTTCACACCTTGAACTCACCACCCTGAGATCAAAATCTGAGCTGAGCTCAAGAGTTGGACACTTAACCGACTGAGCCACCTAGGCACCCCTCAAGAATGTTTCTTAGAACTTTTGGTCATTAGGATATCTTACTTTATGAAGAAAGTCTATTCAAATATTAAAAAAAGAAACAAATATTTTGCCTACTTTTATTTGGTTTACATTTTTATGACTGATTTATAAAAACTCTTCATATATTTGAATAATCAAGACATCTTTTTTTTTTTTTAAGATTTTAGTTTTTCATGAGAGACACGGAGAGAGAGGCAGAAGCAGAAGCAGACTCCTCACAGGGAGCCTGACGTGGGACTCCATTCCTGGACCTGGGATCATGCCCTGAGCCAAAGGCACCCCTCAACCACTGAGCCACCCGGAAGTCCCAATTAGAGTTTCAATATGGCTAATATAGTTTATTAGTTTGCAACTTAACTTTTGACTTTCATATGGTGATTTTTATGAGTACAAGTCTTTAATTTGGATGAAATCTTTTTTGTTTCATTTTTTCTTTTATATTTATGGCTTTTTAAGTTCTATAAGAAATTCTTGTACCAAATATTGTGAATGTATTCTCCCAAATTCTCTATAAGCTCTAGAATTTTAGTTTTAATTAAAAAAAATCTGTGACATTCTCAAAACCAAAATATTCTTGGGAGCCAGCAATAACAATGCATAGAGAAACGCTCTTTGTGGAATCCATTAGGCTCCCATACATGCAGGAATGATGGTATTAGCATTCTCCATGATTACAGGAAGATTCAGAAATTATCCTCCAAACCTGTCAAGTGCTGAGTAAGAATGACTCTTTTGGAAATCTTTACAACACAGTTTCTGTCTAGTTGCGATGGCTGTTTACTGGATCCAGCGAAAGTCTGCAGAGATAACTTGCACAGGTATTTTCTGGATTACGTTCTTCCCAAGCTATCTCCAGTGATTCCTCCATAGTATTCGACTTCCTTTAGATGGCATTTTATTTTTTAGATGACATTTATTTTACTTTATTTTATCTTTATATTTTTAGATAGCATTTTAAAAAGCCTTATCTGAGAAAGCATTATGTAAACACACACACACACATGCACAAACTCACATTTATCACATTTGAACACGGACCTCTCTCACACATTCCCCTTCCTAGTCCATCCAGGGCATGGACCTGACCCACAGTCTATCCAGGACCAATTCCAGGAGGTCCTGGGGGTGGATCCAACATCCCACAGGATTGACAACTCTACCCATTACCTATATCATCTCCTTCTCCCGACCTTGATGACGAGCATTTGCGGCTACCTCCTGCCCACCTTATACGGTGCCTGTGGGTTATGAGGTTCACAGCTCCAAGCCGCGGAAGCCAAAGACTTTCAAGTCTGCTGGTGTTTGTGTGGGAACCCCGAGGCTGGTCGCCTCAGGCGCGTTTCCCCCTCCTGGTATCGCTTTCAGCCCTGCTTGGGAAACCGGGTCCGCACTCTCATCCTCCTAGCTCTCCTATTTCGTGCCCCGTGTGTGTAGATGTAACTGCTTCTTGCGCCACACCTCCCGTCCGCCAACAGGTGTCTGCGGTGACCTCTGCTCCCGCGCCAGGACCGGCCGGTCGAGCTCAGCACCAGGCCGGGAATTTCTCGCAGGCTGGGGGGGCGGTCCCCGGCAGAAGAAAGGCCACGCGGCGTGCAGGGGAAGCCCGAGGGACGTCGCCCGAAGGCCTCCCGCTCCACCTTCCCTTTGGGGCCACGTCGGAGGGAGGCACCCCCTCTGGGTACAGGGAGGCCCGAGACCTGCCTCCGCGTTCAGGCTCCCGCGTCCAGGGCGCCCTCTCCGGCCCGCCCGGGCTGGCCACGGCTTCTCCCTCTCCCTGCTCGTCTTCCACTCCCGCTGTGTTCCTGGGGACCGTAAACCGCCACCCCTCCCACCCACCCTCGACCCGGCCGCTTCTCCCCGGTGCCTGCGGAGGGAGTTGAATCGACGTTTGCCACACAACGGGAGGAGGGAGAAGCTGCGGCAGCGGGCTCGGGCGCTGAGCGGGTTCCCAGGCTCAGCCCCTGCAGGGCCCGCTCGGGGGCCCGGGACCCTTGCTCCTCCCGGAGCTGGCCACGTCAGCGCCTCTCCCGTGGCTCCTCCGGGAAGAGCAGGAATAACCCGTGGGGGAAGCTCTTCCCCAGAAGAGACACTTGGCGACCGATCCAGCAGAAGCCTGGACTCTGCGCCCTGGACCACTTCTCAACGTTGCTTTCGTCGACCCATCCATCCCTGGGAGGGCCTTGGGGACAGGAGGCCGCACCCTTCAGTGACAATAAAAATTCCGCTTTTCTCTGACTTGCCTTACTGCTCCTCTCCACTCTTCCATTCTAGCACCTCCAGAATAGAAGAACGGTGGTGGTCTTGCTCTCCTTGCAGAGCTGTGTGTTTTGTTTTGTTTGGCCCATGGCTCCATTTCCTTCAGTGGACATTTATTCACATATCCACAAATTACTAGGAGAACAGCATTTGTAGGAGTCTTTCCTCAAACGCTGTAGATCGAAGTTACTTAAATATCTATCATTTGCCTTTAGTTTTATGTCGGTGTGATACTTATCATTACACCATTATCATTGTTATTAACACCAAAATTATTTTTTTTAAAGATTTTATTTATTTATTCATGAGAGACACACAGCTACAGAGAGAGGCAGAGACACAGGCAGAGGGAGAAGCAGGCTCCATGCAGGGAGCCTGACATGGGACTAGATCCCCGGTCTCCAGGATCAGGGCCTGAGCTGAAGGCAGCGCTAAACCTCTGAGCCACCCGGGCTGGCCATTAACACCAAAATTAAAGTATGATAAATGCAATAATACATATTAAAAACCAAAATGTTGTTTGATAATAGATAGAAAAAATGTATATTCATTCATGTGAATTTAAAGAAAGGACAAGCCTAATCTGCGGGGGTAGACATCAGAATAGTTTAAAATAGCAGGGAAGTTATAAGCATTACCTGGGAAGTGTATCAAAGGGCCATCCACGTTTGGATGATAGAAAATTTCTATCTTGATCCTGGTGATGATTGCATATTTGAGTATTTAAATAGCTGTCCACTAATTATCTGAGCAATTCGTTCTGGGAATACACATTACTAATTTCCTTTTTAGGATAAAAATTGGCTATGAGGCGTTAGAGAAGCCAACGTAGACCAGAACCAGTCTGGAATGTATTGCAAACTTTAAAATCTGCTCTTTTTGTGTACAAGTTTCACTGATGTGTGAAATATTAACTACAGAAAAAAAAAAAACCCTATATGACTAGACCATTTCCTTAGGGGAAGCTGCACACAGGGCTTATTGAGAGCTCGCACCTCATCTTTAGATATTTTCTGTTGAATGGTGAAATATGGAGCCCGCCCGGGTTTTTTTCTGTGACAGAGTTACATATAGCTTAGTGAACTATTCGCTTTTCCTCTCTTCAGCTGACTATATGGCATTGGTGGCCCTCGAAAAGCGTGGCTCTCTGCTTGCAGTAAGGAGAGCGTCCCCTGAGGTTTGAAACCCTAAGCAAAAAAAAACGGAAGCCTTGCCGTGACTCGGATTCGAACCGAGGTTGCTGCGGCCACAACGCAGAGTACTAACCACTATACGATCACGGCGCGCCACAGTCCTGGTGGCAGGCTCAGGTCTTGATCTCCTAATTTTGACAATTCATTCCAATTATTGCGCTGCTTTGCTCTTGGGCCACGACACCAATTCTCGGCCTTTTAGCTAAGATCAAGTGTGTTCCTGGACAACTACAGGTCCTCGTGCTGTTCCCTCCTGTCTTCCCTTCGTTTTCCTCCTCCCCATTACGATGCATTTATCATCTCCAGTGCATCCAGAGCGATCATCCGCACGGGCCTCCTGGGAAGTATCTTTGCAGCGTCCACGCTTTCCTCACCTTTTCCCCTCCTCCTTACACTCCCTCTTTTGATCCACCTACCGCAACCGAGCCGAGCGCGGACAGCGCAGATGGGCAGGTGAGGGCGAAGCAACTCCAAGAGCCGGGGGACGAGCCCACTAGGCGATCAGCTTCCCCTGGGCCCTCCTGGCCTCAGGCCCGGGGGTTACGGCCTCGGGGTCTGCGGGGGCACTGGCATCTGAAGAGGGTGTGGAACGAGGTGTGGGGAGGCTGTCCCGCCGGCTGTCCTGCTTTCGGAACCGCCCAACACGCGGGTTTCAAACTCTGGCGAGCACGCCGCAACTACTCTACGGTTTTCCGACTCTCTGGAGCCTTAAGGTCTGCTCTGCAAAGGCGGGTGGCTCCCCCTAGCGCCGAGTGCATGCTTGCTCTTGGTTGGATGGGGACGCGAGCATTCGCGGGTCTCTGTGGCGCAATCGGTTAGCGCGTTTGGCTGTTAACCGAAAGCTTGGTGGTTCGAGTCCACCCAGGGACGTGTGGTGGCATTTTTAGAACATGACAGCGTTTGCAATTGTTTCTACGCTGTGCATCTTCTCACCTGAAGGGGGAGAAATGCCTGTAACACCCTCCTGTCCTTATGTGTCTTGTGTACAAGAGGACCTAAGCCAAGATCCTCACAGATCCTCGGATCCTCAAAGAGCTCAAGAGGAAAATAGGTCACTAGGAATCTTCAAAGGGGTAGAGTCATCATCTTTACCCTCTGATTTCCTTTTAACAATGAAGTTTCTATGTGTTAGTATTTATTAACCGTTTCCATATACTTTTGAAATTAATTCGGTTTTATGCCATTGGTATTGTAAATAATACTGCAGTCATATGCAGTCAATACCTGTACCCATCTTTACCATAGAATGCTAGAAGAGCAATTGCTGTATCATAGTCTTTATATATTTTCCATATGATTCCTTTTTTTTCTCCTTTTGTCGACTTATATATCTTTCTTTTATTATTTCAGCTACTGCTTTAGGCTTCATAGCATACATCTGTAATTCACCACAGTTGGCCTTTAAGTGATCTCATATGCCTTAACATTTCTCCTCTTCCTGCCTTTATGCTAGTTTTGTGATGCATTTTATTTTGTATGTTATAAATCTTACAATCCATTGTCATTACCTTTGTTTAATCTGTCCCTTGTTTTTATAGATTTAAATAATAAGAAAAAATCATATATTTTCTCATGCAAGTATCATTTCTGTTGTCCTTCATCCCTTTGGCTATATACATCTGGTATCAGTGTCCTTCTTCCTGAAGGACTCCTTGAACATTTTTTGCAATGTGGATCTGCTGGTGGTGAAGTCTTCCATATTTTTTTTTTTAAGATTTTATTCATTTGAGAGAGAGAGACAGCATGAGAGAGTACAAGCAGGGAGGGAGAGGGGAGAAGAAGGCTCCCCACTGAGCAGGAAGCCCAATGTGAGCTTGATCCCAGGATCCTGGGATCATGACCTGAGCCAGAGGCTGCTGCCCAACCAACTGAGTCACCAGGCACCCAGTCTTTCACATCTATGTGTAAAAGTCATCATTCACCTTCATTTTTGAAAGACTTTTTTAGGGGAAGGAGGCATAGGATTCCACATTTCCTCCTTCCCCCCAATCCTTTAAAGATGTTTTCTATAAACAAGCACCCCAGGAAAACCCCAGGCCTCCAGTAACAGCTCCTTACTTCCTGGAGCAGACACTGCATATGTTTTACACCTCTTAAAGTGACAATGATGGCTGCCTATACCAACACCCCCTAAAGGTACTCACACATCCTCTCAAACACTTAACCCAAGCCACCCTATAATCTATAAAAATATGCAGCATTACATTAAAGTGTTATTATATTAAGTGTTATTTCTCTTTACACACACACACACGTGTGTGTGTGTGTATATATATATATATATATATATATATATATATATATATATATAAAGATTTATTGTTTATCTTAGAGAGAGCAGCAGGGAGGGGCAGAGGGAGAGGGAGAGAATCTCAAGCAAAATCTCCACTGAGTGGGGAGCCTGATGCAGGGTGCAATCTCAGGACCCTGAGAGCATGACCTGAGCCAAAATCAAGAGTTGGGTGTTTAACTGACTGAACTATCCAGGCACCCCTGTTATTTCTCCTTAATTAGGAATTGTCCAGGCAAAGATTATATATTAATTCAATTTAATAGCATTCAAAGAACTTAAAGATAACAATAGATCTTAAAATTTCAAAGGGAGCTGACACATAATAGAGAAATATATGTTGGAATCATATATTAGATGATACCTAAAACATTTATTGAAAATTGTGAGTGGAATAATTAAATCACGATGATTTCTAGAATTTTAAAAACTTAATCTTCATTTAAAAGATATTATATAGAATATGTTAGGTATATGGTATACTGGAACCACATGGTTCTAGTGTATTTTATTTACTGGAACACATAATTTTAAATTTTATAAAGTTAGTTATTGGAATTAAAGTTTGTCAATGACCAGTAAAACTAGGATAGGTAATTTAGGATGTTTAGTGTTTGTAAGATTTTGAAGAGACATAAATCCAAGACTTCTACAAAATAGAAAACCATACTACCAATATTTTCTAAATTGTTAGAAAACCGAGAAGACAAAGCAGTTTTTAGACCAATATTATTAAACTAGTCTGATGCATACAAGGAGTCCTCATTAGAAATATGATATGACATAAACATTTTCTATGCCATTATAGGTCAATTACTAAAATGTTTTAAAGATTTATTTATTTGAAATGAGGAGTGGGGGAAGGGGAAGATGGAGAGAGTATCTCAAGCAGACTCCCCACTGAACAGTGAAGCCCCTGAAATCATGACCCTGGGATCATGACTCTGAGATCTTGACTTGAGCTAAAATCAAGAATTAGTCACTTAACCAACTGAACTACCCAGGCACGCTTCAATTATGAAAATTATTTAGTTTGTTAAAAGTATTTGAGGTTCATCCTTACTATCGTCTTGAATTTTTTCCCTTGTACCTAGCACTGAAACTACTAATTTATCCACAGCTGAACTTTTTTTTCCCCTTCTGAGTTACAGATTCAGCAAGAAAGCAAGTGCCAGAATAAAACCTCATCAACAGCATCCTTAGACCCCCACTGGGATCTTGAAAATGAAAGCTCAGTCACTACTCCACTTCAGGGAGGGGCACAATTAAACACAACACCAACTCAGACTGCAGCCAGGACCAGGTCAAGACCAGGACAAGACATAACATCTCACTCTCCCTGCCTCTGGGAGATGCTTTGGATCTCTTTAGGGATTCGGTGCAGAGGCTCTCTGCACCTGGACCTTGGGACATACCTACCACTCCAGATTAAGAAGAGGCTTCTTCACACTAAGAAGCTGGGAAAAGATTTTCCTTGACTTGAGTAGTAGCTGTGAAAGAGGGGAATCCTAGCCACTAGATTATCAGTAGACCATGCAAGATCTCTGCTTTGGCCTTTGCAGTAAAAGTTATATTTACTAGAGGGACAAAGCAAAAGTGAGGGCGGTTCCAGCGGCCCTGCGGGCTGAGCAGCCACCCAAGGCTCCCAGCCCTACCCCCTGCTCCTCACCTCTCCCAGCCTCAGCCACACCTCCACACCTGGGGCTCTGAGGCCTGACCACGAGGGCACTGGCCTGGGCTGCATTCTGGTCTAGCTTAGCCCTGTGTGTGGCAGAGCCAGGGCCATGCTCTCTTTCTGAGCCTCCGGTTCCTTGGGAGTAAGGGGCGGCCTTGGCTCTCAGCAGGCAAGGAGCAGAGTCCCTCTACTTCATGACCTCGAACTAGTCCAAGGGCCCTCCTGAGGACGGTACCTGAAAGGCTCCTTTGGCGTCCCCGTGGGCTCATCAGGTGGAGCCCAACACTCTTAATCTACGCATCTTTGGCTTGAGTCCCAGGTGCAGTTGGTTTTCTTTTGTTCTGACAGGCAAATCTACCTTTCTGTAATGGTGGGGGGAGTGTGGGGGGGGGGGGAGGGGAAGCCAAGGTTGCTGCCCAAGGTTGCTGCCCAGGGAAGAAGGTGTTGGTTTTCAGAGCCATAGCACCTGTCAGCCTGTAGAGGAGACTTAGGGCCAGAGGAGCAGATCAGGGATGTAAAAGATCTGGATGTAAAAGTAACCTGAAGTCCACGTTGCCCTGTGTGCTCTTCTTGGCCTGATCTCCAGCGTGAGGGGGAGCAGACCAAGGAGGCCAGTCAGGTTGTTAAGTGCTGGGGAGTCTGAGTCTTTCAGGCAGCAGCAGAACCCCATCCAGCCTCAGGGGTGAGGTTTGTTTTATTTTGTTTATTTCTGAATGGCAAAGGGAGCTGCGCAAGCCGAGGCCCCATTGGCCGAGACCATGGTCCTCTGTGTGTTTGAAGCAAGAATAGAACCTGGGGTAAGAGAAAGAGAGCTGTTTCCGCCCGGTTTCGAACCGGGGACCTTTCGCGTGTGAGGCGAACGTGATAACCACTACACTACGGAAACCAGGCCGCCGGCGGCGCCCTCTGCCAGGACCCTGAAAAGCCTGGTCCTGCCACTACTGTCCTGCCCACCAGTTTCTTTGCCAAGTGCAAAGGCCCCTGGGAGCACCCGCGAGCCTGCAGGCCGGGGGACCGCAGCCCCGAGCGGCCCGGCTGGGCTTCCGCGTCTCCACCACCCCGGGCGGGCGGCCAAGACTCTGGGGGCCTCGGCAGTCCGGCTTCGGGATCCGCATCCAACGCAGGGTTTCCAGATCCGATTGGAGGGACCCCAGTGCTGGGACCCCCTTCCGGGAGAAGGGGGGGCGGGTCAGTTGCGTCCGAGCCCCAGGCGCCCCCGCCGCCCCCTTGGGGTCACCCGCCCTCCGGGGCGGTCGCCGGGGCGGTCCCCGCGGGGCGGTCAGCGCTCGGGGCTGGGAATCCTCCCAGGAACCCGGGGACCGGCTCCCCCCGCCCCCGTGGGCCCCGCGGCCGCGGACCTGAGCGCCTCCGTTCCCAGCCCTTCGCTGTGGCTCCTCCGCGGTCCCCTCGGCCCAGGCGGTCCTTCCCATTCCTGCCGCTGACACTTTTTCTAGTGGACTAATGTAAGTCCAATATTGTAATCATGCCTGTATAGTTTTAGTCAGTACCATAGCAAAAGCTACGTGTTAGGACATTTGACTGTTTTAAAATATCCAACACCATACAGGCCAATCCACGATTCCTGGCCGATGCTGAATTCGTTCCAAGACCAGATAAAGTATAAATCTAGTCGATACACACAAATATCAGGATTGTTGGATTTCTCTCTCATTGGTCTTGAGATGCATTTTGAGGAGCAGTTTTTTTAATTTAAATTTTAGTTAATATATAGTGCAATATTGGTTTCTGGAGTAGAATTCAGTGATTCATCGCTTACAAAGAACACCCAGTGCTCATCACAAGTGTCCTCTTTAAGACTGATCACCCATCTAGCCCATCCCCCACCCGCGCATTGACCCTGTTTGTTCTCTATCCTTAGGAGTCTTATGGTTTGTTTCTTCTTTTCTTTTTTCCCCCCTTCACATATGTTCATCTGTTTTCTTTCTTAAATTTCACATATGAGTGAGAGTATATGGCACTTATCTATCTCTGACTGACTTATTTCACTTACTATAATACACATAGTTGCACATGGCAAGATTTCATTTTTTGATGGCTGAGTAATATTCCATTGTATATATACAGCATATCTTCTTTATCCATTCATCGGTCCATGGACATTTGGGCTCTCTTCATAGTTTGTCTATTGTTGATAATGCTGCTATAAACATTGGGGCTGATGTACCCCTTTGAATCTGTATTTTTGTGACTTTTGGGTCACCTAGTAGAGCAATTGTTGGATCATAGGGTAGTTCTATTTTTAACTCTTTGAAAGACCACCAGACTGTTCTCCAGAGTGGTCGCACCAGTTTGCATTCCCACCAACAGTTGCAAGGGGGCTCCCCATTCTCTGTATCCTCACCAACACCTGTTGTTTCTTGTGTTGTTAATTTTAGCTATTTTGACAGGTGTGAGGTGGTAGGTCACATTGGTTTTGATTTATATTTCCCCGATGATCAGTGATGTTGAGCATCTTTTCATGTGTCTGTTAGCCATCTAGATATTTTTTTTTTGGTGAATTGTCTATTCATGTCTTCTGCCATTTCTTAACTGGATTTGTTTTTTTGGGGGTGCTGAGTTTGATAAATTCTTTATAGACTTTGGATACTAACCCTTTATCAGATGTGTCATTTGCAAATATCTTCTTCCAATCTGTAGGCTGCCTTTTAGTTTTGTTGATTGTTTCTTTCACTGTGCAGAAGCTTTTTGTTTTGATGAAGTCCCAATAGTTCATTTTCGCTTTTGTTTCCTTTCCCTCCGGCAATGTGTCTAGTAACAAGTTACTACTGCTGAGGTCCAAGAGGTTTCTACCTGTGTTCTCCTCTAGGATTTTTATGGTTTCCCGTCTCACATTTAGGTCTTTTATCCATTTTGAATCAATTTTTGTGTATGGTGTAAGAAAGTGGTCCAGTGTTATTCTTCTGCATGTGGCTGTTCAGTTTTCCCAACACTATTTGTTGAAGAACAGTGTTGTTTTACCTTTTACAATACCTGAAACTTCTTTTATTTGCCTTTTAAAAAATATATTTTAAGGCTTTATTTATTCATTCATGAGAGACACAGAGAGAAAAGCAGAGACAGGGGTAGAGGAAGAAGCAGGCTACCTGCAGGGAGCCAGATGCGGACCTAATCCCAAGACCCTGGGATCTTGACCCGAGCTAAAGGCAGACACCCAACCACTGAGCCACCCAGGTGCCCCTTTTATTTGCCTTTTATAGTTTTCCTGTTCAACAGGCTGCGGAGTGCAATTCCTAACTTAGGAAGGACAGAGAGATAAAGATTGTTTTCACAGAACGGGTCAGTGTCTGGTGGGGTTTTCACGTTTACCTCAGAACCAAGTACCAATAGGCAGAAAGCAGAAATACTGAGAAAGATTTTAATGTGCTCTCTCTCAGTCTCTCTGTCTCTCTCTCTTGCTTTCCTCTGTTTAGAAAGTTTGGGGAAGAAATCTCCAGCGGTTGCTCCTCTTAGTGCAATAGTTACCGAGTTTCCTTCACACAAAGTTCCAGGGCTGCCACCCTGAAGAAGTGCCGGCAGCGTACTCACTGGACACCACGGTCGGGTCGGTGCTCTGCCTTGTTCTGCTTTGGCTCAGAATGCAGTTGAGGACGCAACCGGACTGCAGCATCTCCACTAGCGACCCGAGGGCTTGGTTCCAAAAGATGGGGCCCTCAAAATAGCATTTCACCATGAAATTTCATTAGTGTTCTTCCCTTTTCCTTCCCTCCAGATGCTATTTTTCTCCTCACCTGCGCAGCCGGTGGAGGAGATTCACGGTCTTCCTGTCGCGTCGGGACCCCTTGAGGTTCCACGGGGACAGGAGGAGTAGCTGTCCCTTCCCCTTCAGTAGGAAGTGTAGTCCGCACTCGAGAACCACAGACCAACACTCGCATCACGCTGGGTTCCTGCAAACCCGACGGAGCTCTCCTCCGAGCCTCTCTGCAGGCCCCAGGGGAGGCGGTGGGATTCCTGCCCCGCGACCGAAGCCGCGCTGAGGGGCCCTGCCCTGACCCCTGGCCCCCGAGGATGGGGCTGGGAGAGGGGCAGAGCTCCCCTTTCCCGCCCGAGAAGCAGCGCGAGGACGCTCACCCCCACGATCCGGAGACGCAAGGGTGAGGGAGCCCAGGTGCCTGCGTTAAAATGACCTCCGCGCCCGTGTCGGGACAGCCGTTTGCCAGAGACCGACCGCAGGAAGACAGCGTGGCTCCGGGACCGGGGCTGACGAGAGAAGCCGCGCGGTTTTCCGACACAACGGGTGTGTGGCGGGGAGGAAGGCCGGCGTCAGAGAGCGCGCGGGGTGGCCCGAGCGTGCGGAGCATCAGCGGAGGTGGGTTGACCGTGCGGGGCCGCAGGTTGTGGCGGAGACCCGGGGTCCAGCTCCGGCCGCCCAGCCTTCCTGGAGGCGGTCTCCGTTCGCGGGGCTCGGTGGCCGCGTCGCTCGGGGTCCTCCGGGCGATGCGGGGCCCCGGGGTCTCACGCCGGCGCCTCCCTCCCGCGCCCTCGCGGCTCCTCGTGTCCGCAAAGGCGCGTCTCCGGGGCAGCCCCGAGGTGCGGCTGGACGTGTGGACCCGGCGGGGCTGCGGACGGGTAAGGCCCCCCCGCACAGGGTAAGGTCTTTCTTGTGGGGCTCCTTTAACAGAGAAAGCAGAGAGGGAACGGCCTTAGGAGACAATTCCAGGGAGGGCTGTGCGTCATTCAGAAGAACAGACAGACAGCTTATTGCAGAGGCTACTTGTATCTCTTAAAAACAGCTAGTTGTCCCCTCCCTGGTAGTCTTGTCGCTAGGATTAGGTCACCGCCGCGGCAGGGTTTCGATTTCTGGTCAGCGGGGATGTTTCTGTAATGAATCTGTATTTTCCTCCCCAGAAGTGTGGTGTGCACCGAGGGCCCCATAAAGAACCTCTGTACTGAGTTCCTAAATGCCGGGGAGGTCGGGCCCCAGCGTCAGAGACAACTCCCAAGCTGCCATGACCCTGGGCAGAGATTCCTCTTATTCCACTCACCTTAGTTAGAAATCTAGGTCTCACTTTTAGAATTTCCATCTAATGAGAACTTGGAGCTTCCAATCACTCTGTTAAAAAAAAAAAAAAAAAAAAAAAGAACCAGTAAAGTGAAATATACAAAATGTTGCAAGAATAGTAACATCCTGTTATCCCTCCCCTAAGTGCACCAGTTAACATTTCCCCACATTTACTTTCTCCCTCCATCCTCATATTTACAGACTGGACATCATTTGTAGGCACCTGGCAGACATCTCAAGACAATTGGTTGGGTCGCTCTTGCTCCCTCCCTTGGGCAATGTCCCTCCAAACCAGCCTCGCTTGGCATGACCTTTCTTCGGAGCCCAGGGGAGGGCTTTGTCCCTCTGGAGGAGACCCCGCTTGTCCCTTCAGGAACCAGACATCTCTTGCCTCCAGGCTGCAGAGAAGCTTCAGGCAGGTGGAGTGTTATTTGCCTCTTGCGGGATAGTGCAGGCCAGGCGTGCCTTGTGCTTGTCAGAACAGGATTAGGTGGCCATGCCCCCCAGCACTGCCTGCCCTTTGGGCTCCTTCTGGTGGGCAGTGGTCCTGCACTTGGTGGTGGCCTAGGATATGAGTAATTAACACTTGGAATACTTGGCTGGTCTTCTGTCCAATTCAAGCATGTACTCAAGGACTGACTTGGGTAGAATGTTCACCATTTTACAATATCCAAATGCCCCAACACCTTCAGACTTGGCTATGGAGCTGTTTAATACATGAAGTCTGATTAAAGTGTTTGACTTAAAATTTGATCAAATAGAAAAAAAGAGGGGCACCTTGGTGGCTCAGTTGGTTGGGCATCTGCCTTTGGCTCAGTTTGTGATCCCGGGGTCCTGGAGTCCAGCCCAGTGTGCACACGCTGCTCAGTTGGAGTATGCTTCTTCCTCTCCCTCTGCCCCTCCTCTGCTTGTGCTCTCTCTCTCCCTCAAAAGGATAAGTCAAATCTCTAGAAAAAAAAAAAAATAGAAAAGAAGAAAGTGACAGAAGCCAAAGGGATCCTCTATTTCTGAAAGAAAGGCAAGGCACAGTCATTGCAGCTTGAGAGGAATGGCCTGGCAGAGCAATGTAATGAAAGGGAAGGGAAAAGGTGGGGAGGGAAGGAGTCTCACTGCTCTTGGCTTGCAAGGAGCTGTCCCATGCCTCAGAGTGTGCAAGTCTCCAAGTTTCTGAAGCTTCCAGAAGCTCTAAGATCCAAGGGATATAAACTTTCAATTTGTGTTTTGTTCTAAATCAGGAGTCCTGACTGAGATGTGGGATTCTGAATTGAGGATGTGAAAATCCTGAGCCCTTGCTTTCAGGGAATGGCAATATACCCTCTAAGCAGGGGCCTCTGCAGTGCTGAGCTCTCATTTGGCCTTAGTTCTTTCTGAAGATATTGTTCCTGGTTGAATTTTGCATATCACATGCCCTAAATTTGGACACAGCAGAAAGCTCTGTATTCAGGAAGAGATGGAGATGCTACAATGGAGAAGTTGCCTCACATGTGAAAAATGAAAGTAATATAACACTGTATGTTAGTTATATTTGAATGAAAAAAGAGAAAAAAGAAGAAAAAATGTCCTTTTAGAAACTGGATAGAATTAGTTTTTTTGAAAGAGTTTAGAGTACTATTTTCTGAAGAGTCTTGCCTGAAAATGCAAGAAATGTAAAAGACATTATTTGCATCCTTGGAAGACTCCAAAGGCACCCTGTAAATAGGTTTAAGCTCTTGTTGAAAACAAGTTTTGAGCACACCTTCCAAGGAAGGATACACAGTTACAAAGAGCCAAATTCTGGCAATACAAGAAAACTACTTTGTAGACAAGTTTTATTTCTTTTTTTTTTTAAAGATTTTATTTATTCATGAGAGACACAGAGAGAGAGAGGCAGAGACACAGGCAGAGGAAGAAGCAGGCTCCATGCAGGGAGCCTGACATGGGACTCCATCCTGGGTCTCCAGTTTCATGCCCTGGGCCGAAGGCTGCGCCAAACTGCTGATCCACCAGAGCTGCCCAACAAGTTTTATTTCTAGAGCTCCAGATGTAAATATTTCAGTTATGTCCACAATTACTCCACTTGTTAGGACTTTATTTATTTATTTATTTATTTATTTATTTGAGAGAGAGAGAGCGCCAGCCCACAGGGAAGGGGGATGTGAGGTGTGGGGATGGGGCAGAGGGAGAGGGAGAGAAAATACTTTACTCTGAACCTGAAGCCTGAGTTAGGGCTGGATTCCCTGACCCCCAGATCAAGACCTGAGCAGAAACCAAGACTCAGCAGCCCAACAACTTCACCATCCACACACCCCTAGGGCTTTTTGTTATCTAATTAATTTTTGAAAGATTTTTAACTTATTTTATTTAAATTCACTTAGTTAACATATAGCATATCATAAGTTTCAGATGTAGAGTTCAGTAATTCAGCAGTTGGATGTAACTCCCAGCGCTCATTACATCACGTGCCCTCCTTGATGCCCACATCCAGTTACCCCATCCCATTCCCCTCCACCAACCCTCAGTTTGTTTCCTATGGTTAAGAGTCTCTTAGGATTTGTCTCCCTCTCTGATTTCATCTTATTTTATTTTTCCCTTCCTTCTCCTATGCTCCTGTTTTGTTTTGTTTTTTTTCCAAGATTTTATTTATTTATTCATGAGAGACACACAGAGAGAGGCAGAGACATAGGCAGAGGGAAAAGCAGGCTCCCTGTGGGGATCCCAGAACTCTGGGATCATGACCTGAGCCAAAGGCAGATGCTCAACCACTGAGCCACCCACATGCCCTCCTCTGCTTTGTTTCTTAAATTCCACATATGAGTGAAACCATATGATAATTGCTTTCTGTGATTGACTTATTTTACTCAGCATAATACCCTCTAGTTCCAACCATGTCAATGTAAATGGTAAGATTTCATCCTTTTAATGGCTGAGTAATATTCCATTGTATATATACCACCTTTTCTTTATCCATTCATCTGTTGGCAGATGTCTGGGCTCTTTCCATAGTTTGACTATTGTGGACATTGCTGCTATGAACATTGGGGTGCAGATGCCCCTTCAGATCACAACATTTGTATCCTTTGGGTAAATACCTAGTAGTGGAATTGCTAGGTCGTAGGGTAGCTCTATTTTTAAATTCTTGAAAAACTGGTCAGTGCAAATGCCTGATCCAGTATATGGACCGGAGGGATTAAGGTGTGTGTGGAGGGGAGACGGGACACAAGAAAGTAACATGGTAGCAGAGATCCAATTTGCTGAAGTTCCCAGTGTTGTTTATTTGTGAGGTGCCATTGTTCTGTTCTGTTTAACGTTGTTGTAGTGACATCTGTGGTTAGAACTCAGTTATAGTAAGTGAAGGGATCCCAGAAGAACGTAAATTTAGGAATGGGTTCTCAGAATTTGTTCTGGATTATCTGGAATTGGGTCTTAGACATCATTAGATTTGAAGGTATTAAGGATCCTGATGTGAGGGCACACTGTCAGTTTGTTGCAGGATTTCTCTGCGTTTAGTGTCTGCAGTTCCTGGTCACACCGCTTCCAAGAATGATGAGGTAAACTAGACAAAGAACAGTGGGCAGCAAAGCAAAGTTTATTGAGCAAGAGTACAAAGCTCCCAAAGAGGGAGGGGGCCTGAGAGGGTTGCCCTTGGAGTTTCCAAGTTTAGGGGGCTTTATGAGCTCTTTTGTGAAACTATCTTAAGCAATTGGGGTGTGCTGAGCCGTGCCAATCAGGGCTCTGGTCATGTATCTGTCTACTGATTAGGTTATCGTCTCTGTCCTGATCATCTTTTTTGCTGACATCTAAGGTCTTATGTCTTAACTGCCCCTTGCCCATGGTAGTGACAGATGCTTTGTGGTTAACTGTCTTATTTTAGGATGTTTTGCAGAAGTCATTTCTGCAAAGATTGCAAAGCAGAATGCTAGTGTGGTCCTGTCTGAGCTGTAAAAGAGGATGTTAGTGCTGTTTTATGTTAACTGTCCTGACTCGATATTTTCTTGTTGGGAACCCTGTCCCTGACTACCTCACTGTCCAGATAACTCCTAATAAGTTCATGGCATGCAGTAGCCAAACATTTATTCAAGAGGCTCTCACTGTTCACTTGCTGCGTTGACCAAAAACTTGCACCAAAAAGTGGCTTATTGTGAATGCAGTTTAAGTGCCAGGGCTTCTTTGGTATATATTACAGAGGAAAGTATCCAAAGGCTTAGGGAGATCAGGATGCTAGAGTGGATTTACCAAAAAAAAAAAAAAAAAAAAAAAAAGAGTGGATTTACCATGTAAGACAAGCTCATTCACCCCATCTATATTCTCTAGAAAGTCAAGGAGAACACTACTTTCAACAAGGCTGTGGGAGATATATTAAAAAAGCCTATATCTCCGGATCCTCAAAGGACTCTGTGATGGCTGTTTTGAGAAGGACAGTGGGAACTGCTGCCACTGAACTGTTATCTGTAAAATTAATGGGGATAATAGGAAGATGGAGTTGAGAATGTCACATGGCAATGATTAATCTCCAAAGAAAGGTGGTCACAGTTAATACAATGGATAGCAAACCTGAAGCACTAATCAGAATAGCTCAGCACACTTCGTCATTAACTCATCAATGTCCCTAAATCTAAAATTGATGGGTAGCCTATTAAAGTTTTATTTGATCTGTAAAAGCAAAAACATCTAGTGAATCTAAGTCTGACTTGAATCACAATAGCCACAGATCCTCAACAAATTCATAATCATAGAGCCCTTTGAATGAAGGAAAGATAGATTCCCCTCAAGGAAAGATAGATGCTAGTTATATAGCTAAAAATTAATACTCTTAGACTTTTAGCCCAATAGCATATTCATGCCAGAGTCCTCTGAGTAGAATGCTCTATTAGTAAAAAATAACTTTATAACAGAATATTTGACAGTTGAGTACCTGGGTGGCTCAGTCGGTTAAGTGTCTGCTTTCAGCTCAGGTCACGATCCTGGAGTCTGGGATTGAGTCCCAAGATCAAGTCCCACGATGGAGCCCCACATCAGGCTTTCTGCTCAGCAGGGAGCCTGCTTCACCCACTCCCTCTGCTCCTCCCCCCATGCTCAATCTCTTTTGCTCTACACTCTCTCAAATAAATAAATAAAATCTTTTTTAAAAAAGGACTATTTAGCAATTGTACTGTAATCAATATTACTTTACCTTAACTATTATTGGTTATGCTTAATTGCCAAAAAATATTATATAAGGATTATCATTAGGGATATTATTAGTCAAATCAGAATGAGGCAAGTTTAGAGTTTGAACATCTGTTTGACTGTCTTGAGATCTACTTTTAGTAGGAAGCCAAAATAGAGTAAGTAACTAAATATTTAAACAGCATTTAACAATTTTGTAGGAGCATACAATGAAATTATTTACTGAATTTAATGAAATTATTATTATTTAGCAACATTTGGTATTTTTAACGTTAGCTATTCCAGATAGATGTGGAGAGATATCCCTCTCTTTCTTTTTTTTTAAAAATATTCTATTTATTTATTCATGAGAGACACACAGGGAGAGAGGCAAAGACACAAGATAGAGGGAGAAGCAGACTCCCTGCAAGGAGACAGATGTAGGACTCCATCTGGATCCCGGGATCACACCCTGAGCTGAAGGCAGACACTCAACTGCTGAGCCACCCAGGCGTCCTTGGAGTGATATCTCATTGTGGTTTTAATTTGCATTTGGCTAGTGGCTATATCACTATGTTGAATAGCTTTTCTTTTCTTTTTTTTTTCTACTAATACCTTTTATTCAGTTTTTAACCATACCAGCAAGAATCAGAACTGTCAATTTTTCCAATGGCAATTTCTACACACCAGAAGGTAGTCATGACTCTCAAAGAACAAACAATTTGGATTTTTCCTGCCTTCAAATGTTTATCAAATCCTGTGTTTCTCACAGGCTTTTGCAACACATAGAAAATAAGAAATATTCCAATGAATGAAACATACCAAATGTCAGTAATAAGCGAGACACATTCCTTTGGGGAAACAGCTGTTAAAAAAAAAAAAATCCAGTCTGTATATGCAAAAGTAAAGCAAGGAAATTCAGTCTTTTTCTCTTCTTTAAAAATCTGTTTTTCCTAAAATATCATTCCACAAAATTGGAAGTGAAGGACTAGAAGGTGAGGAGAGGGAAGGGCGGGAGAGGGAGCACACATCATTAACACAAAAAGTAAAGTTGTACAAACTTAAGCAGTTTATCATAGACTAGGGTCAAACTCCAGGATACCAAACGCTGGTGTAAGAAATTCACCATTCTGCAGGAGCTGTGTGAAGATCCATGAAGAGCAATTCACTGCCTTGGAGCGATTCCCCTTCCCACTCCAAATCCGGGTTTCTGCACCATGCCTCCACGGGGAGGGCCTCGCATTCCACCACCCAGCCCACCTCGAGGGCCTCCTGGTCCCCGCAGGTGGTTATCTCGACGGTCCCCTTCGCGGGCAGCTCCAGTCTTCTTCTCTTCCACATTCCGGCAGACCTCACCTCTGAACATGATGGGCCTGTTGCTAAGGACCTTTTGAACAGGCTCAGAATCATCAAACACAACAAAACCAAAATTGGGTAATTTCCCGCCACTGTTAATGCGTAGCTCCACCACATTCCCATAACTTTGAAAAAATCTTTAAGCTCCGATTTGTCCACTTCATGTGGTAGATTGCCAATAAAAAGTTGGTGACTATCAGGGTGTCTCACAATTCTTCGGGGCTCGACGTCACCTTGCTCACCAGCCTCACAGATTGGTCTGGGTCCCCTCTGGGGAGGAATATTTATCCGCTGTTCTCGCACTCTTTGATCCCTCTGAGGCCTCTGCGGTGGAATCTGAGATTCAGGTTTAGATTCCGGGCGAGGCTGTGAAGCTGGTACTTTAACAACATGAGGTGGTATCCAAGTAACTGGAACAGCTCCACTGGGTGGAAGGTTGTTACTGGTCACAGATGCCCAAGAAAATGTCCTCAAGTCTTCCTGTACTGTCTGAGCTATGTCCGTAGGTGCTGGAGAAGAACTCTTCTGAGTATCCTCAGGAGCAGTTTCTTCCAATACTGGCTAAGACTTTTCCTCTTGGATCTCAGACACAGGTTCTTGCTCTGGTTCTGGTTCAGGATCAGGTTCTGGTTCAGCAACAGGTTCCTCTAAATGTTCTTCCAAGTCATTGCTGACACTCTGATCATAGAAAGTTCCAGAATCATCAGGTACCACCTCAGGTGTCTGCTGTCTTTCTTCAGGTTCCTCTACCTCTTCCTCAGATTCCTCCTGAGGCTCAGTGACAAAGCCACCAAAGACCTCATCTTGGTATCTGAAGATATCATTGTGAACGTAGAACTTATTCGCAACAGAGCCCTCAGGAGCAAGGACAAATGTCTGCATGAATCTCCTCAAAGCCTGGTTGTTATTAGAGAGCAACCCCATCACCTGGACCACCACACCATCATTCAGAATGGCATGAGCATCAACATGGCGAATCTTAGTGTGGCAATTGGTAAAGTTTTGTGACATCACTTTCCTATGGATCTCTTTCTGTCCATAGACTGCATCTGCTGGCTTTCCATTTGAATCCAATCCCCCATGGACATAAGAAGAGTTCTTTCCATAAAATCTGTGTAGCATGTCTGGGGCCTGGTTCAGGAGCGTATAATACTGTCTCACAAATTCCCGCCCGACCAGCAGGGGACTAGGCTTCTCCATAACCATTGCTTTGGTCAATTCAACCTGCGCGGCTGAGCGGGAGAGGAACAAGCTCTGCTCCATGGCACGGCGGAAGGCGAAATCCCCTCACGCAACTGCGTCCGCCTGAATAGCTTTTCATGTACTTATTTGATTATATCCTTTCAGGTAAAATATCTGTTCATCTCTTTGTCAATTTTCTAATCAGTTTGTTTGTTATTTTACTATTGATTTCTAAAATTATTTTTATTTTCTAGGTACTAGTCTTTTCTGGATATATGGTTTGAAAATATTTTCTCTTTGTTTTTTCATTCTCTTAATGAAGTCTTTTGTAGAGCAGTTTTTAATCTTGATATAGTCCAATTGATCAATCTTTCCTTTTATGGATCATGCTTTTGGTGCGAAGATTAATAACTCTTTGCCTAATCTTAAACCCTGAACATTTTCTTCTACTTTTTCTATAAAAGTTTATAATTTTATATTTTACATTTAAGCATATGATCCATCTTGAATTGCTTTTGTTAAGTTGTGAGGTTTAAGCTGAAGACTCTTTTTTTTTTTTTTTTTTTTTTTTGCCTATAGATGCCCCATTACTCCAGCATCATTTGTTGAAAAAGGCTATCCTTCCTCCATTGAATTGCTCTTGCACCTTTATAAAAAAAACAGTCGGACATACTTGTGTGGATATTTGTGGGTTCTCTATTCTGTTTCATTCATCTATCTATCCCTTCACCAATACCACAATGTATTGCTTACTATAACTCTATAATAATCCTATATAATAACCTACCTAATTATGACTTCTCCCACTTTCTTCTTCTTTTTCAAGATTATTTTAGCTATTTAAGAGTCTGTTATTTTTTTTAAATTTTATTTATTTATTCATGAGAGACAGAGAGAGAGAGAGAGGCAGAGACACAGGCAGAGGGAGAATCAGGCTTCACGTGGGGAGCCTGATGTGGGACTCGATCCTGGACCCCGGGATCACGCCCTGAGCCAAAGGCAGATGCTCAACTGCTGAGCCACCCAGGTGTCCCAAGAGTCTGTTATTTTCATATAAGTCTTTTTTAAAAATTTTTATTTATTTATGATAGTCAGAGAGAGAGAGAGAGAGAGAGAGAGAGGCAGAGACACAGGCAGAGGGAGAAGCAGCCTCCATGCAGGAAGCCCAACGTGGGAGTCCATCCCCGGATCTCCAGGATCAAGCCCTGGGCTGAAGGCGGCGCTAAACCACTGAGCCACCCAGGCATCCCGCATTGTCTATTTTAGCAGCCATTTGCAGACTTTTGATACCTTTCTGCCAAAAACTGCCAACCAACCTAAAAACCTTAGGTTTTTAAACTAAAAACCTAAACTACTGCTGCTTGTTCAGTCCTCTATATACAAGCACAATATCAAGGAATACATATTCTCCCCCCTCCTGCTGCAAACACACCTTTATCAAGGACCATCATAAAGTCATTCCTCATTCCTTTTTAATGAAAATAGGCTTTATGGCTCTTTCTCATATAAAAACATAAAAGAATTTTAGATATTTCTTCTTCCTTGCACCCTTTCCAATTTTCAAATGTTCATTCTTAAAAAAAAAAAAGTAACTAAAACATAAATGCTACTGAGGTATGACTAATTAATTCAGTAGGAGGGTTCCCCCCAACTTTTGATATTCTTCTCAATATACGCCAATACCATTTTCCTTTGCCTTACAGTAAAATATATTGATGTTTCATTTAAATTGAGGCCAATTTTGTTTTGTTTTGTTTTGCTTTACATTCCCATATTTATTGCAGCATTATTCACAATAGCCAAGACATAGAAACAATCTAGTGCCCTCCAATGGATGAATGAGTAAGTAAAATGTGATACACACACACACACACACACACACACACACACACACACACACACCCCTACAGGAATATTATTTAGCCATAAAAAAGAATAAATTTCTGCCATTTGCAACCACATAGATGACCCTAGAGGGCATTTATGCTAAGTGAAATAAGCCAGAGAAAGACAAATAATGTATGGTATCACTTCTATATGAAATCTAAAAAAAAAAAAAAAGCCAATTTCATAGAAACAGAATAGAATAGTGGTTGCCAGGGGTTGAGAGGAGGAAGAAATGGGGAGATGTAGGTTAAGTGTATAAACCTTTAGCTATAAGATATATAAGTTCTGAGCATCTAATATATGGCATGGTGACAATAATTAATAATACAGCATTATATACTTGAAAGTTGCTGAGAGTACATCTTGAGTGTTCCCAGCACACACACACGAAAAGAGTTAATTATGAGGTGATGGATATGTTAATTAACCTAGGTCTTGGTAATCATTTCATCATCATATTGTACATTTTAAAAATATGCAGTTATGGGGGATCCCTGGGTGGCTCAGCGGTTTCCCGTCTGCCTTTGGCCCAGGGCGCGATCCTGGAGTCCTGAGATCGAGTCCCACGTCAGGTTCCCGGCATGGGCCTGCTTATTCCTCCTCCTGTGTCTCTGCCTCTCTCTCTCTCTATGTCTATCATGAATAAATAAATCTTTAAAAAATATATATGCAGTTATGTTTTTCAATAATTTTTCAATTATTCCTTATAAAGATAGAAAAAAATTAGAAAAAAAGTAAAGTACATATTAAGACTTAAATCTAAAAAAATATATATATAAATCTAAAAATAAATAAAAGATTCCCCTGGTACACTTTTGTTCTGGAAATGAAGGGCATCATATGCAACTGATGGAGGACCAAAGAAGTTGTATGTGGGTGTTCAGGGCCAATCTTTTTTTTTTTTATTGCTTAATTTAATTTAATTTTGTGTATTTTTTTATTGGAGTTCAATTTGCCAACATATAGCATAACACCCAGTGCTCATCCCATCAAGTGCCCCCCTCAGTGCCCGTCACCCAGTTACCCCATTCCCCCACCCACCTCCCTTTCCACTACCCCTTTTTCGGGTCCCAGAGTTAGGAGTCTCTCATGTTTTGTCACCCTTACTGATATTTCCCACTCATTTTTCTCTCCTTTCCCCTTTATTTCCTTTCGCTATTTTTTATATTCCCCAAATGAATGAGACCATATAATGTTTGTCCTTTTCCAACTGCCTTACTTCAGTCAGCATAATACCCTCCAGTTCCATCCACATTGAAGCAAATGGTGGGTATTTGTCATTTCTAATGACTAAAATTCCATTGTATGTATAGACCACATCTTCTTTATCCATTCATCTTTCGACAGACACCAAGGCTCCTTCCACAGTTTGCTATTGTGGACATTGCTGCTAAAAACATTGGGGTGCAGGTGTCCCAATCTCTCACTGCATCTGTATCTTTGGGGTAAATCCCCAGCAGTGCAATTGCTGGGTCGTAGGGCAGTTCTATTTTTAACTCTCTGAGGAACCTCCACACAGTTTTCCAGAGTGGCTGCACCAGTTCACATTCCCACCAACAGTGCAAGAGGGTTCCCCTTTCTCCACATCCTCTCAAACATTTGTTGTTTCCTGTTTTGTTAATTTTCAACATTCTCACTGGTGTGAGGTGGTATCTCATTGTGGTTTTGATTTGTATTTTCCTGATGGCATGTGATGCGGAGCATTTTCTCATGTGCTTGTTGGCCATGTGTATGTCTTCTTTGGTGAGATTTCTGTTCATGTCTCTTGCCCATTTCATGATTGGATTGTTTGTTTCTTTGCTGTTGAGTTTAATAAGTTCTTTATAGCTGTTGGATTAAATTGAGGCCAATTTTGACCTCCTAATGCATCACTCTCACTACTTCCTCTGACTGTAGGATGCTTTTATTTTTGTATGAATATTATTCTTATACTTGTTGGTTTTTCATTTCATTCCGGCTGCATAAGGTAAGTTTACAATTAACCTCCTTGAATATAGCAGTGGACACCCATTTTTAAAAAAGATTTTATTTATTTATTCATGAGAGACACACAGAGAGACAGAGAGAGAAAGGTAGAGACACAGGCAGAGGGAGAAGCAGGCTCCATGCAGGGAGCCCATGTGGGACTCGATCCTAGGACTCCAGGATCACACCCTGAGCCAAAAGCAGATGCTCAACTGCTGAGCCATCCAGGCGCCCCATGCCTCATGGTTTCAACTGGGGTTGGGTAGGGGGTAAAAAAGAGACTGATTGATACTATGGAATGATACTTTAAGGGAGCAGAGATGAAATTTCATTTATACCCTTCCCCTCCCTTCTCCATATATATCCACCTATTACCACTTATTCCCAACCCTAAAGACTCATCCAGGACCCTTTACTACCATACATCCAGGCAAAACTTTATGCTTATTTTATTCTCTACTCTTCCCAATTGCTCTACTAGAATATCTCTTCTTTGTAGATTAATTCTGCCTGTCCTGCTAAATTCCTTTTCTTGTCTCAGAAAGAGAGAGAATTATTTTTTTTAAAGATTTATTTATTTATTCATGATAGACATAGAGAGAGGCAGAGACACAGGAGGAGGGAGAAGCAGGGTCCATGCCGGGAGGCCAACGCAGGACTTGATCCCAGGACTCCAGGATCACTCCCTGAGCCCAAGGCAGATGCTAAACCACTGAGCCACCCAGGGATCCCCTAGATACCCATTTTGATGATGATTTGCACATCTGATGATTTTCTTTATTCTTTGATTCAGGTCACCAATATACTGAACATGAGAGGGCTGGTTTGCTAGAGGTTGCCATAAACATAAAGCCGTGGATGAATATGGCATATGCAATGCCATATGGCCCATGAATGTGACCTTTCTATAGATCATGGTCAAATCCGGCCCTTAGGTATTTGGTGGGTATTCCATAACCTGCATGTGCAGTGGCGTTTAGTGGTGTTGCGGCAGACTGTCAAGGGATTCTCAAGTGTGGTAGGTGAGGGACTTATCTGACCCACCTTGTCTCTCCATTCTAACTGAGGTTGAAGCATGAGGCTAAGGAGGATGCCTTGGAGTATCTATCTCTATGGTTCTGCTGCTAGGTTGCTGGTACTACATGTTTGATCCCAGGCACCTCCACATGTACAGCAAAATGTCTATGAAAATTGCAGGAAGAAAGACAAGGGGAAATCACTCTTGAAAGTTGTTGTCTTACTCTACTCTGCTCTACATCTAGTTATACAGTGCTATTGCATTGTGAAATGTCTCAAACACATTTCTGAGCTCTCTTCTCCAGTGACTATGGGACCTGCCATTATGTTGGAAAAAGACATTCTAATAGAGTCCTTTATTTTAAAAACTATCAAGTCCTAGTTAAAACCCCGTGCTTACATGATGTCACTTAGTGATGAGTTATTAACAATGACAATAAGAATAATCACAGTAACAGATTTAGTGAGAAATTGTATACCAGGTACTATGCTAAGCCTAGTTTAAACATTAACTCATTTATATCTCCCACTAACTTTTTTACAAAGACTTATTTATTTATTTGAGAGAGAGAGAGAGAGAGAAAGAGAGCTTGAGCAGAGGGAAGGGGCAGAGGGAGAAGGAGAGAGAGAGAGTCCTCAAGCAGACTCTCCACCCATCCCAGAGACTGACATGGGGCTTGAGCTCAGCACCCTCAGATCATAACATAAGCTGAAACCAAGAGTTGAGCACTCAACCGACTAAGCCACCCAGGCACCCCCCAAATCTCCTAACTTTAGAGGAAGGGTTATTATTAAACATAGTTGACCAGAAAAGATGCTGAAGATTAGGGAGACCAAATCATTTATTTGTTCAAGTGCTTAGGTATTGAGGGTGCAACAGGGAAGTGCACCCAGACTATCTATCTCTAATACTAAGGAACATCTCCCTGCCCAGAAGATAATGTCTAAATTTAATTATGACTGCCAATTTTTAAAGTACTCTTTGTATACATGCCATTGAATTCTATCAACTTAGAGTAGATCCAGATTTTTAATCTATTCTTTTTATTTAATCCACTAGAATACTGGAAATACACCAATTCCATCTTTTCAAACTCTCCCATTTTCAAAATGAGAGAATATAGGTCTAATTTTTTTAAGTGGCACATAATTCTTTTTTTTAGATTTTTTTTTTTGGTTTATTCATAAGAGACACAGAGAGGCAGAGACCTAAGCAGAGGGAGAAGTGGGAGCCTTGCAGGGAGCCTGATGTGGGATTCGATTCCAGGACCCCAGGATCATGCCCTGAGCTGAAGGCAGATGCTAAACCACTGAGCCACCCAGACGTCCAAATAATGTTGTTGTTGTTTTTTAATTAGTTTATTCATGAGAGACACAGAGGGAGAGGCAGAGAGACAGGCAGAGACACAGGCAGAGGGAGAAGCAGGCTCTTCAAAAGTAGCCTGATGTGGGACTCGATCCTGGATCCATGCTGTGAGCTGAAGGCAGATGCTCAACCACTAAGCCACCCAAGTTTCCTGAAATAATTTTTTTTTCTGAAATAATGTTCTTGATAATATATTAGAAATACTTTTCTATAAGCAATTGATAAATCATTGAACACTACATCTGAAACTAAGAATGTATTTTATATTGGCTAACTGAATTCAAATACATAAATATTTCTCTTGATTATAAAAATAATATAGTGGATGATCAGCAGTCATGCGGAGTAGTTTAACATTTGTATTTAATGTTTGATTACAAATAATATTGCCAACTATTAGCTCGGTTGAGCCCCCTCATAATGAAGTGATATTTATGAATCAGTTTGCCTAAGACTGTGAGCCAAAGAGTGGTGCTTGCATTAGCAAGGTATTTAGACCAAAGTCTTCAGAGTTTGGATCCCTGATACACTGTCTCTTGTTCACTTAAGCTGGAGTCACTCCTGTAGCTTAAGCTTAAGCTTGTCCAGTAGCAACAACAGCCATTAGTAACCAGGCCACACCCGAACGCCTCTGTCCTAGAATGGGCATCTACTCATCCTTCAGGTCCCTCTCTTACTCAAGGTTGTCACTGAAATCAGAGGAAATGGAACAGAGAGATCTGTTCACAGAGGCAGAAGTAGTATTTAAGGCAACAGACTTCAGTTAGGAGAACTTAAAAAAAAATCTTTTCAAATGTGAGAAGTGATGTTCACGCAGGAATTTAAGGAAGGACCAGGTACTACCTATGGCTCTTCCCAAGAGAAAAGACCTCTGGAAAGAAAGGAGAGTCTGTGTTGGAGATGTGAGATGCGTTGGTCTGTCAGCTCCAAACATTGATTTCCTGAGTACCTGCAAACCAGCTCATTCCCATCAGAGTGTGCTTTCAGGGGCACTAGAGGGCAGGAAGATGAGAAGGGGGATTTGCTTTACTTCCTATTTGCTCACTGTTCCTTTTCTTTTTCCTTTTTTTTAATTTATTTTACTTGAAAGAGAAGAGAGAACATGAGCAGGTGGGGAGGAGCAGAGGGAGATGGAGAAGCAGACTCCACTGAGCAGGGAGCCCAATTCAGGGCTCCTCCCAGGACCCAGAGATCACGTCCTGAGCAGAAGGTAGATGCTTAACCAGTAGAGCCAACCATGTGCCCCTACTGTTCCTTTATTTTTTTTTAAATTTTATTTATTTATTCATGATAGTCACACAGAGAGAGGCAGAGAGGCAGAGACACAGGCAGAGGGAGAAGCAGGCTCCAAGCAGGGAGCCCGACGTGGGATTCAATCCCTGGTCTCCAGGATCGCGCCCTGGGCCAAAGGCAGGTGCCAAACCACTGCGCCACCCAGGGATCCCTACTGTTCCTTTCCTACATCACTTCAGCAATGGTTCTTTACCTTGTCAGCTATTTCTGGTAGTTATAGGTGGCCCCAGATTCTAGTTTTTCTCCTATTCCCAGGACAGTTTTTAGTGTGCCCCTTCCTAGATATTAGCATCAGCAGCCCTATGCCTCCTGCTCTGAGTTCCAATGGCAAATGTGCCCTCTTTAGAGGGCCTGAGGGACTGGTACCAGCACCAGTTTGGCAAAGTCCCTCCTTTGAGGTCTCTAGCTCAGCTCTGTGAGAGGTCTTGTTCAGGCTCTGGAGGCACTGCTGAAGGTGGGCTCCCCCTCCTCCAAAGGTGAAAGCTTTGTTTGCACATTGAGCCTCCAATAACCATTGAATCCATTCCACATGCTCAATTATCTGGTATAGTTTCTGTTTTCTAGACAGCTAACTACTCAATAGTTCTTGCCTGGGCCAAAGCTGTGTGACTCGATGAATGATCACTTGAGGTTTTCCTGTTGGATTGTTTAGCTGTCTCTTACTTTCTTTTTTTTTTTTTTTTAAAGAATTCACGACAGACACACACACACACACAGAGGCGGCGACACAGGCAGAGGGAGAGAAGCAGGCTCCATGCAGGGAGCCCGGCATGGGACTCGTTCCGGGGGTCTCCAGGATCACACCCTGGGCTGAAGGCAGCACTAAACCGCTGAGCCACCCGGGGCTGCCCTGTCTCTTACTTTCTTATGGAGGAGAAGAAGCATTCCCAAGAAACCCCACCCACCCCATTTTCCAAGACAGCTATCACTGGAGGAAAAAAAAAACAGACAAGCTATTTCTGTTGGAGAACAGACAATAATAATCCACATTCTATTTTTGACAATTCATAGTGTCACATGTGTGGTCAGTCTAGAAGGGGCTATTCTACAGCCTTAGACAGGTGGAAAGGCCTGCATGTCACCCTGGGTCTCGGTGCTCCTGTGAGTACACTAGGCTTGCTGTCCTTGATTTGAGCTTTGGGGGCTGGGGCGTTAACCCTAAGCTGGAAAGATAAGCCAGAAGCCCCTCTTTGGTGATGAGAGCTCCGTTTCCATCGAGGCTGTCAAATTCTGAGATTCAACAAGGGCTTGCTCTTGGCACTCATCTGCTGCTCTATAAGTGCTCACATCCTAGCTTTGGGGCCAGTGGTTGGTCAAACTCCCATCCCCACCCCTGCCCATCCCCCATCCTTAGGAGCTTCCACGGAGAAATAGCCTTGTTGTGATGGCACACAGGTCCCCTTGGGGCTGCTTCATGGGCACTTCTCACCAGGTAGGTCCCAGACACTACCAGTTCCCAGCCAGCCCATCAAGGATTCCAAGGATTCCATCTTCCTCTTGGTGTTTCATTTAAGAGACAGGGAGAAGAACTTATCATTTTTTGGTCTGGTATGCAAATTCTCCTAAAATTGTAGCTACAAAGGGTAAAAAGGTAAAGGGCTGGCAGAAAAGAGCAAAGAACAGGAGTGTGAGAACAGAAGATGAATCAGGGAAGAAAAGAGAGAGAGGAAGGGAGTTGGAGCAGGGGATAGGAAGCTTTTGTATAAAATCTCATCTCTTTTCAGATCCAGATGGTATTTTCTGCTGTCAAGGCCCACATGAGACCATCAGAACTGAAAGAGCAATATTCCTTCCTGACCTGGGAAGCCCAGGATCTGGGTGTGGCACTGACTTTCTTGCTTATGTCTGTTGTGTGCAGCCTCCTGCTGGATACTATGGTTCAGCTCTGTTCTGCCATCTTCTGTCTTGGCCCACAGCTGCTTCTGGAAGTAAGTGCAGAGGAGTTACCCCCTTCAGGGGGGTTTCTGGGCAGCTTCTAAACAAGCATCTCTTTTGCTTTCTTCCTTTCCCCACAGATGCTCCCCCAGGCTACAGGGACAATAGGGAAGACAGAAGCTCCTGGTTTGCTGACACAATCTCACTATCCTGAAGCCTGATTGTAGGACTGGCCTTCTCGCTGCACCCATGGAGCTGACTTTTGGAGACTGTGAGTTGTCACCCTTCTACCTTGGGTTCAGGAGGCCTTCATTTATTCTCAGCCTTGCCACCATTGTCTTTGTAACCTCAGCTTCCTCTGCTGTAAAGTGGGCCCATATGTGACTCCTTTATTTCCCACCACTGAGTGCTCAAAGTGTCCCTGACATCTTGGATTTACAACAACAAACTAAAGGGACTAGTTTCTGAGATTAAACCAGCCGTGTCCCCTTTACCATATTCACTGTTGGGACTCTGCCTGCGGTGGACTGATAATCTCTCTCTAGCACTCCTCCTCCAGAGTCCATGTGCTCTGGAGCAGCTTAGATGTAGTCAGGCCTCAAGTGGAGTGGCCTAAGATGTTCCTCATCTCCTCCTCTGACCTCTCCTCCTCCATCTTCAAGTTTGGTTGTAGTCATCAGATACATACCTTCAGCACTCTGCTCCAAATGACAAGCACGATTCATCCATTTGTCATTGCTCTGTAGTATCACTATTGGAATATACCACAATTTATCCTTTGTATTACTGATGGGCTCTCATGTAGATTTTAATTTACAATTTTAATTAATTAATTTAGAGAGAGTGTGGGGAGGGGCAGAGGGAAAAGGAGAGAATCTCAAGCAGACTCTGCATTGAGCACAGAGCCTAGCATGGGGCTCAATCTCATGACCCTGAGATCATGACCTGAGCCTAAATCAAGAGTAGATGCTTAGCTGAGCCATCCATGTGCCCCTGTAGATTCTAATTTTTTACCTTAACCCACTGTGCCACTGTGACTGTTCTACTAAATGTCATCTGATGAAGATGGTATGATTTTCCATTGGAAGCCCCTTCTAGCTGTCTTCTATGGTATTTTGATATGTCCCCACCATTCTTTGAAGTCTTCCTTGATTATGGTCTAGTCAAAGCCCATCTTGGCAATGATCCACCTGAACAACCCCAGGGTCAGGTGAAGGCTGAAAGCAGTGTTCATTGACCCTATGCCAATTTTCCCACCATCTAGCCAGCAGGCCAACACCACTCAGTAGTGTTGTTATATTAATTCCTGAGGGGATCAAGGTAGCAGGCCCATTTGGGACTACCTGATTCATTCATGGGGGCAGGGTTTTCTTTACTTTCAGTTGATCATTGGAGGACAGGAGTTAAAATAAAAAGCTTGTGCTGTAGCCAGTCCAAGTTTACCTGAATCTCATTAAAAAGCAGGATCACAAATTATGTATGCAGACTAAATGCATTTTGCTTAACATTTGCTGATGATAATACAGAAGTGGAAAATTGCTTCCTAACTTTCCACCAACCCCAGCAGTCCATAGCAGTGATTACTTTTTCTGGGTCACCCTGTAGGTTTGTGGAGATGAGGAGGCACAGATTCTGCTCATGAGATAGGCAGCTCTAAAGGTTGAGAGACTATCAGACTCATACTTCTTGATGCTTCAGAGAGCAAGACTGTGTTTGTTGCCTGGTTTCTGGAAGTTTGAATTCATAGGACTAGAGTGTATGGCAACATCCACTGAGGTTTGATCTGCAGACAGAAAATAGAAGAAACCTAAACAAGAGTCTTTTAGTCTATCCTACCGATGGCTGGAGTGGGAGCCATGCAGTCCTAAAGACCAAGAACATAGTGAGAGTCTGTAGAAGACAGGCCAAGTGGTGGGATGGGAAAGCAACACTATTGAAGCAAAGGGTAAGCTCCCTCCTTGTTGCAGGACTCAGTGCTCACCACCAGGACTTGGTGATATCCCTGCTCAAGGCTTCTATCAATTGGATGGCCAAACCCCTACCACTTCTTCCTCAGCTGCCAGTTTACTCTCCAGATCCTTCTTTTCTAAAGGGAGTGATGATGGCCTTCTCCCTTTTTCAGGAGAAAGAGAGGTGTTTAACCTTGAATATGCAAACGTACAAACAGCCTGTCAAATTTTACAGTGAACACACCTAACTGGATTTGCCTTTCCATTTAAAGAGAAGGGAGAGAGGTCAGCGAAGAGCTCAAGAATGTAAAAGCTAGTGGGCCTTCAGAGATCAAATAAGTCCTGTTCCATCATTCATGGAATAGGGGACAGTGGTTCAAGAAGGCTGAGGGAGTAGCTAAGGACACACAACCATCTGGTGGGAGACAGATGAAAGGCTCCAATCCTGAGGGAGCCAACAGTCATCAGAGGCTGATGGGCCACCTTTGTGGGGACAAGAAATAAGGCTTCACAGAAGTCTTGTGTTCTTTTGAAGAGGTTCAGGAGAGAAAGGAACCATCAGAGAAAGCAAAAAAGAATTGGCTAAAGAATTAGCTAAGCCACGACTACCAGATTTTTACCTGGAGATCAGTATTCTCCAAAGGGACTTTGTATCTCATTACCCTGTAGGAACATTCTAAGAATATCATGAAAAGCCTAAGCTGTTGTACTTTAAACTATTTCTCTCTTCCTTCATCCTCTAAATTACTCATCAGAGAATGGTTTTCTTCTTAGTTTCGTATGGCAGGATAGAGAACAGCATATAGATAAGAATGTTTTTATATTTCAATTTATATTTAGAGAATTGTTGAGGCCAGTAAAGAAAACATTTTAAAGGATGCTTGGGTGGCTCAGTGCTTGAGCATCTGCCTTTGGCTCAGGTCATGATCCCATGGTCCTGGGATCTAGTCCCACATCAGGCTCCCCGCAGGGAGCCTGCTTCTTCCTCTGCCTATGTCTCTGTCTCTCCCTCTGTGTCTTTCATGAATAAATAAATAAAATCTTTTTTTTTTTAAAAGAAAACATTTTAAATCTATGTTTTTCCAGCTATGTTCTCAATTCATGGGTGGATCAGGAAATCAATTTAGTATGGAAATTATGACTGTGTATAGTAAGGGTAAGTATAATTTTGCAAAATTTTAAGTATTTTACATGTTGTATGAACTGAGTCACAATGTGATAAGGGTTGTGGTGAAGGAAATTTAAGCAACGTGGCTCTAGAAGGATATCTGTGTGGGAAACACAGTTGACATGATTTTTCTGTTGCTCTTCCACTGATCCTTATTCCAGGCTCTATAACTATCACTCCTGAGAGGCAAATGCAAATTGCATAAATGGCCTGATTTTCAGCCTTTTCTGTGAATGAGATGCACACTTTGGGACAGTTTGTAGTTGGTTTATCTGCAATGCTAGGCAGTTCTTAATCCTGGCTGTTTATTAGAATCATCTGAGCAGAATTTAAAACTCTCTATGCCACACGCTCAATCCCAGATCAAGTAAGTCTGAATTTCTAATAAGTTTTGATAACCATTTTTAAAGGTCTTCAGGTGAATGTAAGGTGCAGCCAAAATTGAGAACCTAAATTTCTTAATCTCACCCTTTCCTTGGATGTGCCTTCTATTTTTCCTACTATAGCACACAGGTAATGCTCTGCCTTCTGACAGATCATTCTCTCCCTTAGGACCATGGCTGTCTTAGTAATTACTGTTTTACCTTCTTGCATCTTTTGAAAAGATTTTATTTATTTGACAGAGAGAGAGCATAAGCAAGTAGAGCCTAGGCAGAGGGAGTGGGAGAAACAGACTTCCTGCTGATCTGGGAGCCTCATGCAGGGCTGGATGAGGCTGGTGTGGGGCCTGATGTGGGGGTCCATGTGTGGTGTGATCCCAGGACCCTGGGATCATGACCTGAGCCAAAGGCAGACCTTTGACTGACTGAACTACCCAGGTGCCCCTCTGTGCATTTTTATAAATCAGGCACATGGATTCCCTTTATCCAAGGCTAAATCATAGCTAGCTCCCCTTTCATACCTTTGTGTGTGTGTTTAAAAATGGCTTGAGGAAAAAAAAATGGCTTGAGGAAGTGGAAAGTATTACAAAAGTCTAAGACCAGAACTGCAGCTCTCAGTTGTTTAGGACTGAACATTGGCATCAGAGCTGGAAGGTCCCAAATCTTTTAAAATTGACCAGCACCAAAGCTGCTTGAGGACCTGTGCCCCTCAAGTGTCAACAGGGTCAGGCCCCCAAGGGTCAGGCTGGAGGTCCTTCCTGAGAGGTCTGGGACTCCTGTTGGAACAGAGTGACCCAGATGCTGCAGCCTGGCAGCTCCATCTCTGGTTTCAGTGCAGGTTTATTCAGTTTTATATTTTATTCCAGGCAAGTGCTTATTACATGGATAGTATTGATGTCTCAATAGCTCAGCATTTTGCTATACTGAAAACTTGACATAACAAAGACAAGGTTGGGGCAGCCAACTTTGCTCCGTGGTTTGACATCTGCCTTCGGCCCAGAGCGTGATCCTGAAGACCCAGCATCAAGTCCTGCGTTGGGCTCCCTGCAGGGAGCCTGCTTCTCCCTCTGCCTGTGTCTCTGCCTCTCTCTCTCTCTGTGTCTCTCATGAATAAATAAATAAATCTTAAAAAAACAAAACAAAAAACAAAGGCAAAGTTGGACGCCTGGGTGGCTCAGCAGTTGAGCATCTGCCTTCGGCTCAGGGCGTGATCCTGGTCCCAGGATCAAGTCCCACATTGGGCTCCATGTGAGGAGCCTGCTTCCCCCTCTGCCTGTGTCTCTGACTCTGTGTGTCTCTCATGAATAAATAAAATAAAATCTTTTTTTAAAAGAGTCTTTAAAAAAAAACAAAGGCAAAGTAAAAAGAATGACAATGGGATGGTGCACAGAGCCTAAGGTGACAAGACAAGTGAGGGGCCTGTTGAGGGTGGAGATAGAAAGTGGGAGGACACAAACAGGAGTATGGGCCAATTGTGGGATATTCGTATAATAAATAGTACTTAGCCTCAAAAAGAGACTAATGACTGATACATATAACAACAAGGATGAATTTCAAGAGTGTTATGATGAGCTAAAGAAGCAGGTTGCAAAGCAATAAATAGTTTATGGTCCCCTGGATATGTGGTGGGGGGTGGGGCAGACTCTGATTCAGGCTGGTGGACTGGTCTCATCCTTGACTTCTTCAAAATAGCATGGGACCTGGTCATTGTAATAGTATGACTAAGCAGTATTGTGATCTGGTTCCAAATTTGACATGGGATGTGTTTCCCAAAGCAATCCTCTCTCATTAATTCATTCTTCTGTTTCTTGTTGCCTCCATTGCTTTCCTTTCCCTGAATCCACAGTTACCCATTTAACAGGCAGTTTAGGTACACCTGAGGTGGTTTTCTCCCTGTCATCGTACCCTCTGACCTCAAAAGTCACTGAACCTGTGGCAGCCCAGAGTGCTGGAAGCCCATCTCTTTACCTTTCCATTTTCTTGGCACTCATGTTGGTTGAGAGTTAACCTCTTGAGGATCTCCTCCTGGGTGCTGGTCTTCAGTTGTCCATTATCCTTCAAGGGAACTCTCCTGTATGTATACTTTCTCCTGAAGCCCAGTTAAAGTTTCTGTTGGCTATCCCTGGGAAAGAGCAACAGACTCTCAGAAATAAGGGGACCTAAAGCATCTGATGCTCTAGGTCTTGAAACCCTGCCCTTTGCATCTATTTCTGGACTGACTTCCCTCCAGTGCATCTTCTAAAGTCCTCCAGGTGAAAACAGCTTTCTTCCTTTTTTTTTTTAAAGATTTATTTATTTATGATAGACATAGAGAGAGAGAGAGAGAGGCAGAGACACAGGAGGAGGGAGAAGCAGGCTCCATGCTGGGAGCCTGACGTGGGACTCGATCCCGGGACTCCAGGATCACACCCTGGGCCAAAGGCAGGCACTAAACTGCTGAGCCACCCAGGGATCCTGAAAACAGCTTTCAATGAGGCCATGAGATGCAGCTGCTGAACACATGGAAGACCAGTGACAGCACAGCTTCATAAACTTGACACTAAGGAGGAAACTAACTCCAGGTCAGATTTTCAGGAGGTTGTTTTGGGGCAGAATACAGAGAAGAAAGAAAAAAAAGGAAGGAAATAAGATAGATGGGAACATAACAATCAGTATTACAATGGGGAGTCCTATTGTATTGCCCCTATTGAGGGGCAGCGAAAGAGGCGAATGATTTTCGTTCATTTATTTTCTCAAGGAGTGCGTTGGTTAATTGGCTTTATTGATTTTGGTCCTGGGTTTTCCGGGTAGTAGTGTTTTGAAACCTTCAATTGGAATAAGATAAATAGAGTTAAAACTATGGAGAGAATTATGATAAATCAAGTAGATGTGTCTAGTTGTGGCATTTCATTAAGGAGAGGTTTAAACTCTCAGTCTTTAACTTAAAAGGTTAATGCTTTATAGTTCTTAATGAGTTAGACTAGTTTATATTATACTATTAGGGCAGATCAGGTTTCGAAGTATGATAGGGGGACTATTTCAAGAACAATAGGCATAAAGCTGTGGTTAGATCCGCAGATTTCGGAGCATTGGCTGTAATATAGCCCTGGTCGTATGGCTATTAGGGTAGTTTGGTTCAGTCGTCCTGGGATAGCATCAGTGTTTAGGCCTAGTGATGGCACGGCTCATGAGTGTAGTATGTCTTCTGAAGAGATAAGTATTTGGATAGTCATTTCTATAGGGAGAACGACTTGGTTATCGACTTCTAATAGTTGTAGCTCTCCTGGCTTTAGTTCGTGTGTAGGGATCATGTAAGAGTCAAAGTTTAAGTCTTCATAGTTGGTATATTTATAGCTTCAGTATCACTGGTGACCTATTGTTTTTACAGTTAAGGATGGATTATTAATTTCTTCTATTATATTAAGAATTTGTAGAGAGGGTAATGCGATTAGGATTAAGATAATGGCTGGTAGAATGGTTCATACTGTTTCTACTTCTTGTGTGTCTATTGTGCTTGTGTGAGTTAATTTAGTAGTGAGCATTAGTGAAATAATGTAGAGAACTAAAGAGCTGATTAGAAATACAATTATTAATGTATGGTCGTGGAAATGAAGTAACTCCTCTATAATGGGGAGGTTGCACCCTGAAGTCCGAGTTGAAAAGGGTACGCCATAGAGATATACAGGGGTTTCACCTATAATTTGACTTTGACAAAGTCATGTAATGTTTTAGTAATATCTCCTAATTGAGAAAGACATAATGGTTATGACATTAGCTTGAAACCAGTTTTAGGGGGTTTGATTCCTTCCATTATTATTTTTGGATAACATATGTAGGTTCTTCAAATGTATGATACGGAGGGGGACATCCATATAATCACTTGACGTTAGTTGTGGGGAGTTCTACTATTGCAACTTCTCGTTTAGATGCAAAGGCCTCCCAAATCATAAAGATTATGAGCATTACTGCTGTGAGTGAGATGAATGAGCCTATAGAGGAGACAGTGTTTCAAGTAGTATAAGCATCTGGATAATCGGAGTAACGATGAGGTATTCCAGATAGTCCAAGGAAGTGTTGGGGAAAAAAGGTTATATTGACTCCTACAAATATAATTGTAAAGTGAATTTTTGCTCAAGTGTCGTTGAGAGTATACCCTGAAAATAAGGGGAATCAGTGAGCAAATCCACCTATAATAGCAAATACTGCTCCTATTGAGAGTACATAGTGGAAGTGGGCTACAACATAATATGTATCGTGAAGAACAATGTCTAGGGATGAGTTAGCTAAAACAATGCCTGTTAATCCACCTACTGTGAACAGGAAGATAAACCCTAGAGCCCATAGTATAGCTGGAGATCATTTGATATTTCCTCCATGAAGTGTTGCTAATCAGCTAAATACTTTAACTCCTGTTGGGATAGCAATAATTATAGTAGCGGATGTAAAATATGCTAGTGTGTCTACACCCATCCCTACAGTAAATATATGGTGAGCCCATACAATAAAGCCTAGGAACCCAATAGATATCATTGCTCAAACCATTCCTATGTAGCCGAAGGGCTCTTTTTCCCTGAATAATATGTAACAATATGAGAAATTATTCCAAACCCAGGCAAAATTAAAATATAGACTTCAGGGTGCCCAAAAAATCAAAATAAGTGTTGGTATAGAATGGGGTCTTCCCCTCCAGCAGGATCGAAAAATGTTGTATTTAGGTTTCGGTCTGTTAGAAGTATTGTAATTCCGGCAGCTAGTACAGGTAATGACAACAGCAATAGGACTGCTGTGATTAACGCAGATCATACAAATAAAGGGGTTTGATATTGAGACATAGCTGGGGGTTTTATATTAATAATAGTAGTAATAAAGTTGATTGCCCCTAGAATAGAGGAAACTCTGGCTAGATGTAAGGAGAAAATTGTTAGATCTACTGATGCTCCTGCGTGGGCTAGGTTGCTGGCTAGTGGGGGGTATACAGTTCATCCTGTTCCTGCACCTGCTTCTACCATAGAGGATGCTAGCAATAGGAGAAAAGATGGAGGGAGCAGTCAGAAACTTATGTTATTTATTCGGGGGAATGCCATGTCTGGGGTGCCAATTATTAGCGGAACTAGTCAATTTCCGAATCCCCCAATTATAATGGGTATAACCATAAAGAAAATTATTACGAAAGCATGGGCAGTTACGACTACATTATAAATCTGGTCATCTCCTAATAGGGTACCGGGTTGACCTAGTTCGGCTCGAATTAGGAGGCTTAAGGCAGTGCCTACTATATCGGTTCATGCTCCAAACAGTAAATATAAAGTACCAATGTCTTTGTGGTTAGTGGAAAATAATCATCGGTTAATGAACATAGGTAAAATGGCTGATAAAAGCATTAGACTGTAAATCTAAAGATAGGGGTTTAAGTCCTCTTTTTGTCAAGTCTGTGGTGAATTATTCATATTGAATTGCAAATTCAAAGAAGCAGCCTAGATGCTGCCGGGGCTTCTCCCGCCTTTTTTTCCTATGCAGCTTCAGATTATTCAGGTCAAGGAGGAGACCAACTGCAAAAGGTGACTGACACCATCAAGACCAACCCTGATAACAGAAGAGCCATCCTGTGTGGTTGGAATCCAAAGGATCTTCCTCTTTTTTAATTATTTTTTATTTATGATAGTCACACATGGGGCAGGGCGGGGGGTGGGAGAGACAGAGACATAGGCAGAGGGAGAAGCAGGCTCCATGCTCCGGGAGCCCAACGTGGGATTCGATCCCGGGTCTCCAGGATTGCGCCCTGGGCCAAAGGCAGGCGCCAAACCGCTGCACCACCCAGGGATCCCCAAAGGCTCTTCCTCTTAAGGCCCTATGTCCCTGCCATGGCCTTTGCCAGTTCTATGAATGATGAGCTGTCCTGCCAATTGTACCACAGGTCACAAGACATAGGCCTGGGTGTGCCCCTCAACATTACCAGCTACACAGGCCTTGCTCGCCTACATGACTGCACACATCACAGGCCTGAAGCCAGGTAACTTTGTAGGTACTTTGGGAGATGCACATATTTACCTAAATCATGTTGAGCTGCTGAAAATGCTCAAAATGCTTCTAAAAGTTGAGACAATTGATGACTTCAAGGCCGAAGACTTTCAGATTGAGGGGTACAATCCTCACTCTACTATTTTTTTTCTCACTCTACTATTAAAATGGAAATGGCTATTTAATAAAGTGTTTTAAGGAGGTGTTTGAAGGGTATTCAGTCTATAGGAGTTGGATAGAATGCCCAAGTGAAAGCTCATTTGCCCTAGAGGAAGAAGTAATTAGGTCAAAAAGCTTGGGGACCAGCAGTTATTATTCATTAATTTTTAAGTATGTTGCCACTGGCAAACAATCTTGATGGCTCTCTTAGTAACAAAAGGCCCTGAGTTTGGGTAACTCACCAAGGATATGTGAAGATGCCAAGATTGGGAATACAGTCAGGAGAGTGAAAATTTATATACTCTTAAAAATGTGTACATGCATTTCAAGCTCATATTTTTATGAAGAAGTGAGTGCATTTCAAGAATTACATATAAGCTATTCCCCCAAACTTGAGTGAACTGAATAACACAGGCAGTCATAATAATGTATTTATGATCTGTGATCATAAATATTTAAATTTATATTTGTATTAAAGAAATGTTCTGCAAAAAAAAAAAGAAATAGCTAATAGAGAAAATTCATTTTTCTTTTAAACTTTTCTATGAATTTCTGGCCATTATGAGTTTTATTCTTTCCTCACAAATTTTCCTCTTTATAGGCATTCAATACATGTAAACAATTTTTAAATAAGAATTTATTAATTTGATCCATTCATTTAAAGATACCTCCAAGTTCACACCCAAGAATGCTGTTCGATAGGGCTGGAAAGTTCTGGAGACCATTCTTCTAGATATCCAGACATCATGTTACAAGACGTCTTGAGCAGAGCGGGAAGGGTGACTCTGAGCATATGAATGAGGGGTTGCAAGGGAGACACCTGAAACGGACTGTCTGGTGCCTGAGGAGGGAGAGACAGAGACCATGAGACTCTTCACTGACTGCTCCAAGCAGAAACTGATGTTCCCTTCCTTCCTCATTCATATTCAGGGGAGGGAGAGAGCCCAAGCTAGTATCCAGTTCACAGCCAGTGACTCCCTGATTATCTGCAAAGATGGAGCAATGGACTAATACAGGAAATGTGAATTTCCCAGAATAATTTGCTCCTACACCCCTAGGGATCTGTAGATGGGACCTTATAAGCAGCAGCAGCCTTTTCGAAATTGGGAATAACTATTACAATTTTGGCCATGGTGGGTCTGGGCAGTTTTTGCACTTTCCACCTTCTTCTTTTTGCTTCTGCAACTGGCTACTGCTGTGGAAAGGAGGAACATGGAAGTGACTAAGTTGGGGTTTTGCCCTCTGTTAGTCTGAAAATTCCACTTTGCTTTCCCAAAAGCCCCTTCCTGTTGTAGAGCTGAGGTACCAACTCCAGGTTCTACCCATGGAAACCAGATGTGGATACTGTCATAGGGAATTTAAAAACCCAGCAAGTCATACATTCTGGAGACAGATGCTCTCAAAGATCTGCTTTCCTGGGCAGCCTGGGTGGCTCAGCGGTTTAGCGCTGGCTTTGGCCCAGGGTGTGATCCTGGAGACCCAAAATCGAGTCCCATTTTGGGCTCCCTGCATGGAGCCTGCTTCTCCCTCTGCCTGTGTCTCTGCCTTTCTCTCTGTATCTCTGTCTCTCATGAATAAATAAATAAAATCTTAAAAAAAAAAAAAAGATATGCTTTCCTGCAACCAGCAAAAACCTGGGGGCTTCATGCACTAGCACAATGGTGTGATGTAGCTGAGTGACACTATAATGGGCCACACACTCACGGGCAGTGGCTGAAGTTCTGGGATAGTCTTTCTCATGAATTAGCTATTACTGTGATGTCGTAGGGGGTATCCCAGTGACAGCATCACATGGAAAGTATGGAACCAAGGGCCACTCACATCTGGGAAATGGTAGGTGGCATCCAGGGCACGTGGTAGTGGCAGGAAAGTGGATGTGATCTTCCCTCTGCTGATGTGGGCATCATGGAAGTCCTGGTTCTACCACTTGTAGTTAGGCCACAAGCTAGGCACTGCACCAGGTAGTGTAGGGAGTTACAAGAGTGGGCATCAATCATGTCAGATAGCCCTGAGCATGAGCCCTAGCCCACCCTGGGGCGAGATGCTTAGTGTTTTCATTTATAAAGTGGGAACAATATTGCCTGTCCTGTTTCCCTCTCTGGGAAAATTGTAAGGAAGACTAGGCTATTGCATGCACATTGAGTGTCTTTTAACTGTGAACCTAAATGCTCTTTGAGGCTCTAGATGTGGACAGAAGTTTCCACCCTTCCTACTTTTTCCTTGTTCGGTGTTGCTGAGCACATGTTCCAGCCTCTTCTGCAGGCGATCATTGATGCAGATGGACTCCTCCAGGCGCTGGCGCAGGTTCTGGATCTCGACAAGATTCTTTTCCAGTAGGTCAGCCCCTGTTGCATCCCACCAAGACATGGGAGAAGTAAGAGGTGAGGAAGGCCAGTCACTTGTGGGTAGCTATGGAGCCTGCCCAGGACTTCTCTTCGAGATCCCTGTCCATCTCACCTGGGCACTAGTAAGCACCAGGCAACTTGTTTAAAGAGTGCTTGGGCTTTCAAACACAAGATGGCCCTCTGTAAGGAAAGCTCACAGGGCCTCTTCCCAGATAGAGGCTGAGTCCATCTGACGGGGATGGACACTGGCTGGAAAACAAGGATGAGAAACTGCTACAAGCCTATAGGTAGGACTGGCCTACCCATGAAAAAGCTGGTCCCACCTCCTTTTGGTAGCAATCCAGAGGGCCTCCTTCCCTACCTCATACCTAGGCTACCTGATGATCCATGGCTTAAAAACCTTTAACATCCACCCACTAATAGAGAGGCTAAGGTAATGCATATGAAATTAAATCAGGCAGTGAATAGTGGGTGATACTGTGTTTTCCTTTAACTGCTTTTGGTGAAGAGTGACAAGAAAGGGCCTGGGAAGGTATCAGGACCTGAAGAAGGAACAGGAGATGAGGGAACCCCTCTGAGGAAAGGATATGCAAAGGGAAGGGGAAAGAGACAAGAATAGGCTTCATCCACCAGGACATCTTGCTTAGGGCCAGGTTTTCTCTCAGAATTTAATATGTCTTATTGTTACACTGTCTGGTCCTAGAAACTGAGCTGCTCAAGCCATTCGTCTTGTTGGCTGCACCTCTAGTCCCTGGGTGCCAGGATGCCTGGCTCTAAACTCAACAGCAAAGCTTGAGAGGTCAGACTGACTTATGGTTGCACACAAAGGGTGTGTGTGTACCTGAGAAATACTCTCCCATCCTGCAATAAATAGCTCTTGACCTAAGGAAGACCTCTTCTATGGAAACCTGAACTGGGAATTCTAAGAACAGTCTCAAACTAGGCCTAAGAAGATTGTAGCACAGAGAAAAGGGAGCACATGAATGTGAAGCAACTCATCCTCTCTGCAGAGTACCTCAGAACACCCCTGACTTCCTTTATTCTTCTGCTCAGAGTGAATTGCTGGGAGAGGCACTTAGAAAGGACCAGCCCTGGGCTGGAATCTCATTCTCTGGCTGAGCTACAGGATACCACCCCCTTCATCTTACCCATTTCTGTGAGCCAGGATCTAACAGGGGAATAAAAAATCCTTGGGCCCAGAAAGAATGTGTTCACTCCCCTCAATGGGCTCTATTTTACTAACTGCTCCTTTGTGTTTACCAGAGGGCTTGGAGTTGGGCTGGTATGAAGAGGAGAAGGAGGACAGGTGCCCAGATGCATTCATTTTCTGAGGCCTCATCTTGTCCCATAGGCCACTGCTGCCTTGGTGCCCTGGGCCTGGTGTCCCACTCAGTTGTGTGGTGCCACTCAGAGGATAGAAGGGTTGGGTAGATCTGGCATCTGAATGGTTGCTGAGCAGTGAAGCTGAATCAGCAGGAGTGGCTGGGCTGACATCTGTCCAAAAAAGAACATGAGGGAGAAACCAATGGGAAGTCAGAAATAAAGTGGCTTTTTTTTGTTTTTGTTTTTTTTTAGAAATGAAGTGTTTGAAAGATAATTATATTGGGTTGAAAAGTGTCTTCCAAAAAGTCATGTCTACCTGGAACCTTAGAATGTAACCTTATTTGAAAATGGGGTCTTTGCAGATGTAATGTGTTAAGATGAGATGGTACTGGATTAGGGTGGACCTTCATCCAATATGATTGATGTCCTTATATAAGACTGGGAAAGGAGACACAGATAAAAAGACACATGGGGGAGAAGACCACATTACAAGGGAGTCAGGAGGCAGACGCTGGAGTGATACATCTACAAACCAAGGAAGGCTCTCAGCGACCACCAGAAACTAGGAAGAGGCAAGGAAAATGGAGCATGGCCCTGCTGATACCTTGATTTCAGACTTCTAGCCTCCAGAACTTGGACAGACAAATGTCTGTGGTTTTAAAACACACAGTCTGTGACATTTTGTTATAGCAGCCTTAAAAAAACCAAAGTAATCCATGGAATGAAGACTAGAGCAGATGTCAGAGACCTCAAGCACAGGCAGTGATTTCTCTGACATGAGCCACAGTGACATCTTTCAAGATAAGTCTCTTCTGACAAGGGAAACAAAATCAAAATAAACTTTCAGGACTACATCAAAATAAAAAGCTTCTGTGTAGCAAAGGAAACCTTCAACAAAACAAAAAGACAACATACTGAATGAGAATATTTTGCAAATAATGTATCCAATAAGGGGTTAATATTAAAATATGTTTAAAAACTTACATAACTCAACACTAAAAAGCTCCAAATAATCCAATTAAAAAACGGGCAGGGGACATGAATAGATGCTTTTTCAAAGAAGACATGCAGATGGCCAACAGACACTTGAAAAGATGCTTGACATCACTCATCATCAGGGAAATGCAAATCAAAACCACTGTGAGATACCTCCTCACACCTTTAAGAATATCTAGAATAAAAAACACTAGAAATAAGTGTTGGCAAGTGGGAATGTGGAGAAAAAGGAATCCTCGTGTACTGTTGGTAGGAATGCAAGCTGGTGTAGCCACTGTGGAAAACAGTACAGAGGTTCCTTAAAAAGTTAAAAATAGAACTAATATGATCTAGTAATTCTACTTCTGGGTATTTACCCAAAGAAAACAAAAACACAAATTTGAAAAGATACATACATCTGTATGTTTACTGAAGTATTGTTTACAATAGCCAAGACATGGAAGCAGCCCAAGTGTGCACCCATAGATGAATGGATAAAGAAGATGTCGTATTTATATACAATGAAACATTACTCAGCCATATAAAAAAGAACAAAATCTTGCCATTTGTGACAACATGGATGGAGTTACAGGATATAATGCTAAGTGAAATAAGTCAGAGAAAGACAAATACTGTATGATTCCACTCATATGTGGAATTTAAGAAACAAACGAACAAAGAAAAGAAGAGATAGATAAAAAAATCAGACTCAAAGATAGAAAACAAACTGGTGGTTTCCAGAGGGGAGGTGAGTGGGGGAATGGGTGAAATAGGTGAAGGAGATTAAGAGCACACTTACAATGATGAGCACTGAGAAATGTATAGAATTGCTTTTGTTTTTGTTTTTTTTTAGAGAGTGTGAGAGCATGAGGGAGCAGCAGAGGGAGGGGGAGAGAGAGAGAATATTAAGCACGCTTCATGCCAAGTGTGGAGCCTGATGTGGGGCTAAATCTAACAAACCTGAGATCATGACCTGAGCTGAAACCAAAAGTCAGACACTCAACCAACTGAGCTACCCAGTCGCCCCACGGAATTGTTGAATCACTGATCGTACACCTGAAACTAACATAACCCTGTATGCTAACTATACTTGCAGTTTTTTAAAAAAAGAAAAACAAAAAAGTAGTGGTTGCATGTAGTATCTGAGGGTCACAGTGCACATCCAGAAGGGCAAGGGCCCCTCTCCTGGCTCCCTCTATGATTCCCAATGCTGGAACAATCCCAAGGAAGTACTTGCAGAAATGTCTTCTCCAGTAGCAGAACTCACTGCCAATCTTAGAAATAGTGAGATTAAGGAAATGAAGCATTTTGTGGGTTGTGAACAGGTAATACACTCACTCACCAGTCTATGCCCTTGCCAGCAACACAGTGACTAATCCTTCATGAGACTGTTCTACATTGGGAGTTGTTGGAGGAAAAAAAAAAGGAAGATAGCCTCCATTAATAGCCAATGTGTGGAGAACTTAGGCTGACATTCCTGGTGCCTCCCACTCCCCCTGCCTCCTAGTCTGGATGCCTGCTGAGGCTGAGGGATCTCTAAGGAAGGCAAGTGGTGATTTGGATCCCACCCAGCATGGCTCATGAGACTGTAAAACTAATTCTTAAATATAGTTTAGCTTGTCTGGCTCCTGTCCAAAGAATGACTGGGTTATTTCTGCATGGGGGATTGTAGAACCAAAAATATATGGCATCGGCAGCCCCGGTGGCTCAGCAGTTTAGTGCCTGCCTTCAGCCCAGGGTGTGATCCTGGAGACCCAGGATCGAGTCCCAGGTCGGGCTCCCTGCATGGAGCCTGCTTCTCCCTCTGCCTGTGAGTCTGCCTCCCTCTCTCTCTCTCTCTGTCATGAATAAATAAATAAAATCTTTTTAAAAAATGGCATCAATGATGCTGTGAGAACCTGGCCATACCCTTTGCTGTCTCCCTTTGCAAGAAAAACCCACCTGGGTAGGAGGGCCACAATTCAGCTAAAAGTGTGAGTCAGCTCTTTTTCAAAGATTATTAACAAGGACGGCAGAGTAGGCAAGTTTCTCCTCTGAGCAGGTGGGAGTGAAGTCCTTATTTCCCTTCAACCAAGTTCAAGTTCCTCTAAGGAGCTGTGCACTTCAATCAATATCCAGTAGGTCTTCTCCTTTCATTATGGATGGTATTACAGAATACCAGATGGAATTAGTATCGATGTGAAATGAGGAGTAAGGTAAACTACATGAATCCTTCAGCACAATGCCCAACAATGTAGGAACTCAATCAAAAGGGGATTCCCAACCCCTTCCAAACCTCCTTTATCCCCTTTCCAGAACATCAGCTTACTCTCAACCAAGGCCATAGGAAGTCCCAAGTCCAATCAGTAACAATGATCAGCATTTTCATGTCCCGGTCTCCCCTGGCCACACAGCACAGAAAACATGCCCTAGACTGTACACAGAAAAAGCAACAGAGAACAGCCTCTGGCAAGAATAATTCTGCCTTGCAGGGCAGCTGCCACACTAGTCACATTTTTGTTAACTACTCTAGAAGTTCAGAAAACAAAGGAGGAGCAGTGATAAGCCATTGTCCCTCTGAGAAGATAATGACTTTAGATGGAAAAAAGAAGAGTTTCAGTCTCCCTCAGAAAAGAGAGAAGTGGCAGAAAATAAGGCTGATGCCACCCCAGAGGCCACATCTCGTGTGACCGTTCCTACAAGTCATGGCAGGAATTGCAGGTGAGGGGAAGGTGTGTTTTCCCTTCTGCAGTCTCTGGGGTAGCAATGAGGTGGAATCAAGACTTTGGGCACCTGAGTTCAAAGATATATGTAAAACCCCCATTGGCCCCTCAGAAGAGGTCATGTAAATATCAAGGGCACTGCACTTATATATGAATTCTTGGATGAAATTGCAGTGTGTATAGAGTCTTGTCTCATGTGCAGAGGCTAGACCTTTGTCACAAAGAGTGGAGTGAGGAAAACACCAGCTCCAGAAAACCAACAAAAGAGGTGTAGGAAGAGATGACTCCCACCCTGCTTAGTCCCTAATTGCTTGGGCCACAGTGCAGTGGACAGTCTGAGCTTTCCAGTCAGTGGGGTGAGCGAATGTCACCCTGGCGTGGGTGCCCTTCAGTAAGTTCCCTGACTTCATTGAGCCTCAGTGGTCCTTAGCTGTGTTGTAAGATTGGGACACCACCACCTACTTGAGAGGATGGTTGTTGATTAAATGAGGCAAGATACGTAGTCAATACGTAGTCAATACTGTGAACATAGTAGATGCTCAATAAATGTGAATTTCCTTTTTCTTTGGTTGCTATAATCCTAGGGGAAACATTATGCTGCTCTGATCCTCAGGGTGAAATGAGAAACAGGAATAGTACCAGGTCAAACCCATTATGGCTCATTCATTGCCTAAAACAGCCAATTTGGAAAAAAAAATACCAGATATAGCCAGACACTAAGGATGGTTTCTCAGTTTTGCCAGAATTTGAGATTGATATAGTTCTCTAAAGATAGAAACACTTTTCTTGGGAGGCAAATTAAAGAGAAAACTGAGCAGGAGAAAATTAAGGTTTGATTTTAAATGTACTCTCCTCCTCCAACTCTCACCAAGGCTACCCAAGGGCCCTTCTTGGCGGCTTCTCGGGGATTCAGCCTGGACCCAAGACACATCCCAGTTAATGTGGGTTTAGAGGACATTATAGCTGAATTACTAGAATGACGGATGAGATCTGTAAATCCACAAATGATTACGGATATTTTGTGGTAAACAGAAAATAGGAAACGTGACTGTTTACCCAAGGATTCCAAGATCAGAGGCCCAATCTCAGTGATGTTCATGTTCATGTTCATGCCAGTGATCTGAAAGATGATGTGATCAGGTTACAGTGATGAGGGAGTGTTTGCCCCTTCCCCTTCCCAACTCATGACTCCTCCCCTCAAGTCCAACACCATGTATGTGCCAGAGGGGGGCTGGTGGCTGATGCTGTGTAGGACTAGGAATGAAAGAGAGCTGACACCCTCGGAGGCTATGCTTGGCACTGAGTCCCAGACCTGTGCTCTACCAGGGACCTCACAGTGGATCTGCAGGGCCTGGGTGCATAGACATCTCATGCTGTGTAGACCAAGGAGCAAATACCTTGCACCTGGACCCTGTCTGGGTACTCACTGGCCACATCCACTGAAGGGTGTACTTCTTGCTCTTCATGAAGCAGAGAAGTACTGCTGGAGGAGAAATGGGCAGCAGACTGGGCCTGGTCTCTGGAGTGGATCTGGGGCAAAGTCTGGGGCTGGGCCTCCTGCCTGGTCTTTAGGACTTCTGTCACTTTACCCTTCTTTTGCATCTCCCTTAGGATACTGGAGGGGTAAGAAAGACAATGGAGGGGATCCCTGGGTGGCTCAGCGGTTTGGTGCCTGCCTTTGGCCCAGGGCGCGATCCTGGAGTCCCGGGATCGAGTCCCGCGTCGGGCTCCCGGCATGGAGCCTGGTTCTCCCTCCTCCTGTGTCTCTGCCTCTTTCTCTCTCTCTCTGTGTCTATCATAAATAAAAATAAATAAATAAATCTTAAAAAAAAAAAGAAAGAAAGACAATGGAAAAATAAAGGTCACTTGATATAGCTGTAGTGATCTGGAAGCTCACTTGATATAGCTGTAGTGATCTGGAAGCTTCTGGAAGCTCACAGGATGAGCCCTGGAAGTCAAAGAGACTGTTCCTTTGGAGGAGAAGCCAAACAGCTTATTTCTGTTTGGGGGTGGAGAGTGAGGGACAGGGGAGAACAAGAGTTGCCCAGTGCCTTGGCCACATACATCCGGAGGAAGGGAGAAGACCCACTCGGCCCTTTAAATAATACTCCTGGCTCCTTCACAAGACAACCAGAGGTCCATAAGAGTTCAACACACTCTGTGAACATGATGCGTTCAGTAGTATTTGCAGTGGCCCACTTAAAACTGTTTCCCGAGGTGATATGGCCTCCCAGGCATCTTGTAGTTTCTAGACCTCCTTCTGTAAGTATTGTCATACAGTATAATTTTTTTGCAAGGACAATTTGTAACTATTTAACATCTGCCAGCACCTCTTGGGTCACCATTGAAGAAACTAGATATAATCTCAGTCTTTAAAGATGTAAGGGAAATCAGAGGGGGTCCCTGGTGGTACAGGAGACTCTTAAGAGTGGATAGTTAGGTTAGAGCAGCTTTGTGTTGCTAAATCGGTGAACTAATATGAGAATGGGACCAAAATAATAATAAATTTTTAAAAATAGGAAACGAGATCACTTCATCACTAGGGATACATAATAATTGGATGTTATAATCAGCCATTTGCTTTTATTGGGTGAGATCTCCCTCTTCTTTGAGCTTCTGGCCCTTGCTTCTAAATCCTTCACCAGATTATATGTTTCACAGCCCCTGAAAATTGGGAGTTACCTGAGGGTCCTCAGCATCTGTCCTGCTCCATTCTTCTCATGTGTACAGGCATCTAAAAGCCAGATTCAAAAAGGACTAGTCATAATTTAAGCAGGTCTCATTTCTCAGATTACAAGCAAACACTGAATTTTCTCTGGGATCAGATGTGACTACTTGATTTTCCAGTCCAGGATACTCTGAATTTCCTCAGGAGAGGAAATTGGGTTGAGACTTTGGAGAACTTGCCCAGCAGGCTTTCCTGAGCCCACCACAAAGGTCATCATCTTTACTTGCTCTGTCCTGGGTCAAAGTCAAAAGCTAAAAATGTCTCTTTTCCTACAGGCCAGGAGACACTTGTCCAGAGGCCTCTGGGCCACTCCAACCAGAGCCTCCAAGTCCTGCCACAAAGGTGGTTCCCAGTACTACATCTGTATGCCCTGTCACAGCTTTCATGCAGAACCTACTCCTGTCTCTGTGGAGGTGACAGACATTCCTGACCTACCTCTGCATCTGCCATCAGATGCCCACACAGTGGCCTCCAGCCTGCCCTTACTATGTGCCCTCAGGCACTCTAGGGAATATTCTATTAAAAAGGCACGTGAAATAACTAACGTTCCACCACCAGGAATAGTATATACAGTGTCTGAACCATGCCCAAATCAGCATGATTCTTTTATCTTTTTTTTTTTTTTTTCAGTGAGCCAATGAATGCTGCTGATTTGAACCTTAGAACAATCATGCTGGTATCATTCGACCTAAATTTTTAGGCGAGGAAACAGAAATCAAGAGAAGTATGAACATGTCCAGAGCTAATAAATGAACACATACAGGCTAAAGCCGGGGTCTTTAGATCCTAATTCAGGGCTCTATTCACAGCAACTAGCTACCTCCCCTCTACCTATCTTTCTGCCAGTTAGTTTCAGATTAATGCTATCACCGCCCAGAGTTGCCTTTTGTCCTAGTGGCCATATGCCATGAGAGATAAAGGAGCTGGTCATCATCCTGGCATCCCCATTCCTGCATGCTTCTCCTCATTGTTCCTCACCAGCCAGTCCTGACTGGTTCCAGGATGGTGTCTACGAAGTGGAACATCAGATTGAAAAGTCACTTGTAGATGTGGGCTTGTCTGAACCTTGGTCCTTGTGAGGGACTGAAGGTCCTCCTGAGCCCTGGGGCCAGCTTACCTGTGCCGAATTTGCTGGCAAGGCTCTCTGCCAGCTGGGTCCCCTTGGTCAGGTGCTCACGGAAGTGCTGCTCCATGTAGTGGTCAACTTTATTGCTGCTAAGGAGTTCCTCAAAGGTTTTCATGGTATTCCTGACATGCTGGATGAGAAGGGATGAGAAAGCTCTCCCCATCCTCATCTTTTGCCTCAGGTGGGTCAACTCCCGAGCCTGATCCTGGATCAAGGAGTGGTATTTCCTAAAGTGGGAAAGAAACAGTAAGGAGGGGAAAGAGGGGCTGATTCAGCAGAAGGCACTTAGAGAATTTCACCCCAAAAACCCCTACACTGAATTATATAGTACATGTTTAGTGACCTGAATGTGGTAAAAGGAATGAAGGAAAACAAAGTTTTCTTCTGTTTGAAAAATCCCTTCTACAAGTGTCTTTCCCCAGCCCCATACTTCTGAAAATGGAACCAGCCTTTCTTCTCTAGTTCTGTTTTAAAATCTGCTCTCATGGGATGCCTGGGTGGCTCAGTGGTTGAGCATCTGCCTTTGGCTCAGGGTGTAATCCCAAGGTCCTGGGATCGAGTTGCACATGGGGCTCCCTGCAAGAGGCCTGCTTCTCCCTCTGCCTATGTCTCTGCCTCTCTCTGTGTCTCTCATGAATAAATAAATAAAATCTTTAAAAAATAAAATAAAATAAAATCTGCTCCCCGTTGCCTGGGTGGCTCAGCAGTTGAGCGTCTGCCTTCGGCTCAGGGTGTGATCCCGAAGTCCCAGATTCGAGTCCCACATTGGGCTCCTTGTTCCTTGTGTGGAGCCTGCTTCTCCCTTTGCATGTGTCTCTGCCCCTCTCTCTGTGTCTCTTATGAATAAACAAATAAAATCTTTAAAAAGAAAATCTGCTCCAGTCACTCTCTTTAGTTTATAAACCATCTCAATACAGTAAACAAAGCCAGGCGTTAATTGGAAAGTTGAAAGGAAAACATATGAGAAAAGAGATCACTTGTTGTAGGCAGCAGGATTTTTCTCTCACCAGGATGGACCTTTTTCTTATAGATAGCCAAGGCTCCCTTGGCAGGGCATCTTCCAGTTCAATTTAACCACTGTATTCTGCTGCTTCTGTATGCTCCAGGGTAACGAACCAACAGTGTTTCACTCATAGAGCTCAAAAGAATGACCCAAAAAATGATCTCCAAAAAAATGATGTGAACTAATTTAGTATCCCATAATATCCTGGCGAACATGACTACTATTTGTTATGGAGGAGAGTAGAAGGGAAGGTTTTGGTTCATCTTGTTTCTGAGAGATGGAATGCAGCTGAATGGATGAAGCAGGAAGCAGCAGGCCTGGACTGTAACCCCAATGCGCTTTACCCTCCCACTGCAAACCCAGGAAGTCACTTTACTACTTTGTGCCTCAGTTTCTTCATCTGCTAAGTGAGGGTAAAATAACTACTTTTCCCTTTTAGAAATATGGTCAGGATTGAACTTTATTTTAAATGTTGGGATGAGTACAGCAATGCCAGTAAAGTATTTATCTTATCAAAAAGAAAACAGATGATTATCACTCATTACTTCAACAATGGTGAATTTATCAGACCAACTTGACATCCTCTGATTTCACCAGTTTCTCTTGGAGACTTTGCCAGTGTTGTCCGTATTGTGCCAGCACAGGTGCTAGTTGTTTCCCGAGAAGCTGAAATTTGCCTGAGGCCCAGAGTCACTGGTCTAGAACAGGTAATCCAGGCATCAGAAGAGCCAGTATGGGGATCAGGACAGGTCATCCTCAAGGCAGCATCAAACCCTACTTGGACTTTTTAAACCATGCTATACTTTATTCACATTTCTGACCAACATTTCTCATATCATCAGGCAGCTGCTTCCTAGACTAAGAGCTCTTTCAGAGCCAGGAGTGTTTTAGTTGTCCTATGTACACAGCCAAACACAAAGGAGGCTCTCAGTAAACACTTTTTTCCAACTATGGGAAACAGAAGTCCTTACAAACCTCTACTCATCCTTCACTCTGTTCCTGTCCTAAATGTCCCAAATGTTCCTGTCCCTAAATGTCAGGGATACTATGCATTTTCCACTGATGTAGAAAACCCTTGCCCCTAAGAAAGATTCTGTACTCTCTTGGGGAGTTCTATGAAATGGGACTTCCTCAGACTTGCAGGATATTGTCAATCCTGAGTCCCTAACATTTCCTAGGTAGCTTCTCCACTCTAAGCACAACACTCAAGAACCTCTTCCTTGGAAAACAAATATGAGGAAACCTTTACTGAAATTAAATGGGCTTTACAGAATCCTCTTGCACTTGGACTTCCTACATTACATTGTTTGGTCAGGAATGTAATAATCAAGTATTGGGAGCCCTTACTCAAGAAGATGAAGAAAAAATAAGTCCTACGGCCTTTTATGGCTTACAATTGCGTTCAAAGGCCAGGACATACCCAAACTGTTTAAAGGTATAGCTGCAGCTACTAAAATGACAGACTTCTCCTTAAAACTGTTCAGGGAAATAAATTAAATTTATAGGTCCCTCATGCTGTAGAAAGTTTGCCAAACACTGAGTATACACAGCATTTCTCAGCTAGTAGACAACATTTTGTGAGATTCTACTCTTGTCTCCTCAGTGTTCTTCCTTGCAACTCTCTCTCTTTTTAAAATTTAAATATTTATTTTAGAGAATGAGCACAGGGAGTGGCAGAGGGAGAAGGAGAAGCAAGCTCCCCAATGAGCAGGGAGCCTGATTCCTGCAACTCTTTAAATGCTGCTACCCTCCTATCCTTACCCAACAAAGGAGAGACTCATAACTGTTGACTTGGTCTCCCCAAATCAAATTCCTAGATTAGATTTACGAGAAACCCTATTAGTCAATCCGGATTTAGTACTCTGCATTGTTGTCTCCTATGCCAAAAATTCTGAAGGAAAATATCAAGCTAAACATGCTGTCACTACATAACATGAGTTATTAGGAAGAGGAGACTTTTCTTTACTTAATTCAACCCAACCTGCAGAGTTGGTGGCTCTCACTGGAGCCTGTAAATTGACAAAAGAAAAAACCGCAACTATTTACACCAATAGCAGGTATGCCTTCTGAGTAGTTCATGACTTTGGTATGCTCTGGAAACAATCTTTTTTCCTTCCAAGTAATCTCTACACCTACCGTGGGGCTCAAACCCACAACCCTGAGATCAAGAGTCATATGCCCTAACACCGAGCCGGCCAGGTGCCCCTGGAAAGAAAGATTTTCAGCATCAAGTGGTACACCTATAAAATAAGAACTCTGGTTGCTGACCTCCTCTCTACATTATTATCACCCTCATAAGTTGCTGTCATAGAAATTGAGGCTCATACCCTCCTATCAGACCCTGAATGCCAGGGAAATGCAATGGCTAAATTCCATGCTAAGGCTCCTACTCAAGAGATTCCCAATGTACCAAAACTTAAAATAACTCCGTAAGATGGCCAAGGGATAGATACTAAACCTTTTGGTAAAGCCATTTTCCTGAATTTCCATAACCGATGGTCTACTGTAAATCCAATCAGATTACTTAAGATGATTTGTGTAATAGACAAAATACTGAATGCACCAGGAAGGATACAAATTTATCATAAAAAGAGAACTCTGAAGGGCACATATGACTGGCTGGTGCTTCCCAAATCCTTCAATTGCCACTCTTGCGAATGCTTCAAGTGACTACCCACCATGGAATTGGCTAAATGTCTTGAATTATGAAAAAATATCATGAGTAATTGTTCTAAACCAGCATGACAAATTTAAATCAATATTTAACCTGGGTAAAACCATTAAACTAACCCCAGGGGCTGCTCTCCTACTACCTGGACCATTTGAACATTTTCAATAATTTGAACAATTATACTTTTTCAATTGTCTCCTTCTATGGGCTACCAATATGTACTTGTAGTAGTATATCTTTTTTTCTAGATGGATAGAAGCATTCCTATGTGGGCAAGCTGATGACACTACAGTAGCAGAGAAATGATTAGAAAATGTTTTTCTATTCAGGAGAATCTCAAATGAAATTTCAAATGATAAATGACTTATTTTCCCTGGACAGGTTATTAAACAACTAAACAAGGTTATTCAAACATTATGGCACTATCGTTGTCTCCATCATCCTCAGTCTTTAGGGGAGGTTGAATGTACCCATGATATTCTAAGATTAAAACTGGAAAAATTGACTGAAACCACAGGAGTACCTTGGCCTAAAGTGTTACCCTTAGCCCTTATGACAATGAAGTCAACACCTTTTGGGAAACATAAATTAATACCTTATGAATTTATCACTAGGCAACCCATACCTTTGATGATAGAACCCCATGCATATTCTGCCCTTGTAAATTCTAATATGACCCAATACTTAATTTAAATTTTTTTTATTTTTAAAAGATTTTACTTATTTATTTGAAAGAGCTCAAGCATGTAAGAGAGCACAAGCAGAGGGAGCTGCGGGCAGAGAGAGAGATAGAAGCAAGCTCCCTACTGAGCAGAGGACCAAACGTGGGGGCTCAATCCCAGGACCCTGGGATCATGATCCTAGCCAAAGGCAGACACTTAACCGACTGAACCAGCCGGGCGCTCCATGACCCAGTACTTTAAAGTATGGATGCTGTATTCAAAAACATATTCAACAAGTCAAGGAAGCTTTTAGGAGCCCTCTGCCTGATGAAAAGTTTATACTTCATACACTGGAACCTGGAAACAGAGTGTTCTGAAAGAGATATCAATGAAAAATAACACTTATACCTTGATGAAAAGGGCTCTACCAGGTTCTGTTTTTTTCACACAGCAGTTAAACTATAGGGTATTGATTGAACTTTGGAACCATGCCTCCTGGTTCTCAATTTTTGGACTTGTTACCCTATGGCTAACTTAAAATTAAGGATTTCAAGGAAAAACAAACAAACAAAACTTCCCTTGAGGCACACAACAAGGCAAAGTAGATAGTTTATACCTAAGATCACAGAAAAAGATTCTGCTGGATCCCTTTTTCCAGGACTTATTTTTATAACAATTATTGTAATATTACTGCTTTACAAGCTAACACAAAACATTCACAATCATGTTCCTTATTCTGTTAGGGATTTTCTCTACCCACTAAGGCCTACCACTCAAGGCATACTCTACTAATCAAAATGATTATTGATTATGTACCCACTTACATGTTCAGGAAGACTCTCAGTTAATATTAGAACTAGCTTCTATACATGCTTAGATGACAGGAAAATGGCTTTACAAAAATATTTGGTATCTATTTGTTGACTATGTTAACTAACACTTATGGCCAATTAATCTGGCACTGGGAGGAAGCTTGGAAGCTATAGGATGGCCCATAACCACTGCATATGTCATTGCTGGGAATCTGTCCCTTTGCATAGAAAACCTTCAATGATACTGGACCTAATTTAGGGCATGTTTTAGACTCACTCTATAATCACACACTTTGGTTTGACTCAGATGATGGAGACTGGGTTTCTGTATATAACAACACAGATTTTAAAATAGATAATGAAAATGATACTTTTGGTTATGCTATTAGGAAAATCACTGAATCTAAACTTAACTTAGCTTATTCTTCCAAAAAAGTAAATATTATCTTGGGCCACTTCTTGCATATGCCTCTGAAAATCATAGATGAAATTCAGATTGTTCCCCCAAATTGGCATGTTCCCCCAAATAAACCAAGGCCTTTAAACCAATCCTCAATCATTAGGAAAACTCAAATGATATAATCAATCACTGAAAATAATAAACAACCTCTGCATTCTCACTATATAAGCTATCTTATAACAATATACCTTTGAGCCTCATTTCACTGTCAGTTTGAGAGCTCCCAGGTGTAAACTATTTTTATGTGTACAATAAACTCTAATTAATATTTTAGTGATATAATGGTTTCAATCTTGCTATTTCTAGATTTTCTGACACTCAATTACCTCTAACTTTCTCATTCACACCCCAACTTTGGCTACCCAACACCCCCAGCACCTCTCCCCTTTTTCTCACTCTCTTTTCCGAGCCAAAAAGATGCTCCCCTCCATCTGCTCCTTCAGATCTGAGATCTCAGGATATAATGCTGGCACAGTGTTCCTTGCAAAATACACATACATGCATACATGCACACAGGACCATAGACATACACTAGGGGACAGGGCTTAGTCCTGGCTGCAATTACTAAGTTAATAGACCTTTTAACGTCCCAGTCCAACAAGATGTAGAAAATACTAGTGCAGGAAGAGGCCTCATCCTATTTTATAGATGAAGACACTGAGACCCACAGAGAGCAAGAAATACATCTGAGATACATCAATAATATCTCAATAAACCTGGAATAGGGAGAAATACACCTGAGCTCCCATCATTAGTTGGTGGAAGAACCATTATTAAAAATGTTGGCTCTAGGGATCCTTGGGTGGCGCAGCAGTTTAGTGCCTGTCTTTGGCCCAGGGTACGATCCTGGAGACCTGGGATCGAATCCCACATCGGGCTCCCTGCATGGAGCCTGCTTCTGCCTATGTCTCTGCCTCTCTCTCTGCGTGTGACTATCGTGAATAAATAAATAAAATCTTTAAAAAAAATGTTGGCTCCAAGTTCTCATTCTAATATTCTTTATCAGTACCATTAGTATCCTCTTGCTCTGAGTTTCAGGGGTCTCTGAGATAAACAAGGCTATTTTACTTTTAAAACAAGGCCTTTTACTGGAATACATTTATCATTCTGGATTCTATAAGGTCTATTATTTATCCTCAGCCAGTTTCCCAATAATAGATAATATTTATCACAATGACAGTTAAAATGTATTTAGGTAGGGGTGCCTGGGTGGCTCAGTCAATTAAGTATCTGACTCTTGATTTTGGCTCAGATCATGATCTCAGAGTCATGATATTGAGCCCTGCATTGGACTCCATGCTGAGTGTGGAATCTGCTTCAGATTTTCTCTCTCTTTCCGTCTGCCCTTCTCCTCATCCCCTACTCATACATGCTCTTTTCTCTCTAAAAATTTTTTTAAGGTAATTCTATTTTTAAAATATGGTTATTTGAAAAGATCAATAAAATCAATAAGCTTCTAGCCAGACTAAGAAAAAGAGAGAGAAGACACAGATTACTAATACCAGAAATAAAAGTGGGGATCACATAGAGCTGATGGACAATAAAAGGATGATAAAGAAATGCTATGAACAACTCTATACCCACAAATTTGATAGCCTAGATAAAATGGTCCAGTTACTTGAAAAACACAATCTGCCAAGGTACACGCAAGAAGAAATAAACAATCTGAATAGACCTACGCCTATTAGAAACACTGAATCAATAATTAATAACCTTCCCTGGGTGCCTCCAGGGCTCAGGCATCCAACTCTTGATTTCAGCTCAGGTCTTGATCTCAGTGTTGTGAGTTCAAGCCTTGCATTGGGCTCCATGCTGGGTATGGAGCCTATTTAAATAAATAAATAAATAAATAAATAAATAAATAAATAAATAAATATTTAAGAAAATAATTAAGAACCTTCCAAAACAGAAAGCACCAGGCCCAAATGAGCTCACAGTAAATTCTACCAAACCTTTAAGAAAATAATTCTCTACAGTCTTTCTACAGAAGATAGAAGCAGAGGAGATACTTTCCAACTTATTCTGAGGTTAACATTATCCTAATATCAAAACCAGACAAAGAAAAAGAAAACCTTACAGAACAATATCTCTCATGAGCACAGATACAAAAATCTTCAGTAAAACATTAGTAAATTGAATCCAACAATGTATAAGATGAATTATACAACACACCAAGTGAGATTTTTTTCCAGATATACAGAGCTGATTTCAGTATTTGAAAATTAACTAATGTAATTGAGCACATCAACAGGCTACTGAAGAAAAAAATCACATGATCACATGATCACTAAAACAAAACAAAAACAAACAAACAAACAAACAAACAAACAAACAAAAACCTTTGGCAAACTAGAAATACAGGGGAAAATTTCCTCAACTTGATAAAGAATATTTACAAAAAACATACAGCTAGTATCATAATTAGTGGTAAGGAACTAGAAGTTTTCCACCCAAATCAGAAACAAGGTAAGAGTGTCCCCTCTCACTACTCCTTTTAAACCTTGTATTGGAAGTCCCAGATAATGCAATAAGACACACACACACACACACAAAGGAACTATATAAGGTTTATAGATTGGAAAGGAAGAAATAAAACCATCTTCGTTTGCAAATGACACAACTGTCTACATAGAAAATCTGAAAGGATTGACAAAAAACTCTTGCAACTAGAAAGTGATTAAAGTCAGGTTGCAGAATACAAGGTTAATGTACAAAAATCAGTTGCTTTTCTACATACCAGCAATGGAATTTAAAATTGAAAACAATATCATTTACATTAATATCTCCCAAATGGCATACTTATGTAAAAATCTAGCAAAATATGTACAAGATCTATATAAAGAAAACAAAACTATGATGAAAGGAAATCAAACGGAATTAAATAAATAAATATTTCATGTTGATGGATGGGAAGATTCAATATTATCAAGATGGCAGGTCTTCCCAACTTCATCCAAAGATTCAAAACAATTCCAATCAAAATCCCAGCAAGTTATTTTTATGGTTACTAACAAACCAATTCTAAGGTTTATATGGAGAGGCAAAAGAAGCAGAATAACCCAAAAGAAGAACAAAGTCGAAGGACTGACACTACTGACTTCAAGACTTACTACAAAGCTATCAGTAATCCAGAAAGTGTGATATTGGTGAAAGAATTGAACAAAACCAATGGAACAGAATAGACAGCCCATTAAAACATGAAACAGACTCATAAAAATATAGTTGACTGATCTTTGACAAAGGAGCAAAGGCAACACAATGGAGGAAAAAACCGTCTTTCAACAAATGATGCTGGCAACCGAACATCCACATGCAAAAAAAAAAAAAAACAAAAAACACCAAAAAACAAAAAACCTAGACAAAACTTAGCTCAAAATACATCATAGACCTAAATGTAAAATATGTAATATAAACCTCCTAGAAGACAACAAAGCAGAAAGTCTAAATGATCCTGAGTTTGGTGACAACTCTTTAGATACAAATACCAAAAGCACAACCAATAAAAGAAATAATAATCTGGACTTGATTATAATTAAAAACTTTTACTCTGCAAAAAACATAGTCAAGAGAACAAGAAGACAAATCACAGACATGGAGAAAATATTTGCAAAACACATATCTGATAAAGGACCATTATAAAAAATATACAAAGAACTCCTCAAACTCAACAATTAGAAAATTAACGGGGTGCCTGGGTGGCTCAGTAGGTTAAGATTCTGCCTTCAGCTAGGTCATCATCTCAGGGCCCTGGGATCGAGCCCTGTCTTAGGCTCCCGGCGCAGCAGGGAGTCTGCTTCTCCTTCTCCTTCGGCTCCTCCCCCAACCTGTTCTCTCTCTCTCTCTCAAGTAAATAAATAAAATCTTAAAAAAAAGAAAATGAACAATCAATCAAATAATGGGCAAAAGACTTAAGCAGATATCAAATAAGATACACAAATGGCAAATAAGTGTATGAAAAGATGCTCAGAATCATAGTTCATTATGGAATTGCAAATTAAAACAACAATGAGATACCACTACATATTAGAATGATAAAAATCTAGAACATTGATAACACCAAATACTACTGAGGATGTGGAGCAACAGATCCTCTCATTCATTGGTGGGAATGCAGAATGTTACAGCCACTTTGGAACATAATTTTGCCATTTCCTACCATACTAAATATACTCTTACCATACGATCCAGCAATTGTGCTCCTCACTATTTACTCAAATGAGCTGAAAATTTATGTCTGCATAAAAATATGCATACAATGCTTATAGCAGCTTTATTCAAAATTGCCAAAACTTGGCAGCAACGAAGATGTCCTTCAGTAGATGAATTTATAAATAAACTGGTATATCCAGAAAATGTAATATTATTGAATACTAAAGAGAAAGGAGCAATCAAACTGAGAAGACATGAAGGAACCTTAAATGTATATTACTAAATGAGAGAAACTAATCTGAAAAAGCTACATAGTGTACCCTGACTATTGCAACTATATAAGGCAAAGTTATGCAGATAGCAAAAAGATCAGTGATTGCCAGGGATTAGAAGGAAAGGAGACATGAGTAGGAAGAGCACAGAGCAATTTTTTAAAGATTTTATTTATTTATTTGAGAGAGAAAGAGAGCAAGTGGAGGAGCAGAGGGAGAGGGAGAAGCAGACTCCCCACTGAACAGGGATTCCCAACTCGGGACTCGATCCCAGGATTCTGAGATCATGACTTGAGCTGAAGGCAGTCGCTCAACCAGCTGAGTCACCCAGGTGCCCCAGAGCATTTTTTAGGGCAATGAAGAGCCATTCCATATGTTACTATAATGGTGAATACCTATTATATATCATATGTCATATATATCATATATTTTTGTCAGAAGTACAAAAGAATATACACCACTAAGAATGAATCCTAATGTAAACTATGAGCTTTGAGCGATAATGATGTTGATGTCCATTCAATTGATTGTAACAAATATATCACTCTGGTACAGCATGTTGACAGTGGAGGCAGAGGCTATGAATGTGCTGGGACAGGGGATTTATGGAAACTCTTTGTAGTTTCCACTCAATTTTGCTCTGATTTTAAAACTGCTCTAAAAATAAAGTCTTTTGTTTTTTGAGAGTAATCATGTGATTATAGATTTTTAACATGTATTTGACAAAGTGGGTATAGGCTTTGTGAATTAAGAGTTCAAGATTCTAATATCACTTTTGCCAAAGGCTGCCTTTGATCAAGGGACCATATCTTTGGGACTGAATGTTCTCTGGTCTGAAATGAGGAAATAAGATGAACTGACTCTAAGATTATTTTAGCTCTAACATTCTTCTCTGGGTCAGTGAAATTTAAGTGGTACTTCTTGACAGTGAACCCAATGGAGCATGAGCAGAACTTTTATCACCTTCAGAGCTGTGTTTCAACCCCTAAGCATGTTAGTTATGATTTAGTATGTCAGTAACTGGCATTCACAGGCAAATATACACTGGATTAACTCCATATTATTGTAATACCTTCAAAAAGTTGTAAACAAATAGCCATTAAAAACACTGACAAATCTAACCAACAGGTTATTATGTGGCAATTTTGTAAGCTTATTTTAAGAACTGAGCTTATCAAAATTGCCATTCCAGAAACCAGGGACAATCTGACTGCCTGAAATCTCCTGGGGTAACAGGAGATTCTTAGGTGCTTCCATCAATACAGAAAAGAGACATTATGGTCATGACTGGAAGATTTCCATGAAATCCCAAACATGCAACAAAATGATATATTTGATGATATATGCATTGTTATTCAGAATAAAACAAAATTTCTCTGAATAATATAAAGTAACAGATAACAAAAACACTATAGGCTTTCCTCTAAAGAATTTCCAGGAAGGTCTTATGAGAAAGCTCTGTAATTTAACTACAGAGCCTGGATGAAAACTCTGAAAGCTGCTGTGTGAGCAATGATTTAATTCTGACAATGGAAGTCTAAACAGAGAGTCTCTTACCCACTGTGGGACACAGAGGAGGATCCTGCCTCTTCAGGCTGAGTCTGCTGCTCATCCACTCTCCTCTCAGCAGGTCCCTTCTCTAGCGGCTGCTGCATCCCAGCTTTTAGTTGGAGCATTTTCTCATGAAGAACCCTCTTACTGCCTCCTTTAAAAGGAAAGGTGGAAGAGAAATGTGTCTGGGTCTCCACAATGGCCAAGTTTTCTTCCAAAGCTACCTACAGGAATCAAAACAAAATTATGTTTATAGAGTTGGATTACTAAAGAGGATCTCATAGGAGCAAAAAGGAAGGGAGAGGGAGGACCTACCAGGAGGTAAAGGATGAAACCTATAATGTGCCCCTTGAAGAGTTCCTCCTCAGCCATGAGGACTCTGATGACCCATAGGGTTGGAGGAAGGATATAGCAAATAGGGGGAGATGGTGCTTTGAGGAGAATCCAGAGGTATTTTAGGAAAAACAAACAAGCAAACAATGAAATAAACAAGTGAAATCAAATAGGCTTTTTTTTTTCTTAAACATTTTTTTTAAAATTTTTATTTATTTATGATAGTCACAGAGAGAGAGAGAGGCAGAGACACAGGCAGAGGGAGAAGCAGGCTCCATGCACCGGGAGCCCGATGTGGGATTCGATCCCGGGTCTCCAGGATCGCGCCCTGGGCCAAAGGCAGGCGCCAAACCGCTGCGCCACCCAGGGATCCCTCAAATAGGCTTTAAAGTGGAGTAAGAGTTGAGTACTTTTTTTTAAGAGAGAGGGGGACAGACAGAGGGAGAGGGAGAGAGGGCAGAGGGATGGGGTGGGGGCAAGAGAGAATCTCAAACAGACTCCATGCAGAGCACAGAGCCCAACATGGGCCTCAGTCTAATGACCTTGAGCTCATGACCTGAGCTGAATTCAAGTCAGTTGCTTAATTGACTGAGCCACCCAGGTGCCCCAAGGGTTGAGTCTGTTTGATTATTATAGTTGAGATAAAGTTTCCTGGGAGTGTCCCCTCAGAAATAAGAAAGCCTTTTTAGCATCCACAAGTAGTCATGAAGGCATAAACAAAGTTTGAGATGCCAGAGCTCAAATCCGAAGTCACTGGGACATCAACAATAGTGCTACGGGAAGGACTCAGGGTTCCATGTATCAAGTTGTGATCACAGGATTAGAATGTTGGTAGCTACAGCATCTGAGAAAGTCCTGCCTTCTGAGGGCCTGCCTCATGCAATGCAAGGCTGCCTGTTTCTGCCTGGTTGTCTCTATCAATGGAGACCACCTCTCTTACCAGTCAGTTTTAATACCTGAGTACTCTTTTTTTTTTTTTAATTAATTTTTATTGGTGTTCAATTTACCAACATACAGAAAAACACCCAGTGCTCATCCCGTCAAGTGTCCACCTACCTGAGTACTCTTTTATTGATAACTACCAATCAATTTTTTTAAAGCAGTCTCTACACTGAGTGTGGGACTCAAACATAACCATGAGATCAAGAGTCACACACTCTACCAACTGAGTGAGCCTGTCAATTTCTAAAGAAAAATCTAAACATATTCTCCTTGTTCAATCTTGCTTTTGTACAGAAAATATCAAAATAATATTTTCTCAACACTTTCATTTTCTTGAAGGTAGTTGCAATAAAAACAATTTTTCTGACTTTTCCTTCATGAATTTTTAAAGGCTTTAGTGATTCTTTTTTTAGGGGGGTAGGGGAGAGGCAGGGGGAGAGAGAGAGAGAGAGAGAGAGAGAGAGAGAGAATCTTAAGCAGGCTCTATAGAGCCTGATGTGGGATGCAAAATCATGACCCTGAGATTGTGACCCTGAGATCACTATTGCCGGAATCAAGAGTCGGTCACTTAACCAATTTAGCCACCCAGGTACCTCAAAGCCTCTAGTGATTCTTGACACCCTACTTCACCCAACTTGTAGATGTTTTTGTATTCCTCAAAAAAAAAAAAAATTCTATCAACATTATACTCTAAGGTCTGTTTTGCGTTACATTCTGGCTCTCCAAATTACCTTCCACTTTATCAAAGTCCTTAAAATACTTTATTTCTTTGAATATGGATACTCAATGTGGTGCTGATTTATAAATCTAATAGATTTCTTTATTCTTTCACTCAGGTCTCAACAGTTGCCAAAAAGCTATTGAAAGTGGCCTGTGACAGAGTCCAGTAAAATCCAGCTGATGGAAGGGATGGATGGCAAGTACAAGCAGCAATTTGGTTACAGCAGCTGAGAGTGTGAAGAGAATCACAAACATAAAACCCTTGTTTCCCACTTCCTAAGCCTCTATTTCACTGGTGTGCTGGTAAGTGTTTAACAACAAGTACTCTCGGGGATAAAATTCTGATTTGTAGCATTTGCTTATCTCTGTGAAGTAAATACTGTCACCAATGAGACATCACTGAATCGAGTTGGGATATGATAAAGTATTTATACATATATGATATAGTATTTCCACCATATAAATATAATAGAGGTATCACCTTATGTCCATTAGGATGGTAACTATTTAAAAAACCAAAATGACAAAATAACAAGTGTTTTTAGGAGTGTGGAGAAACTGGAATAAATGTGCACTGTTGGGAATGTAAAATGGTGCGGCCCATATGGAAAACTGTATAGTAGTTCCTCAAAAAATTAAAAATAGAATTACTGTATAATCCAGCAATTCTATTTCTGGGTATATACTCAAAATAATTGAAAGGAGGAGCTCAGAGATATTTGTATACCCATGTTCATAGCAACATTATTTTTGTAACCAACTAACTGTGGCATATTTAAACACAATTTTAAAAAATATAGTACACATAAGTAATTTCAGGAGCATAGATAGCAGTAAAATGTAAAATAACTAGGAAGTGATGTATTTTGGGTATTTGTTATTTTGCTTTTGATATAATTTATTTAATTGTAAGTTGAAATACTTTAATTTGTAATAATGACCAATTCCTGTGAATTTGAACTGCCAACTTTGAGAGCTAGTGCTAGTTGGCTGCAGCATACTACTTACTGACAGATTTTCATCTAGGGTTTAAGAGCCTAAGACTTGGGTGGAATGCCCTGGTTAACTGTTTCCATGGCTCTGCTGTCAGGCTTGGATAGACCAGTAGTAAAACGTGTTGGTGTGACCATGGCCATCTCCACACATCCTTCAAAAGATTTGGAAGAAGATGAAGAACGGTAGTCTGGAAAATCTAATTTTGAAAGTTTTTATTGCTGCCTAATGATTCCAGTTACATAAAGTCAGAGCAGGCAGAACTAAGTTGTAGCCACAGAAATCGGAAAAGTGGTAGCGTCTTTGAGGTATTTTGGGAACTTACATGAGTAACTTACAACTCAGGGAACTTCCTGAGTTGATATTCTATGAACTTTGGTCTGGCTAATGGTCACAAGGGTGTATACATTTGTTGAGATTAATCAAATTGTACACTTTATATAGGTGCATTGTTTGTAAATTATATCACAATAACATAATGTTAGCATAAAAACAAGACTATATTTTTTAAACTGTTGAAATTACACAAAAATAATTGTTCAGCTTTTAGTTTCCTCCTGATACATTTTTTTTTTTACTTTAATGTATTCTGTAAAATCCAAACAAAAGACTCCAGTATAAACTAGAACTTTCATACTTTCTAGACTATGTTAGTGTTAGAGTAGCTAGTTAGTTTGGTTCTAACAGGATACTGGGAAGCTAGCAAAGAATAAGTGATGGGCAGCTATCAGGAAAGTCAGAGGCCAGTCCTGGTAGCAAGCCACAGAAGCTGGATCAAACCAGACAGGTCCAAGATGGTGGGTGCCATGACAGGAAATCCCTGACCAAATAAGGACAAAAAGGTGAGAAATCCTGCTTCTAAGAAATCAAATCCCCACCTCAAGTAATGCATATTCCATCCATTAGTAAACTACTGTCAATAAAAGATAGAAACCCAACCCCCAGGGGGCATAGGCGGTACCCTCTCCCTCTTTCTCCTTCCTGTCTCTCCAGCTTACCTGCTTTATCTGGAGAGTGTATTTTTCACTTTAATAAACTTTCCTGCTTGTGTTACTCATCTGCTGTGTTGCACGTCTATCCTTGAATGCTTTCTTGAGCCAAGACCAAGAACCTTCAGCGACACCTTTGGGATGGGCCCCGGGGTCTCCCCAGTTCACTTGGCAACACCAGGACTTTACTGATAATCGTTCCATTTACCGTCCTGCCTTTTGAGTTTTTTTGTCATTCGTTTTACTTCAAAATATTTTTAAATCACACAGACATCATTGTTTTTGCTTCAGACAGTAATGTTTATTTGATTTGCTCACGTAGTTAACATATCCATTGCTCTTCATTCCTCCTTCTATTTCCATGTTTCCCTTGGGATCACTTCTGCCTGAAGAACTACCTTTTGTATTTCCTTTTCTAAATATATTCTGCTTATCTATGAAGAGCCTTTATTTCATCTTCACTTTGAAAGATATTTTATCAGGAATTAAATGTAGATTGAGGGACGCCTGGGTGGCTCAGTGGTTGAGTGTCTTGCCTTTGGCTCAGGGTGTGATCCCTTGATCCTGGGATAGTGTCCCACATTGGGCTCCCTGCATGGAGCCTGCTTCTCCCTCTGCCTCTGTCTCTGCCTCTGTTTCTCATGAGTAAATAAGTAAAAATTTTTTAAAAATGTAGATTGAAAGTTATATATTTTAGCCCTTTAATAATGAATATAACATGAGTTGCTGTTTTCCAGATGTTCCTAGGACTTTTCTGTTTGCCTTTGATTTTCAGCAGTTTTAAATGTGCTTGGATGCAGCTCTGTTGTTTTTAATCTTGTTTGAAATTGATAGAATTTCTTGTACATTTGGCTTGATAGCTTATCAGTTATTTTTTAATTGACCATCACATTTTACAAAACTTATTTTATTTTTTTAAAGATTTTATGTATTTATTTGAGAGAGATAGCGAGAGAGGGCACAGCGAGGAGGAGAGGGAGAAGCAGAAGGGGGGCCATGGGGCTCGCTCCCAGTACCCTGGGACCATGATCTAAGCTGAAGGCAGACACTTAACTGAGCCATCGAGGCTCAGGATTGATTTTAACCCAATTTCCATCTCCTAATGGAAATACAGGTACATTGGCCCTTTAAAAACATGATATATTGGGGATCCCTGGGTGGTGCAGCGGTTTGGCGCCTGCCTTTGGCCCAGGGTACCATCCTGGAGACCCGGCTCGAGACCTGGCTCGAGTCCAGGATCGAGTCCCACATCGGGCTCCCGGTGCATGGAGCCTGCTTCTCCCTCTGCCTGGGTCTCTGCCTCTCTCTCTGTGACTATCATAAATAAATAATTAATTAAAAAAATTTTAAAACATGACATATTGATGGGATAAGCCCTAGATGTTATACTATATGTTGGCAAATTGAATTTAAATTTTAAAAAATGTAAAAGAAAACTAAAACTAAAAACCAAAACACATGATATATACTTTTTAAAAACTCTTCTCCCTGAAGTTCCCTTCCTTTTATAAAGCTCTTCATACAACTTTTTTTTTTCTTCATACAACTTTAACTAGATATTTTATACTTCTTATATTTTTTTATACTTCTTATATTTAAATTACTAATTCCTTTTCAACTAGGTCTAAACCGCTGTTAAAAAACTCTATGTTACTTTTTAAAGTTAGTTATCACTTATTTCTGTTCTAGGATTTCCATTAGTTTTCAATAGATTCCTAATCTCCAGTGTAAGTTTTCATCTTGTCGTCTATGTCCTTGAACACCTAAAACAAATATTTTAGTGTTCCTATGTGATAAGTCCAATACTTCAATCATGTTATAAGTCAGTTTATATTGTTTGCCTTTTTTTGTTTGTTTGTTTCCTTCTCTTGCTCTTATTTCTTTATACTCCTGGAAAATGTGACTGAATGACAGGCCTGATGTGTGAAAAACTATGGAGGGTTTTGATAATGTTATCTCTTGGGAGAGATTATATAGGAGCAGATCACCTCAATCCATCTCACGATTAAGCTGTTTTGGTTTGTTTGTATTGATTGTAAGTGTCAGTCTATATCTGGTTTTGCCTACATTCCTAGGCGGTAGATCTTTAGGGCTGCTGTCTGAGAGGTACCCTCTCTTTGGAGGGTCCTGAACTTCTATCTCTATTTCTATCTCCTCTGCACCAGGGTACCACTGAAACTGCTCTTTCAGCCGTACTCTGCTTGTCTTCCTAGCTTCTTCCCTGCATACAGCTGAATTTGCAAATGCTCCAAGGGTGTGAAAATTAGAAACTGGAAGTTTCAAGTTTCAACCTCCCAGAGTGGAGAGATTCTTCAGGGGGAGATGTCACACCCAACTACACTGCAGACCCAACAGGAAGGGAAAGATCTCACAAGAGTATATATTACTTTACTATCCCAACTGGAGGAAGATAGGCTTCCTTCTGCCACCCAATTTCTTTCCCCTTTTACTTCATAAAAGACTCTTCTGCTCCTTTGTTGTGGGGGGTGGGGGTGGGGTGGGGTGGAGGGAGTGGGTGGTAGTGGTGGTGTCAATGGTTTTGTTATAGCTTGCTTGTAGACTGCAATTTTCTGCTATTCTCAACCTTCATCATTTGTTGGTGAAATAACTGGCAGTTTTATTTTTAGAGTTAATGAAGGCAAAACCTTTACCACAATCATCCAGCTCATATCACAGTGCACTATAGGACCTTGGCTCCTCAAGTCTTCCCAGCCCCCCATCTATACTTCCCCCCTTGAATTATTTAAAGTGTTGCTATTTTTTCTGATTCTTAGTAGCTAGCTGCCTTCTCCTCAACTTCTCAGTCTCTGGTTCCTGTCCAGGCTGATGCCCTGAGGGGAAAAGGCAGAAAATTAGTTTCATTCCAATGAACCTCTCTCTGGCTCTGTCCTAGCTGCACTGGTAGCCTTCCAAAGTCTTCAAACAATTCCTTTAAACCAGATTTTTATCTACTTTTTTTCAGTGTATGTGTTGGTTTGCTACAGATACTCTATCATCACTGAAAGAGGAAATCTACAAATTCTAGGTAAATTAAATATTTCTACTTTGATGTCTTAAAAACAACAAAATAGATTACTGGTACACACTTGGACTTTTCTTACAGTATTTGGGTTAAGTCTGACTAGATATTTAGGCTCTTCCTAGAAATATGTGTAAAAGAGTGTCTACCATGAGCTGAACAATTGTCATGCCTGTCCTAGATCCAAGGATTTCATGAAGTTGGATCCAGTTCCCTGCTATACTATCTGCACTGTCAGTTAAATCATCATTAAAATTTTCAAGTAACCAGTTTTCCTGGTGCTTGTCACTAATATGGAGGAGAAGAGGCCAACCAAACCATTTAACACTCCTCATTTATTCTGGGGAATGCTCAAAGCCAGCAGTAGTGCAGTTAGAAATGGAAACAAAAGTCTTTTTTTTTTTTTTTTAAGTCTTAATTATAATGCTACTAACAGCTTTCTCAGTGCCTCACTGTGTGACTAGCATAAAGTCCCCCAGTGCTGTATAGTATATAATTTATCTAGTCCACATAACAACCCTGAAATAAATGAGAACACCTGCACACTGAAAGGCTGAGCTGACTTTGCAAGGGCCCCAGCCCTGGGATGGTGAGAGTCAACACTCAGAGCCAGGCAGTTTGCCTGCAGAGCCCTCGGGCTTGTCCATCATGCCAGTGTTGAAATTTGGATATTTATTTCTGTTTTAGTTTGTTTGTACTGATTATTATTTCACCAAGATTTGCATTCCCTCCTTGCTCAAGTTCCATGATTTTGAAGAGAAAAAGAAGATTAAAAGTAAGGCCTACAAAACACTGAATTAATGCAATAAAAAAGAAGAGGAGAAAGAGCAAACAAAAACAATTTAATCTTCCCCAGAAACAGGCTCTATGGCTCTGGGGATGATGTGATCATATCTGCCAACCAGAAGTGTTTAGGCACCTTGATTTTTCCTATTGGTCTGAACAAGGGAATTCCCTAGAGGGGCACACAGGAAAAAGTGACAGTGCCTTTTGTGTTCAAAGTGTAGAAGGGACAGCTGAGCACCTCCCTTTTTGACTTAGGGCAAGAGGGTGTGCTCCTAGAGTGACTAAGGGGAGGAAGGATGTCCTGTAAAAATAAGCCCAAATCATGTTTTTCAAACATCATGAAATAGCACTTTCATATTTGGCCATATCTATGTTCCTTTACCATTGATAACTTAATGTTTTCTTACCTTGATTCACTTTTTATTTATGAAAGATTTTTTTTAAATTTTGTCACTACCATAACTGAAATGAATGGAATGAATAAACTGTCTTAAGCAGGATGTAATTGAAAAAATAAAAGAGAAAGGAAACAGAGAAAGGAAAATAAAGAGAAAGGAAACAGAACAGTGTTGTTCTAGTAAAATAACATGAAAAAAATTTAAATACAAGTTAAATTGTAATATAATTGGCATAGAGGTGGGAGCCCGATGTGGGACTTGATCTGGATCTCCAGGATCAGGATTTATTATTAACATTAAAAAACATATTGTAACCAATGACAGAGCAATTGCATTAACAGGACTCTACCCTATAGAAATTCTTATATAAGGGGCAAAAAATATGGGTACAAGGATGATGACTGTAGGATTATCTGATTATCATTAAGATCAACTTATTTTTAAAAATAACATGTAAAAGGTTAAGTAATGGTACAAGGAAATGCCTTCATCAAAAATAATGCAGAAGATGATAATGCTCATGATTCTGATAGCATTATTGATTGAGCGATTACTAAATCCAGACACACCCTGCAAGATGCTATTACAACAGTTGAAAAATTGAGGTACATAAAGTTTATTACTAACCCAAAGAAACAAGCCTTCCTCCCAGGACAAACGCTCTTGGAAACAGGTTACCTCAAGCCTCTTTTGTCCCTTGTTTCTAGGAACTTCCGTGTCCTGGCAGGTCTGGGAGGTCATAGGAACCTGAGAAGGGCCGGGCTATTGAATCACTTGAAGGGAGGCAAGCAAGGTATCTTGCTCTCTGCCAGCGTGAATTCGCGATCTCTGAATTCGCCATCTCTGCCAGCGAAAATTCGCGATAACCAAATCGAGGTAAAAAGGCCCACTTTCTTCCATCTCTGGGTGGGTTTGAACCACCAACCTTTCAGTTAACAGCCAAACGCGCTAACCGATTGCACCACAAAGACAAGACAATGTGTGTTTTCTCTTCGTGGTAATAGAGAGTGCTCCCTCACTAAACGCAACCGGCTACCAATCGCTGCTGTGTGTCTGGGCAGGCTCCAAAGCCTTGGAAAACCTGAGAGCTTAGAGTGACAAATCAAGCTGTTTCTCACGTTTGAAACCAGTGCATTGGGTCATTCCGAAATTGGGGCAGCCAAATGGCCTCGGCTGGCCTTGCCCCTCACCAACCTCTGAAGCCAGAACCTCCGCAGACACTCTGGGCTGCTACCCCACCACTCCTCTAATCCCTAGCCTGAGTGGAGGGGGCCCAAGAAAAGCTGAATGCCCAGGGCACTCAATGAGTGACTTGCTGAATTAATGCGTTTGAGAGTCTGAACATACAGACAACAGCTAGAATATATATATATATATATATTTTAAAGGGGACATTCTTTTCAAAAAGTCTTATTTTGGTCAATTGATTTCAAAGCCTGCACTATTCCATGGGCTGGGCAACAGAGGGGCTTATGGTATACCATCTGTGTGGTTTAAGCTCTAAGCACGGAATTCAACTGCCATCCATCTTCAGTAGGGTGGATGGGGCCAGTATGAGGGAGCAGAAAAAGAGTCGGGGCCAAAAGGGAACCTTCAGGACGCAGGCTGAGGACAAGGAGACCTCCCAAGAGGTTTGTGGAGAGGCACTGGCCAGATCCTGAGAAATGAGAATTTTTTTTTTAATTTTGTATTAGAATGCGTAGGGACAGATAGGACCTGAAAAACGGAAAAGTGCAAGAACCTGCAGTTGTTCAAGAGAGCAAGAAAATATTGTGATTGTTTTTCCATCAAAAATATCAAAGGTCACACACCAATTATCAGTGAAGTTACCATGTGCTTTAGTGGTACAGTGGTTAGTATTCTGTCTTGTGGAAGAAACGACCGCGGTTTAAGTCACAGCAGTTATTTGGCATTGGCCAAAAACTCATTGGGCTGTAAGCTTAAGATTGTGCGTTGTATTCAGTGTGAATTAGATTTCAATATGTGCTCTTAGTATAAAGATTGCGTGGGAGAGCCAGAAAATGGCATCTAATTTAAGTTTTGTTAGATTTTACTGTAAAATACCCTGTTGTGTGGAGGCCGAGAAAATTAGGGCCATTCAAGTTTAACATTGGCACAAGTACAGCCATTGTAGCTTCGGAAGCCATCTCAGGCCACTGTGACCAGGTACTGAACTCTACCTTACCCCGGCTACAGGCAAAATCACAAAGCACGCCTTATCGGAATAAGGAAGCAAGAGCTTGTGAGACCTCTTTACTGGAGATTCTCACACCCCCACCCTTACTGCAAAACCCCACCTTACCCCTAGACCAGCCCATAAAAACCCAGCTGTAACCCACCTCAGGGTCCAAGTCCCTGCTCCGCTATGTCGGGTATACTTGGACCCAAGCTTGAGTTGGTTAACAAACCCTCATGTACTTGCATCAGTGTCGGATTCGCAATTTTTTTTTTTATGATAGTCACACACACACACACAGACACACACAGACACACAGAGGCAGAGGGAGAAGCAGGCTCCATGCACCGGGAGCCCGACGTGGGATTTGATCCAGGGTCTCCAGGATTGCTCCCTGGGCCAAAGGCAGGCGCCAAACCGCTGCGCCACCCAGGGATCCCTTGGATTCGCAATCTTGGCCACAACAGTTGAATGCAAACTTATAAAATGCTCGCTGTCATAGTGTCTAAGAAGATCCCATTAACATTTGAAATACCTCAACAAGAAAAACGGTTATGTCTACACCATTACATAAATGGAAGCACAGACGGTACTTTAACTTCTGGGGTAGCTCTGCGCATGCTCAGACACGGGCCAGGGTTCTGGAAGACCCAATATCTGACCCCAGCTTGGTGCACGGTCGGGTTTCCTCCTTTTCTCTTGATTGCAGAGTACTAGGGAGCCACCGCAGACCCTGATGTTGGGCCACAAATGGTGGTGAGGGTACAAAGGTACAAAAGGCTGTACTAACGTTTCTGGGCTGATGGAAATCTTGTATAGCTTTATCTAAATGTGGATATTTTCACATCAAAAATATTAAAGGAGGCACACCAAATGCCAGCAGGTTTATGGTGCGCCGTGATCGTATAGTGGTTAATACTCTGCGTTGTGGCAGCAACAACCTCGGTTCGAATCCGAGTCACTGCAGCACTTGGCATCTTTCTTGACATTTGGCACATGCTTTTGTGTTACAACGGTAGAATTGAGCAGTTTCAACAGACCAAATGGCCTACAAAGCCTAAAATATTTACAATCAGGCACTTTACAAAAAAGGTTTGCTGACTCCAGTCTATAGTAGGTTGAAAGACTGAATTAAGGAATATTGGAGTCAATGAAGTCATTTGCATGCCGAGGTTCAATGATCATAACTTACTTTAAAATGGTTCAACAAAAACATAACTAAATATAAACAGTTCTGATTTCTATCTCCATAGGTTAGTGGTGACTATTTTGAAATTCACAGAAGTAAATATACTTTTTGTGTGTGTCGGGCTTTTCTTTTTCATGTAACAATGTTTTTGAGATACATCCAGGCTATTGAATGTATTATTATGGTGTTCTTGATGAGTGTTATTTCTGTGTGTGACCATACTGCTGTTGATGGATACTTGGATAATTTCTAGTTTTGGCTATTGTGAATAAAGCCCTTATATATGTGCATTCATTTTTTGAGTATATACTTTGTGCTGGGTCATGGGATAGGTGTATATTTAACTTTATTAGAAACTGCTACTTTTCCAGAATGACTGTGTAATTTTACCTTGTCAACAGCAACAAGATATCCTCTATATTCTTGTCAGCAGTTGGTGTTCTTCCTCTTTAAAAGTTTGATTCTTGTGAGTGATAAAGGCATCTCACTGTAGTTTTAATATGTGCTTCCCTAATAAATAATGATATAAGCATCTTTTCTTATGTCTTTTGCCCATTTAGAAATTATCTTTTGTGAAGAAAGCCTATTCTGGTATTTGCTAATTTTTAATATTTTTGGCTTTTATTATTGATTTCTAAAAGTTCTCTATACATTCAATTCTTGAGTCATGTTCAGATAAGAATATTGCAAATATCTTTTCCTACTTTATGAATTGCCTTCTTACTTATGGTGATTTTTGATGAACAGAAGTTTTGAATTTTGATGAAATCTAATTTCTTTATTTTTTCTGTTCTTGTTCAGGTATCTTACTCTAAGATATCTCTCCTACTCAAGATTGTGAATATACTTTTCTACATTTTCTTCTAGAAGCTTCAATGTTTTAGTTGTCAGCTTTAAAATTTATAATGCATTTCCTGACCTCATCACAATACTTAACCACTTTGGCTTAAGAATCTTTGACTTGCTTGCAGATCACCAACTTCCTAGAAATTTTTATAATCTTTGATGCAAAAACATTCATAATAGTTTCCTGCTCTGCTCTTTGTTGACTAAGGATTTTTGTGGTGTTTCTATCCATCACTCCTTTTTTTTTTAAACTAATTTATGATAGTCACAGAGAGAGAGAGAGAGAGAGAGAGAGAGAGAGAGAGAGAGGCAGAGACACACAGGCAGAGGGAGAAGCAGGCTCCATGCACCGGGAGCCTGATGTGGGACTCGATCCCAGGTCTCCAGGATCGCGCCCTGGGCCAAGGGCAGGCACCAAACCACTGTGCCACCCAGGGATCCCCCCTCACGATCCCCCCCCTCACTCCTTGTTTTGCTCTCTTTCCTTCTCTCTCCTCTTCTCACCCCTACATCTGAGAACACCAGAAATACCTAAAACTGAGAAGAAAGATCTGATCAGTCTGTGCTCAAGAGCACAGGTTCTGGTTTGTAAGTCTGATTCTGCCCTTGTGTGGCCTTGGAGAAGTAGCTTAAACTTTATGTGCCTCAATTCTTTCTTCTGTAAAAAGGGGCTAATAAGAGTAACTACTTCATTCTGTCATTGTTGGCTGTGCCTGAATTTAGTAGCTACTCAATAATATCACAGTCAATAGAATCATCATCCTCATTGTCATTACCCTCTGCATTATTTTTTAAAATTATGTCGGTATTTTGTGCCTTAGTTTTGCTTCTCCTAGAAATTCTTGTAAATGGAGTACGTGTGGGGTTATATTTTGCGTAATATCTCTGAGTTTTATTCATATTGTGGAGTATATAAAAAGTTCATGCCTTTCTATTGCTGAATAGTAATTCCATTATATGGATATACCACAATTTGTTTACCAGTGTCCTGATCATGGACACTTGAGTTGTTTCTAGTTTGGGCCATGATGAATAAAAACACTGACATTATTGTTACAATATTTTTGGTATAGACATATGTTTTCAGTTATCTTGGAAGAATATCTAGGTGAAGAATTGATGGGAATAAAGGGATGTTTATATAAATTTATGTTTAACAGTGTAAGAAACTGTAAAACCAAGTATAACCCAAAAAGGTTATAACACAATCCCACTGAAAATGTGTGAGAATTCTGGTTGTTCTACATCTTCACCAAGATTTGGTGTTTTCAGACTACAATTTCAGCCATGCTATTGGGTACAGTGGTATCTAAATGCAGTTTTAATATATATTTCCCTAACAACTAATGACATTGAGCACTTTTTTATGTGCTTACTGGCCATTGGTATATCTTTCTCTCTGAAGTGTCTGTTTAAGCTTTTGCTTATTTTTAAAAATGGGCATTTCAGTTTTTAATATTGATAGGAGATAAAAATTTTGGAGATAAGGTCTTTGTCAGCTATGTTTTGTGAAAATTTTTCCCCAGTTTGTGATTTGCCTTTTTACTGAATGGTATCTTTTAATGATAAGACATTTTCAATATTTTAATTATTTTATAATTTTAATATTTATCATTTTAAGTATAAATATGTCAAAGTCTAACAGACCAATGTTACTTTAATATTTTTAAAGTCTAACATCATTTTTCTTTTTACTTATTTGTGTAATATTTACTTTGCTTACCACAGTTCATAAAGATATTCTCATGTATTTTCTTTAAAACTTTATAGTTGAGGGGTGTATGATTTGGTCTATGATCCAACTCAGATTAGCTTTCATGTATATTGTGAAGTAGGGATTGTCACGATGTTGATATTTAGTTGCTCCAATACTGTTTATTGAAATGATATTCCTTTCTCCGTTGAACTGCTTTAGTGTCTCTTTTTAGAAAATAATCTGACCAGAGAAGGTGGGTCTATTTTAGGTGTAGGTGTCTCATTTCAGTTCTGTTTATATATACATATCTCCTCCTGCCACACTGTCTTGTTTATAGTAATAAACAGCTTAATAGTAAGTCTTCAAGTCTTCCAGCCTAATAAATTTTGAAATGTGTACATACCAAAGTAGCTACCACACAAGTCAAGATCTTCTGTCACTTAACTTCTCTTATTTCATCTGATGGAGAGACAAAGTGTCTGCAACACTCAACCATGAATCTAGATTTTTCTTGGAAAAAAAAGTTCATTTGTCATGTCTTTGGCTAGAGCAAAATTTTCTGTTACTTATGACTAGGATTACAACGTTTGGCTTGGAATTTTCTGTTCTTTGTAGGGAGAAAAAGCCCCGGGGAGGGCCTCTAACTTACTGGATTTATAGTTGATTGTGTGGTTGAAGTTGAAGGCTGAGTAAGAATTGACTTTTCCTGTATTAGAAAAAATGAGGAGGAGATGCCAAGAAAAAGTTTAGTAAAGAGTAGCTTGGAAACAGTCGAATTTTGGGTCTCTCAGTGATTGTCAGATTTTGTAGAAAGAGGAGTTAGATGTTATCTATTGAAGGAAAAAAAAAGTTAGTGGAAACAACCAATATTTAAAGGCCATTTTATGATGCTTTCTTATTTATATATCATCTTTCCCATTTTTGTAAAAATGGCAGGCTTCATGTGCTTGCTATGTGACTTTTAAAATGTGTATTTAAAAGCTATTAAAATATTATCACGAATGTCCTAAATTCATCTTAAACTCAGCCAACAGTGCACTTAAAATAAAATGGGCCCAGCCTAAGAGACAAATTGACCTGACTGAAGTGCAGTTCCTGGGTGTGTGTGATTCTCAACTATAGCAGCTGCTTTCTCGGGTTTCCCCCACACCTGGAAGTCTGCATTCAAAGCCCATCAGGAGCCATTTCCTTTGCTAGAATATTTTAAAGTACTCTTCCGTCAAGTAAGTGCATTAAAGATACACTTCCCAGTTGCATTCCTGGAATCCACAGAAAGCCCAGGGAGAGATGGAACAGGGGCGGGTTCCTCACTGACCGCCAGGCCGAGCCTCCCCCCAAGACGGGAACGACACTCACCTTCAGCAGCCACGGGACCCCGGTTTCATCTTCCGCCGCGTTTAGAGAAGGAAAACCGCCTGCAGCTGTTCCTTCCCCTCGGCTCTATCTCCACCTCTCCCTTTCCGTTTCTCCCAGAGCGTTTCGGGAGCCTAATATTGGACGGGACCTCGGGGAGGCGGCCCCTCTCCTCCCGGGCCCTCCGGCCTGGGCGTCTGGGCGGCTCCGGCCGGCCGGGACGTTACCGCCCGCGGGGGAGGACGCGGGGCCGCGAGGGCGGCAGGGGGCTGGGGGCCCGCGCGGGTCGCGAGGGCGGTGAGGTGCGTCCGCGCGCCCCGCGCATTTGCGCGTCGCCGGCTGCGACACCTTGAATCGACGCCGCCCGGAGCGGGTCCGCCGGCCGCACGCAGGGGTGCGGGGCTCGACCCGGCGGGAGCGGCGGCGCTGAGGGGGCCCGGCCCTGTCCTGCCCCTCGAGGCGGGCCCGGGAGAGGCTCGTGTGACGCGCAGCGCCCAGGACTCGGCTCCGCGGCGGCCCAGCCGGCGGTCCCCAGGTTAAAGGTCGCAAACCCTGCAGTCTTTGCGGAGCGGCGGTCGCGAGTGGAGTCCTTCTCTCCGCCCGTGTCGGGACAGCCGTTTGCCAGAGACCGACCGCAGGAAGACAGCGTGGCTCCGGGACCGGGGCTGACGAGAGAAGCCGCGCGGTTTTCCGACACAACGGGTGTGTGGCGGGGAGGAAGGCCGGCGTCAGAGAGCGCGCGGGGTGGCCCGAGCGTGCGGAGCATCAGCGGAGGTGGGTTGACCGTGCGGGGCCGCAGGTTGTGGCGGAGACCCGGGGTCCAGCTCCGGCCGCCCAGCCTTCCTGGAGGCGGTCTCCGTTCGCGGGGCTCGGTGGCCGCGTCGCTCGGGGTCCTCCGGGCGATGCGGGGCCCCGGGGTCTCACGCCGGCGCCTCCCTCCCGCGCCCTCGCGGCTCCTCGTGTCCGCAAAGGCGCGTCTCCGGGGCAGCCCCGAGGTGCGGCTGGACGTGTGGACCCGGCGGGGCTGCGGGCACGGCTGCGGTCCCGCCGCGCGCTGGACCTTTCCTGTGGGATTTTTTCCTTTTTTTTTTGTTTTGTTTTGTTTTGTTCCTTTTTATTTTTAAAAAATTTTAATTTTTATATTTTTATAAAAGGAGGGAATGGCTTTAGAGCACATAGTTTCAAAGGGCTGGCGGCGCGGGAAAGGCAGGCCCAGGGGGATCTTCTAGGGATCAGCCGCCGGCTAGCTTTTGTCAGAAAGTATTTAAATAGGTACTTGCCAATAAGCTCCCTGGTGGTCTAGTGGCTAGGATTCGGCGCTTTCACCGCCGCGGCCCGGGTTCGATTCCCGGTCAGGGAATAAGGTCGCTGTGGTCGGCGTATTTTGCTGTGGTTTGTTTTCCCCAAGACTGAAGGGACACTGAGTTAACTATTTCTTAAGGATACCTCCCAAAAGTAGAACTGCTAAGGTGAAATGGAGTGTGAATTTCAAATTCTCCCATCAACGTATAAGCACCAATTATTATGCCCCAACCTGTATGAGACTTTGTTTTCTCCCCACATTTTAAATCTAACAGTAGGGATCCCTGGGTGGCGCAGCGGTTTGGCGCCTGCCTTTGGCCCAGGGCGCGATCCTGGAGACCCGGGATCGAGTCCCACGTCCGGCTCCCGGTGCATGGAGCCTGCTTCTCCCTCTGCCTGTGTCTCTGTCTCTCTCTCACTGTGTGCCTATCATAAAAAAAAATAAATCTAACGCTAGAAATTATAGTTCTTTTAAATATAATCTCAAACTTTATTTACCACCAGCCAACCTCTTCATAGTCAATTTTCCATAGACATTAAGTCCACAAGAGACAAACTGGAAGAATTGCCTGGTACCTCAGCGATCTTGAACTGAAGACTCTGGTTCTGTTCTGGGGTTTACCTTTTTCTTCCAGGTCAGATTAGTTGCGCTAAAAATATACGCCTGGCATTTTTGCTTGCAGGGGTCTTGGCAATTCTAAACTTTGTGGATATGGTGCAGTTGCTTGAAAATTTTCATGGGCATACTTCACCTTTAGGAACTTCAGGAAGGTGGTGCACAGGAGGATCCCTAAATCCATCTTTCGAAGTGTTGGCAGAAATAAATGGGCACCAGGAATGAAGGTGACCGCTTCTGAAGACCTAACAGTGGTTGGAAGCAGAGCAAATTCTTAAAAACCAGAGAGAAATTGTTGCAGTAATTTAATTTTCATTTTGTTTTTTTTTTTTTTTTTTTTTTTTTTTTTTTTTTTTTTTTTTTTTTTTTTTTTTTTTTTTTATTTATTTATGATAGTCACAGAGAGAGAGAGAGAGGCAGAGACACAGGCGGAGGGAGAAGCAGGCTCCATGCACCAGGAGCCTGATGTGGGATTCGATCCCGGGTCTCCAGGATCGCGCCCTGGGCCAAAGGCAGGCGCCAAACCGCTGCGCCACCCAGGGATCCCTTAATTTTCATTTTGATGGGCACTTTATCTTTTTATTTATTTATTATTTATTTATTTATTTATTTATTTATTTATTTATTTATTTATTTATTTATTTATTTATTTATTTTAAGGAAGATAAGGGTTAGGGGCAGCTGGGTGACTTAATTGGTTGAGTTCCACTCTTGATTTCTACTCAAGTCATGATATCAGGGTGATGGGATCCAGCCTTGCTTAGAGCTCCAGGCTGGGCCTGGAGCCTGCTTAAGATTCTCTCTCCAACTCCCTCTGCCCCTCCACTTCCAACTCCCTGCTTGAGCTTTCCCTCTAAAAAGAAGGAAGAGGAGGAGGAGGAAGAAAAGGAGGAAGAAGAAAGAGGGAGAGGGGCTGGGGGAAGGAAGAGGAGGAGAGATATTTTATTATTTTTTAAGTTTATTTTTAATTTAAATTCAATTAGCCAACCTATAGTACATCATTAGTTTCAGATGTAGTGTTCAATAAGTTCATCAATTGCTTGTAACAACCAGTGCTCATCACATCTCCTCTTTAATGCCCATCTCCCAGTTACCCCACCCCCACTCACCTCCCTCCAGCACACCTGTTTGTGTCCTATAGTTAAGAGTCTCTCATGTTTAGTCTCCCTCTCTGATTACTTCGCATTCAGTTTTCCCTCCCTTCCCCTATGATCCTGTGTGCTGTTTCTTATATTTACATGAGTGAAACCATCTTTCTCTGACTTACTTCACTTAGCATAATACCCTGCAGTTCCATCCATGTTGATGAAAATGTTAAGTATTCATTATTTCTGCTTTTTTTTTTTAATAGTAATTTTGACACACAATATGAGGCTCAAACTGAGGACCCTGAGATCAGGAGTTGCTTACTCTTCTGGCTAAGCCAACCAGGGGCCACACTTTATTTTGATGAGAACATTAGTGAAGGAAATTTGCTTTATTGGATCTGTAGTTATATTTTTATTTTTCTAAAGGAAATTTAGTGGTAATAAAAGGTTAATAACATGATAAATTATAATAAAAATAATAAGATTTAGTAATAAAGTTTCATATCTTATTCACATTGATATAGTTGGCTTATGTTGTCATGTGTTGCACACTGTATAACACTACCTGATGAATTATGTTAAATTATGTAGTCATACATACATTATGCAGCTATTTATAATTTAAAAAAATGAAGTAGAATGGGAAGGTGTTGTAATCTCTTAGTGTAGTCCTGACGTTAACTGAATTTATGCCATGTTCTCACATGCTTAAGAGGACTACACAATAATAGTAAAATGGCCTACCTTGGCCAGCTGTTGTCCATTTCCTGGTCCAGCATGATGTACAGGAGTGACCATGGGGGCGGGGGGGGGGGGGAAGATGGCCATTTGAAGGACTTACTTAATCTCTCTCTCTTTTTAAAATATTTTAAAAATATCTCTTATTGTTCCTTGGAATAACATCAGAAAAGCAAAGGGAAATATTCATGTAGAAAGAGGAAATTCTTTGCTTTCGCTCTTTCCCAAAATACCTAATGGAGGAGCAAACACTCTTCTCATTCTTCACATACCTGGACAGATATTGAGGTTCCTTTTCTAATGGTTGAGGACACTGTGTAATAAAACATACAAAGGGGTGTAGCTAATACTACCCCTTTTCTACCTGAGAATCAAAACTGTCAGCCTGGCTGGTGACAAGGGGAGCTTCCAACCCTGCAACTGTCTGCATTTTTTTTTTTTTTAAGGATTTTATTTATTTTTTCATGAGAGGTACAGAGAGAGAAAGGGGCAGAGACATAGGCAGAGGGAGAAGCAGGCTCCCCGTGGATCCCAGCACTCCAGGATCGGGGACCACAAGATAATGACCTGAGCGGAAGGCAGAGGCTCAACCACTGAACCACCCAGGCATCCCTGCTTTTTTTTTTTTTTTTTTCCTGGCACTCTCCTCTTGGGGAAGTTTGGTTAAGATTGTTTTGTGCTTAGACAGAAGGAAAATTCTCAAAGACCTTGAATTGACCAATTTATTAGGATTTCCTCTACTGTGGCACAAGACCTACCAATAACAAATTATGATTATATACATGTTGCCACTTTGTGTGTATTTCTCCTTCAGGAACCCTTATAGCCACTTGGGAACCTAGGTTATTGGCAGAATGAGATTTGGGAATTCTTTGGTTCTCTGGCTGAACACCACCAATTTAGTGCTCTTATTCCACTATTTTTGAAAATTGTACTCACCATATTTTAAATACTGTTTGGAGAGTCAGTTTGGAGGCAGTGGAGACTATTACTTTGATGTTATTTCTGTACTTTTCAAATTTTAACCGTAATGTGGATTTCTAATCAAAAAGTATGGAGGCCAGAAGACAGTGGAAGGACAATTTTTACTGTAAAACAAACAGGTCAGATTTTGGCAGGACGTGTGAGTTTAGCATGCAGTGGTTGCTTCTGTATCAGAAATACAGAGTTCTTTGTGAGAAAAAACAGGTTTGTTTTGTTTTCTTTTTTCTTTTTGGCTGCCAGAGGGATTGAGCATTGCCAGAAGGATTTATCTGCATAGTCCCAAGAAACTTTACTTGGCAAGCAAGCTACTGAAAATTGGTGGGGTTTATCAGTCATTCTTGCTGCCAGAAATCCATTACCACAGAGGTCAGAGCTGTTGAAATTAAAATTTTTGACTTGCCAATCAGTAGGACATTATTTATACAGTCAGACTTTGGACATCAGAGGGTTTACGCACTCATGCTAAATTCTGAGCCATCCATTGGTTGTAAATGTCAGGGGAGTTTGTCCTTTTAGCACTTTACACATGACAGTGCCTTAAACAGAAGAATCTCCTCTAACACTTTAAGAGCATTCATAGCATAAGCATGCAACTCACTGATTGCAATTATACATTTTCACAACTATACATTGATTTGGGGCAGAGGGCTTTCCTGTAACTTTAACTTCTTTTTCTCTTTACCACAAGAGTTACCCAAACTCTGTCAGCTGAATTTACACTCTCTTACGGGAACACAGACCAAGGAGTTGAACACTTGCACGTGACAGGTTACACAGCATCCAGGAGACCATTTTTATCTCCTTGACAAAGAGCTCGGGGAGAGCAAGGAGGTGTAACTAGTCTCTGAAGCCCATTGGAGCAGTGGGGGGTCTTCTTATTACCTGAGGTCAGGATAAGGGGAAGAAAGGGATGCAGTGGGGGCCATGGAGGAAGTAGTACCACTACAATAAGCATAGCCATGTTCTTCCTTTTGGTTTTAAGAAGTCATCCACTCAGTCTGAACAAACAGCTAAAGCACCATTTAGGTGGCTGCTTTCAATCCTTCCTTTTCACTGCTCAGCCTCCAGTTGTCCATGAACATATAGACAGTCAAAAGGCCTTTACCCCTCTGGCTCATAACCACCACTTGGGGACATCATCCTGGGAAGCCTTCTCATATCCCCTAACCTGGCCCATGCACTCCCTTCTGTCTTTTCTCTGAGAAAGCACTATAACCTTACTGGCCCCACACATTAAATACCAAATTTATCAAGCAGTCCCTAGGCAATAGTATAGTGGCAGCTGCTAGGTGTGCTTGTCACACTTTTGTAGAATTGACCAGTAAGGAGACAACAATCTCAAATGAACTGAGGTAGTTGTTACTTAGACACACAGCATAAGCAAATGTAGCATGTTGTCAGCTCTCCACATCCATAATCCCACAGTATGACACCACACTGGAGGGATCAGATGACAAGAAAACACAAGTGGTGTCTTGCTATCGTGAAGGAGCCTATTCCATATTGCTGCCAAGGAGTTTTATAGCTTGTAGTGGCATCATAGGGGGGTAGAGGCAAGGTGGAAATTTGCAGGTCTCACCAGAACCAGGGAGACAAGTGAGAAACTGCTTACTTGTAGCCTTCCCCAGGACAGGCAATCTACTGCAAGAATTTCCATATAATAGCACCTCATAAGACTGCCTATCTTTCCATATTCCAAGAGGCTATTCAGCCAAGAATTGGATCAAAGAACAGTTAAACCTTGCCTATGTGGCTCATGTGGAAAAGTACAAGGTCATCAGAGTGTCATAGCAGAGCCATTCAAATACCTTGGACATTTAAAAGGAGATCGGCTGGATATATCTGTGATTTGCACTTTATTTACATAAGTTTTTTGAAAATGCTGCTTCACTGTTGCCTTGCTTTCTGAGTTAGTCATCTAATTCTGTTGCTTTTGTAACATTTCACAGTTTTATCTGGAGAACCTGAATGTTTTCTTTACCTTTAAAGTCTAACAGGTTTACTATGATATTGTTTTGAAGTTGATCATCCAGGGTCAATCTCTGATACTTATATGAGTCCTTTCAGTGTGCTTCATCACCTAAGTAATGTATCATTTTCCTTTTTATAATAAAATCAAGACTGCTAGATTGTTCTCTCTAAAGCCGGATACCTATTTAGAGAAAAATCTTAAAAAACAAGAAATTATGTATCACATTACAGTGTTCAATACAGAGATTCCCAAATAAGTTAAAATAGTAAAACTAACCTGATGATTTCAACAGTCTTGCCAAGTAAGGACTTAAAAAAATCACCATGTTTACAACAGAATGTAAACATTTAGTTTACAGAAAGACATAATGTCAGAATAAGAAAACCCTTGAACATGAAAAAATTATTAAAAAGTGAAATGTCATTGGCTTGAAAATAGGTTTAAAAAACTTAAATTTAAGCTATTCTTAGATGAAAATTAATCACCCGAGGAGTCTAATGCAGTGGTGCCCTCGAATCGCAGTCCTTTCCGAGGAGCGTCCGAGAGCCAGAAAACAAATCCGGTCAACAGTCCCCAGAATCTTTAGTTCCTTCTCCCTTTTTAAAAATAGACTTTCCGGGCTGACACCTGTTGGGGCGCATCGCCTGGCCGGCGGCCTCCTCCCGGGAAACCGCGACGCGCCCGCAGGAGGAGCTCAGGCCGCGGCGGCCGCCGACGGCTACCAGCTGGGCGGCAGGTGTGGGGGCGGCGGCGCGACCCGGGGCCTCCGGGCGCAGCTCCCCTCGCGTCCACGCGGGTCCCTCTCCGCCTGCCTCCGCCTTCCTCGGGCGGCCGGCGCTGCCGACCTCCCCCCCCTCCCCCCGGGGGGTGTCTGCGGGACCCCGCGGCAGCTCTCTTCCGGGGACCTTCCTGTCTCCATCCTCGCTCGGTGGTGGTGAGCCGTTGACCAACAGGCGACCCCAGGCCCAGCACGTGCATTAGTGACCCGGTGGCTCTTTAGGTTCCGTGGGTCCTCCAGGGGAAAGGCTGGAAGTAACTGTGATCTTAGGTCCTTAGGGTCTAAACCGCAAACTACCCCGGAAATTCTCCCCTTTTCAAAGACTAAGTGGTTGTTAAATGCAGGTACTGCAGCAGTAGCAACCCAAACTCCTAAATGATGGTTTTCACCCATGAAGTATAATTTTATAGGATAAAAATCCCCAGGGAAATGAAAGCAAAACCCTTATGCATTGGCCGGGAATCGAACCCGGGTCTCCCACGTGGGAGGCGAGAATTCTACCACTGAACCACCAATGCCTTTACTTATGCCCTCTTATAGGTAGAATTTAGGGGGGTTATCCGGAAAGACTTAACAGTTCCAAAACAGGCTTTTTACAGTGCTGGCTGATAGCTAATAAAGGCACCCAAACCAAAGTTTTTTTTTTGGAAATCTATGCTAGACAAAACTACAAATATCAAAATATGATTTGATCAAACTCAACCCAGAAAAAGGCTCTTTCTAACTGCATATAGAAAAACATAAGAAATTCATCTAGGTTCCTTGTTTCTGTTCCTAAATCTTCAGTTGTTGACCTCAACTTGTTGTTTTAGTGGTTCCGGAAAGGTAACTTAACTTGTAGGTTAGGTAAGTAAAATTCTAATCCAGGAAAGAAATAAGAATCAGAACCAGAATTAGTATCAGACGTAAAAGAGGGGAAAAGATAGAAACAAGATAGAATATAATGATATTCTATCATTATAGAATGATAATATATCATTATCATGACCAGATATATGACCAGTATATTAATACTCTGGTCCATGGAGTTAGTTCTTTGTAGCGTTTAAAGTTTTTTCCTTTTTATTATAATGTGTCTTTTTTAAGGTATATAAAACATTTGAATGGGTATGTGATATGAAAATATTAAGTTTGCAGTCAGTGTTTAGAAGAATTCAATTTCACAAATTAATAGGTTTTGATTTACTAGCTGTATGGCAAATAGATATTTTAAAGAAATACCTTAAAGTTGAAATATTAACAAAGAAGTCTGTTGTTGAAGTTCAAATAACTGAGAGATTTCTTTCTTCAGTTTTCCCTGGGAAATTAAACTGAAGAAAGGAGCCTGGAGAACTTCCTCACATGTTGGGACTAGGAATCATTATAACTTTTTGAAGGATAGAAGCCACAGAGGTGCAAGGATGCCTGTCTTGCTAGAAGGCAAGCTAGGTGGAGGCTGAGTCATAAACTTGAGCTCAACAAGGAAAATGACCTTCACCTTGACCTTGAAGAGCGTTAGCTCATCTGCCCTCTGTCCAACATCCAAGGTACACACTGGCTCTGGCCAACATGCTTCCGATTACCACCTACATCAACCATATGTACATTTATTCCCACATCTCTTTTGAAACTACAAACCTGCACTTCCAACTCACAACTCCAAATTCACAAGTGAATGCCTCATTTGTGTCTTGAATTCACAAGTGCTAACACTCAATATAACAGTGAGTTCCCAGTCAGCATCACACACTGCCACGCTCTGTACCTCAACACTCTCAGATCAGACCTGGACATAGCATCTCCCAAAAAATCATACTGCACTGTCTTGGTTTCAACTGATCACTAAAACAACACCCAAATCTGTCCCTAGCCCTGCCTGGTTTACCCTCACTACCAACCATCCTGTTGCCCAAACCAGATCTTCCTATTCTTTTTGGATAAATTTTCTCATTCTCTCAACACAGAAACTTATTTCCAGTATAATTAATAAATAGTGCTTAAATTTATTGGACTTCCTACAGACTCATTGCCACTTCATTACTAAACTCTTCTATCTATCACCTATTACCTCCATTAATATAAAATAGACAAAAAAATGGACCCTCCCACAGCCAGGCTAGTCTACTTCAACCCATTTGCCACATTGCATTCTGACTGATTATTCCATGGTATAAAGCTGGACATACATACCTATAGCCTAAGTCCACGTCAACCGCCACAGTAGCTAACCAACAGCTATCCTCCCTTCCTTGGTCATTGGAGCCCTGGAGACCATAGGAAGTGTTGGGAAAGAACCTTAGTGGATAATCCCCGGAGCTAGTGGGTTGTAGACTTGTATTGGCTTTGAAGCACATGTACATATTGGAGAAGCACAAGTCTTTGACAGGGATTGGTAATAAGGAAGAACAAAATGAGTCACTGTGGTAGGTAAATCTGACTTTTTACCTTTTCAATTTCACCAAGTCAGTTTCCTGACAGCTGGGATAAAGGCCACCAAAAGGCCTCTGTATGAAGTTCCCTGGAGAAAACATTCTGAAGTTTGGTCTTATGGGAATTCTTAGTAGTCGATCTTAAGAAGTGTCCTAGGAGCACATTCTTCAGCTGAGAACTTGTACCCTTTGGAAGGAGCAGGTCCCACCTAAGGTTCACTTTCATCCCAAATCAGGCTTCAGAGTAGGCTATTTAGTGTAGTTGGGACCTGTGTGGTCTTTGAGTCCATGTATGGACAGGTAGCTCCATTTCTGTGAAGCCCAGTAGATGAAGTCTTAGGGACTGCTGTGGGTTGTGAGAGAAGCAACCTCACGAAGTATTTGGATATGTTACAAGCTAAAGGACAACAAGCTAAAGGACACCTTAACCTAAGAATATTGGTGCTTTAATAGCAAGCATTTCACCTCCTACCTGAGTGTCCCAGGTTTGGTTGCAGGCCAGTACATATGACTGTTATTCTTTTTTCTCCATCACAGAAACTTCATTTACTACCTCTTGAGTCTTTATTATAAGGGTAAGTCTAGTTGATGCAAAGATCCAACAGGCATGGGCAGCACTGCAGTCAGGTGAGGAAAGGAAGAGAAAGAATAAAATGGGCAGTATTTGGGGAATACTGGGAATACTGGGACAGGACTATGATCATGGAAGGATTAGCGCTTGGCGTGATGTGCACAGCTGTTCCTCTGGGGTGCAAAGCAAGTTCTCGTATGTTGCTGGGGACATGTAACATTTGGAACTAATATTTTTGCCACACTCATGTGCATAACTCCTGATATTATGAAAATAAATGTCCTAGAATATGAAGAATAACTTCAGTGTGTGTTTCTTTCTTTGGAAATTGCTTTTGGAAAAAGGCCAAAGATTTTCCTTCTTTGTCATGCATGCCTATATTCTTTTGGTTTTCTGTTGTCATGATACATGTAAATATATCCCTAGAAGTAGACTTGAGGAACAAAGAATCTCTCATCCTCTTCTTTAGGTTGCCATTTCATTAACTTTTCTTGAATCTCCTGTGTATTACATTGGACCAGAAAGTTGAGAAATGTGGCCAATAGAGAATTTCTCTCTAGGTCACTGTACAGGTCACTATAAAATGAATGGTCAAAGTCATACATTAAGTTAACTTTAGGAACCTAGTAAAGGAGAAGTCAGTTGTTCCTTTTGAATGCTAATTATTTACCTTTTCTATCAGAAAAGGCCTATCAGACAGCCACAAATACTTTACAAATAGAGAAGTATTCAGACTTTCTGACCTAGGTGGGCACAGCAAATGCAAATAAAACCTATTCAGAATGAGAGAGAAACTGAAGTATGGGAGAAGTGCTAGGAAGTTCTAAAGCCAATCAAAAGCCAATCAACTTTAATTGCCAACCACTCAATTAACAGTTTAACTTCCTGACATCATGTGGCCACTCTTCACAAATGATACTACATCAAGTGATAATGTGGGTAATGTGATAACTGCCAAAGCAGAAGCATATCCACCTTATCTCTACTCTGTCCAAAATGCCAACTCTAGAAGGCTGCTTTTTTGTTACATACATAGGAAACACAGTAATTTAGGGGATACTCAAACAAGTAGGACAGAGAAAGGGCCATTACTAGTTTTGGTGTTCTAAAGAGACAAAATTAAGAGGGTGGGAATTGGGAGACAATGTTGGAAGTTCTGTGGAGTGGTGGAAAATTATTCTGGACCAAATACTTCCTGCTGTTGGTCCTGTTATAAGGGAAGCAATTGTCATGAGAGGAGCCACATCAATGAGCATTCAATACACCATGGGAGACAGAGACAAAAATGCAGCAGAAAACTGGGCAAGGAAGGCAAGGGATTTGGCACTACCATCTATCCATCCCCATGCCATGGGCAGAGTCATCCTGGATTCTTTTTTGCAGTCTCCCTTGACACCTGCCAATTAATAACCTAGGATTCATCTAGGGAAGAAGTTCTGACTTCAGTTGCAGGCTGTGGCTGGGAAATCATCCTAAACTATGATATGACAGTAATCATACACACATTTAAAAATAAGGTATCTTTAAAGATTAGTCTATTATACCTTTACAGTTGAAGGTGAAGAAGAAAATATCAAAGCTCTTTGTCTAACAAAATGGCTCTTGAAGATTAATTTACATATCATTACCCATGATAACCAACTAGCATAGAGGACAGTTAAAAATGGATGGTTGGGACGCTTGGGTGGCTCAGTGGTTGAGCGTCTGCCTTTGGCTCAAGGCATAATCGCAGGACTCTGGGATCAAGTCCCACATCAGGCTTCCTGCATGAAGCCTGCTTCTCCCTCTGCCTATGTCTCTGTCTCTGTCTCTGTCTCTCTCTCTCATGAATAAAATCTTAAAAAAAATAAAAAATAAAAATGGATGGTTATATTCCAGTAGAGACATATACTGAAGTCATGTCTTAAAGTCTATTAATGTAGCTATCTTTTGGTTAATGTTTTCTCTTTTTTTAGATTTTATTTATTTATTCATGATAGACACACAGAGAGAGGCAGAGACACAGACAAGGGAGAAGCAGGCTCCATGCGGGGAGCCCTATGGGGACTCAATCCCGAGCCCAGGATCATGCCCTGAGCCAAAGATAGCTGCTCAACCGCTGAGCCACCCAGGCCTCCCTTGGTTAATGTTTTCAATAATGCTCCTTTTCTCTCTTTTTGTTTTCAACCATTTTATCACTTCATGGTTTTGGTATGTCTCTTGGATACAGCATATAATTGATTTTTAAATTCAGTCTAGCAATATTTATTTTTTACTGAATAATTGAGCCTACTTACCTTTAATATAATTGTTGATATAATTAACTTTAAATCTACTATCTTTCTTTAATTTTTATTTATTTATGATAGTCACACAGAGAGAGAGGCAGAGAGAGAAGCAGGCTCCATGCACCGGGAGCCCGATGTGGGATTCGATCCAGGGTCTCCAGGATCGTGCCCTGGGCCAAAGGCAGGCGCTAAACCGCCACGCCACCCAGGGATCCCTATTCTTTTCTGTTTGTCTTCCTTGATCTCTTTTTTTTTTACTTTTTTTTACTTTTTTTTTTTCAGGTGAAACAATTTTATTTCACAGTTGTCTTTAAAACCACAAATACACTATGTTCTTCATATAAAAACATTAGTACAGATAACTATACTTTCTAGAAAATGATTATATAGACCCTCTCAAGGAAAAATGCACACCATTATATAGTTCAGACAAGTTACTTGGGAAAAACACATCTGGGCCGATTCCTAAAACATACCAGAAGACCACGCTGCATCTTTTGGTTCAAAGTATAGATTACTATCATCAGTAAGGGCTCCTGCATTCTTACATATTTGATAATACACATATAGACTGGTTTGTGACTTAATGCTCCATTGGTTCATCAGCCTTTTCTGCAGGTTCATCAGCAGGTTGAGCAGGCTGTGCCTTTCTCTGTGGTCTTTCTTCAAGACCTTCCAGGAACAGAGATACATCATCATCATCATAAATCGTAAACTCCAAGTCTTTACCAACAATTCCAATGGAAACATTCTTTGTAGTTAGGTCCTGTTCTGCAGGAAGTGTCTCTCGTAAGGCACGCGGACCATGTTTAACCAGTTCATTCAAATTGCATTCCATAAACCCAGACATATGTCTCTCCAAGTAAGTACGAGCTGATTGAGAACGGGCTCCAATGGACATGGCTCTACAATCAAAATAGTTGGCAGATGGACAGGTTTGGAAAATGTGAGGGCCCATATCATCATAACCAGCAATAAGCAGTCCAACGCCATATGGTCTCCGGCCATACCGTTGTGTTGGTATCTGGGTCTTGCTTCCAATTAGAGATACAAGACGAGACACAGGAAGAGGTCTGTCAAATACAAATCTGGAATCCAAACACTCCTGGCGCATAAAATTACATAACAGTCTAGCATCAGCAGTAAGTCCCGCAATTGAGATACCAAATGGTTATCAACATGAAGAATTTTCTTCTGATGAGCTGCAAGCTCTGACTGTGCTCTCTTCAATGCAACCAACACTGCGTGGGTTTTTGATTTCAGACCAACTGTGGCTGAACCTTGTTTGACAGCTTCCATTGCATATTCAATTTGATGAATCCTGCCCTGAGGGCTCCAAACAGTGATGTCATTGTCATACTGGTTGCGAAACTTGCTTCTGGCGCAGTCTCACTGCGGCCTCCGGCCTCCGGCAGAGATAGCGGCTTCAGGAGCGAGGCCCTGTTTTTTACTTCTTTCTCTCTTTTTGGATTGTTATCTTTTGAACTATTATAGCTTTTTTATTGTTTTATATACTTTACATCCATTTTTCCTTCTATGTTTTTCATTGAATTTCACTTTGCTTCTTTTCTGTCAGTGATTAATTTAAAGATTAGTCTTTATTTTCTTTTTTTAGTTAATTTTAACCTTTGATTTATCAAGCATAGTAATTAATTATTACACTTGCCCTCATCCTGGACAGTATAGAGACCTTGGAATACTTTTATTCCATCTAATGTCATCTATATATATATGCAGTTATCATTTATTTTTTATTTATTTATTTTAAGATTTCATTTATTTATTCATGAGAGACACAGAGAGGCAGAGACACAGGCAGAGGGAGAAGCAGGCTCCATGCTGAGAGCCCGATGTGGGACTCAATCCTGGGTTCGCAGGATCAAGCCCTGGACTAAAGGCAGCGCTTAAACTGCTGAGCCACCGGGGCTGCCCCTGCAGTTATCATTTAATATCTAATGTCATCTATACATATGCAGTTATCAGTTTATTATTATTCTATTATATAGTCAGTATCACATATTATATTCATTCTGAGTATTAGGCCCCAAAAGACCATTTATACATTTTTATATGATCAATGTTAGATGTATTTATGGCTACCTTTATCTTTATTTTTTTCTTTGTCTGTCTTTCCATATGGAATCATTTTTCTTCTGCCTGAGAAACATCATTTAGAAGTTTCTTTTGTGTTAGTCTGTTTGGGAAGAACTGTTTCAGCTTTTTTTCTCTGAAAGTGCCTTTATTTTACTTTAATTATTGAAGACTTTTATTAAGTATGTAAGTCTAGGAGGCAGTTACTCTCAGAACATTGAAAATATCTGCATTCAATTTTTGCTTTTCAAAAGTCGGTCAGTGGTCTGCTGCTGATTTGAATGTAATCTCTTTTTTCTCTGAATATTTTTTTTTGTCTGTCTTTTATTTTCTGCAGTTTTACTCTGATCTCTCTAGTACTGATACCCCTTTATTTACCTTGTATAAGACTGGTTGGCCTTCTGGAATCTGTTGATTTGGGTCTTTCACATTGCCTGGAAAACTCTCAAACATTTCTTCTTCAAATATCGCCTTTGCCTTGTTTTCTCTCTCTCTTCTACTTCCAAGACTCTAACCAAAATATAAGATACACCTTCTCACTCCATTTACTATTTTTTGTTTGTGTGTTTTAATATTACATTTTTTTCTCCTTGTCCTATATTTTGATTTTTTTCTTTTTCCCATATTTTACTTTACTGTTTTCAGCTGTGACTTCTGTTAAACTCTTTCGTTGAGTTCTTACTTTTAGCTATTTTTATTTCATTTCAGAATTTATTTTTTCCCTCACTAAGGGAAGAAAATGTTTCCAGGAAGATGAAAGGATTAACTGTAAAACATTGATAGATTAGATTAAATGAGGGTAAATAAGAACTGTATTGGGTTTAGCAAAGTTTTTGGCAGCCTTGACAAGAGAAGTTTCAGGAGAGTGATGAGAATAAAGGTTTGATTGTAGTGGATTCTAGATGAGAGACTGAATATGCAAATGGGACAATGGCCAGATCATATATAAAAATAGAATTCCGACCCACAATCTGCAGCAACCAGTGCTGGAGACCAAACCATTATTTACACTAACCAGCTCAGATTATAATTGTAAAAAGAAATGTTTCCTTTTGTCCCTTTTGACTAGAAGAGGCCTGTGGTCACCCTTTGAAAAGTTGGAAGGATTTGGAAAGATGGTGATCAGGGTTATAGATTTTCAAGCCTTTTTAAGGTTTGAAAAGGTTATACATTTACTACCCCTAGGGAGTGCTGAGGTGTCATGAGATGTAAATGCTTTATCTGTAGATTGTCACCACACTTTTACTGCAAAGGATTAATTTTCCCCCAAGGGCATCTGGCTTTGACTTCTTTCCACGTAATAAAGCTGCTAATTACCTCAAAAGATTTCTGAGTTACAGTATAGAGGTAAGCATACTTGGGGTCAGTGAAGAATAATTCTGTTTCTACTGAATTTTATGATTATATCACTACTGCACAAAACCAGACTTGGAGCTAGTTTGTGTCTCACTGAACCATTTATTAACTTTCTGACCATAAGCAAGTTGCTTGACCTTTTTTAGCTTTTTTTCTCATGCACAAAATTGAGATAGATAATAGCAAGATATTTTCATCCAAGTAAAATGTTGGACTGTTCAGCCTTGTTTAAATGGATGAATCTATTTTATTACTCTGTCTTTCCAGTAAGTGTTATTTTTACTTTCTGCTAAGAATCAGCCTAGAAGCTATTAGAGGAAGAGAAACTAAGTTGTGGTGGCAAGAAACAAGTTTAGACTGTGATTAAGGTCAATCTCACCCAAATAGGATAAAACCCTAAGAAACAAGTTATCGTACAGAAATTTTCAAGGATTAAGACCACTGTATGTGCTTCTGAGCTCTAAATATACAAGATTTTCATTCAAATAACTCTCATATCACAAAATTTTGCAGAGTGCTTCAATTCACACTTACCCACTCCTAGTAGTTCTGTGAGCTGAGAGCTTTTCAAAGTTCAAAAAAACTGGTCTGAATCCCACGAACCTTGATTGCAAAGTGAACATTACTTATTATCTGGACTCTGTGCTGGAGGAACTATAGGCAGGAGCATTAGCTAAGTCATTAGAGTAGAAGCTTCTAGCTGAAGTAATATTGCATTATAAAATGCTCTTCAAATTGCCAATTTCACTTGTAGTGAAGTTCCTTACCACTACTCCGGTCTGCCCTCCTCGTAGGTTATTACAAAGAAAATATTACTACTATTTTCATCATTAATTCCTCAGAATATTGAGGGTCAGAACTATGTCGCCAATAGTAGAGTTCTTAGAAATTCTGGATTATATTGTCATAAAGGGGCTCATTACTTTTGCATGGAATGTTAAAAGGAGGGCAGCCCGGCTGGCTCAGCGGTTTAGCGCCGCCTTCAGCCCAGGGCCTGATCATGGAGACCTGGGATCGAGTCCCATGTCAGGCTCCCTGCATGAAGCCTGCTTCTTCCTCTGCCTGTGTCTCTGCCTCTCTCTGTCTCTCATGAATAAATAAAAAAAAAAAAAAAAAAAAAAGGAATGTTAAAAGGATTGATAGTATGCAGATAGCATATTAGATTCGCTGTAAGTTGAAATAGTTTTAAGGAAATAGCGATAAAATAGTGCTTCTATAGAGAACATTCTATACATTAGAATTCCACAACAATGAGCTTTTGGTAAAGCCACTGATTTGATCACTGAAAAGCTTGGGAAAGCATCTCAAGAGCACACAGGAAAATTAGACAAAGGGCTTAATGGATATATTCATGATGACACACACACAAAAAAAGTGGGTTTAGAGAAAGAGGAAATGGATAAAGTAATCCCAGACTGAGACAACCTATAAAAGACAAACTATAATACCACTAGAAATTGGGACGCCTGGGTGGCTCAGCGGTTGAGCGTCTGCCTTCTGCCGGATCCCGGAATCGAGTTCCGCATCGGGCTCTCTGCATGGAGCCTGCTTCTCCCTCTGCCTTGTGTCTCTGCCAATCTCTCTCTCTGTGTCTCATGAATAAATAAATAAAATCTTTTAAAAAATACCACTAGAAATTAACCATAAAGGCTAGATAATACAAATATAAAATCATGGATAAAGATTGATTTTCTAAGTTGATGAACTTTGAGGATACATGAAGCAGAGAAAGATTTAATAGATCAAGTAGTAGGAATAACTAAGGATGAAAAAATCATTGAATTTCTAATGGAAACTTGAAATTGAACCAATCAGGAACTTTTTATAATGAACAGCCGTTGGAGAAAAACATCAGGTAAAGTTTATCAAATCTCTTGAAAAACACTTCCAGCATTAGCAAATATATCAAGGTAGTATATTACAGCTATTCAAAAGATATACAACATACATACAAAACATATTAAGCAAAATTGTGGTGTAGACATTATATGCAATTATTTACTTAAAACTTTCTGGATAGGTTTGAATAGTTCCTAAAATATATGGTTGTTAAAGAAGGAATTGAGTAGAAAATAAAGTATTACTGACTGCTTTTTACTGGCAGAGTGTAAAAATAAGATAAATTCTTGGTCAGTTCTGTATAAAATTGACATGATATTACCTTAAAAACTATATCAAATAATTGTTCACAAATTATTTTCTGTAGTAAATAAGAGAAAATTTTTAATTAAAATAGGTGAATAAGACTTTGCATGTCCCTTTGAGAAAAGCGAATTGTATGAAGCCTATGATGGTCTTGTAAACTATCATCAGTCTATGGAAATATAAATGTCAAAGATAGATGTAACTTCTAGTGGCTCGTCTGAGTATCATAATTTTCACTGGTCATTACATACTGGAGATTCGTCTATCTGCCTTGATTACAGTGTTTGCTCTGTTATCCTAGTTGTTTTTACATTTGGAAACTGCAGATGCTCATTAGAAAAAAAGTATTTCATCCTTCACAGTTCTCTTTCAGTTCTCTTCCACAATACTCATTTCCCCATGTTTTTCTGGTCATTCACTCATTTTTCAAAGAAGCAACTATTGTACTATAAAGGAATTGTGAGGGGTGGAGTGGGTACCATTATACTCTCTCTCTCTTTTTTTTTTTTATTAAGACTTTATTTATGAGAGACACAGAGAGGCAGAGACACAGGCGGAGGGAGAAGCGGGCTCCATGCAGGGAGCCTGATGTGGGACTGGATCCAGGCCCCAGGATCATGCCCCAGGCTGAAGGCGGCGCTAAACCGCTAAGCCACCCGGGCTGCCCCCCTTATACTCTCTTGGAGAGACTGTGGAGGAAATCAAAGTGCCTGGCTCTAAACCTGGTTTCTACTTTTTATAACCTTGGGCAAGTTACCAAATTCCTCTTTGTCTAGTTTTCTCATTTACAAAACAGAGACAACCAGAGAGTCTACTCATACTTTATTTTGAGGGTTAAATGAAAAAAGACATATCAAGCATATTTGCCTGGTATATCATAAGCACTCTACAAATATATGCAATGATGATGATAATGATAACAGACAATCTGACAACATGTATCTAAAGAAAAAAATGTATATTTTCCTGGACTGAGTGATGTTGGTTCTAAGAAAGTATCCTATGGAGATAGTAAGTTGAGTTCTGAAAGATAGGTGTAAAACTATTCATTGCAGTGCTGGTAGTAACAGTAAAACATTAGAAATATCTTGCATGTCCATGAAGAGACATCCCTTCTTAGAGATATTTCTACTCATATATACGAGTCATTTTTCTTCTCTATAGCATTTACATTAAACAGTTAATTTCCTTAGCTATAGCCAAGATAAACACTCCAAATTCATAATGTTTTTCAGGGAGGTGGCTTTTAAAAAAACAAACCAAAATGGGATATTGATCCTGTATGTATTCTCAGAGGAATAGAGACTTCATTGTAGTAGGGAGCTCTTAAAATGAGTTATTCCTCACATGTCATGTAGAGGTTGATACAGAATAATCTGGATTCAGATGATAAAGTTGTAGAGACAATGGCCAGGCTTTGAACCAGCTTTAGAAATGAGGATTTGCTATATTTTAGCCCCCCAAAACAGAATTAGTAAAGAGAGAATACAATTAGAATAGAATATCAATGGGCAGCCCCCCGTGGCTCAGCGGTTTAGCGCCGCCTTCAGCCCAGGATGGAGTTCCACGTCGGGCTCCCTGCATGGAGCCTGCTTCTCCCTCTGCCTGTGTCTCTGCCTCTCTCTCTCTCTCTGTCTCTCATGAATAAATAAAATCTTAAAAGAAAAAAACAATAGGATACTAATAAAAACTTTAGTCTTTCCCTTGAATTTGAGAGTTTCATAACCCCAAATCCAGAGTTTCAAACTGGAGAAGACAGGCTAAGTAGTTTGAGAATGGGAAGAGAATGCTGCAAGAATTAAGGACATATTTCCCCAAAAAGGAGCATGATGGTAGTGGTCAGAAGAGGCAGTTTCCTTCCTCTTTTCTAATTTCAGCTCCAGAGCCTCCAGCAGAAACTCTTCAATGTCTTGCATGTTACAGACTTCACTGTTCCCATCAGCTTGGAGATAACATGTGGCTCTTGACAGTTCTACTCCTTTGGGGTAAGTTGGGTATAGAGGGATAGCTAGAAGGGTAGTGGCTCTGTCTTCCTTTGGTATCCTAGACTAGAACTCATGAATGTGGGGACAACTATATCTGTGCTTCCATGATTTATTTATGCTCATTATACCAAAAGCCTGGGAAGAGAGACTTAGTGATAACATTTAGCCTGGAAGCATCATATCAAAATAAAGCCTCATCAATAACCATCCATAGGTTGTTCAGTACCACTAGCCCCTGATTTTGAGAAAGGGGGTAGAGAGAGACTCAAGACACCTAAGCTGGCCCCTTAGAGTCTATATTAGTTTTGTCTCCTTGATTCTCCTTTCCTTGTCATCTCCCACTGACCAACTTATGTCTCTCTTCTTTGGTCTCTTACAGTCCCAGCTGGTGCACAAACGGGTGAGTAATCTTTAACTTTATTTCTCTTCCTCTGCCACATTCCTGCTTCTGAAGGGTGAGTTTTGTTTTCCTAAAGAAGAGAGTATAGGGAGAGGATAGAAACAAGAAAGATTTATAAATTATGTAAAATCTCCTATATTCGGAGTATGATTTTAATAAAATCCTGGTTTTTAAAGTTTCTAAGATTTCCTGAAAAAGCCCTGAGCTTTGGACTAAATGCCTATGTGTATAAAAGGCCAGAATTGCAAAACTATAGACATAGCTCTGCCAACATTCTAGAATTGCAAATTGCCAATTCCAGAATTGCAAAACTATAGACGTAGCTCTTCCAACATTCCTCAAACCTGTCCCCTTTAGAAGAAAGCTGAGTACTTTCTTTTTAGAGAGAACCAAGCAAGTACTGTAGGCTTCTTTCTAAGTGAGGAGTTTGAGCCTCTATTTCCAATGCAGATGCTAATTAAGTCCTGAGTTTAACCCTCAGGGACAGTATAACACAGAGGATAAGAGAACCAGCTCCAGTCAACTTGCCTGGGTTTAAAACTCTTCTGCTTTACCAACAATGAAAACTAAATTAGTCATTTGTTTCTTCTTCATTTTTTTTTTTTTTAGTCATTTGTTTCTTAGGAACCCCAAATCTCCAACATCTAGATGTAGATTTAATAACATGAACGGAGCTCTGTGCATGGGGTGTGGATGCTCTCAGTAGCTAGCTTTTACAGGTTCCCACTTGCTTATTTTTCAGTCTCATCTAACTATATATTTTTTACCTTGTGCCTTCCACAAAACCTTACTAATTACTCAGATCTTCCTTTTATTCCACTTGGTCTTTTTTTTCCCTTCTTTTTCTTTTTCGTTTTCTTTCTTTCTTTTTTCTTTTTTTAATCCCCAAGCAGACCCCGTAAAGGCAGTGATCACCTTGCAGCCTCCATGGGTCAGTGTATTCCAAGAGGAAAGTGTAACCTTATGGTGCGAGGGACCCCATTTGCCTGGGGACAGCTCTACACAGTGGTTTCTCAATGGCACAGCCACTCAGACCTTGACCCCCAGATACAGAATCGCTGCTGCCAGTGTCAATGACAATGGTGAATACAGGTGCCAGACAGGTCTCTCAGTCCTAAGTGACCCGATACAGCTGGAAATCCACAGAGGTAAGTAGGGCATGGAACAGGAGAGCTGGAAATCACAAGGTCTCCCTTTATGTTTTCCCCTTTATCAATGCCAGATATGTGTGTTTTCATTTATTGGAGTGTAAATTTCAGCTCTGTGTGCCTACTCGGTGAAATTAAGTCCAAATACTTAGAATATCACGTGAGGGTCCTTAAACTGTGCCCCATTAGCACCCCTCTGGGACAGCTGTGAGCAGGGTATCTAGTGTAAAACTCAGACCCTAAGATTTTATTATTTAAAATGAACTAATTTTGTTGAAAATCTGCACACAGTAAATTAGAATTCAGAAAAATGTACAATGATGAACAATGAAATCTCTCTTACACCTCAAACTCCTAGTCCCATGGTCACCTTCTATAGAAATAAAACTGTTAATATTTATGAACCGTAAAAAACAGTGGTTGATGAGGCACCTGGGGGCTCAGTCAGTTAAGTGTCTACCTTCAGCTCAGGTCATGATCCCAGGGCCCTGGGGTTGAGCCCCATATTGTGCCTCCTGCTCAACAGGGAGAACGGGGAGTCTGCTTCTCCTTCCCCCTCTGCTGTTCCCTCTGCTTGTGCTCTCTTGCTTTCTCTCTCAAAGAAATGAAATTTTTTTTAAATGGTTGGTTGAATACTCTATATACTGTTCTACACCTTGCTTTTATCACTTAAAATACCTTGGAGGTCTATTTAAATCAATAGAGATCTACCACGAACTTTCAAATGTCTGCCATATGGCTGTGCTGTAACTGATTTAATCATTTACCTATTAGTAAACTTGTAGTATATTTCCAGTTTTTTGTTTTTACAGTCCTGCAATAGACATCTCTATACTTATAGACTGGAGCACATTTCATAATATATCTGTAAGATAATATTCTGGACATGAAATTACTTTGAGACTAAGCATTTTAAATGTTGATGAATGGAAGGGACCCCCCCCCCCCCAACATATCCACTTAAATTTGTAAAAGATTTCCATTTGTCAAGAAATGGAAACTGAATGTTTCATTATTCAGGATAAATCATTCAAATGTGTTGGGGGAGAAGTAAGGGGAGGGGCAGAAAGAGAGTTAGGAGGAGTCTCCCTACCAAGCAGGGAGCCGGGGGCACAGGACTTGGGGATTATGACCTGAGCTGAAGTCAGAGGCTTAACTGACTGTCCCTTGGACAGAACTGTTTTTACAAGATATTTTATATAGTTGAAGTAGAAGAAGTGTTTTATAGTTCAAGTGACAAAAAAAGTGAAACAGGGCTAGGAAGAGTCCACTTTCTTTGCCTCTGTACAGACTGTAGAAGCCCCAGCATTAATGACTTACTGAGAACAATATATTTTCCGTTTTTTTAAAAAGCTTTATTTATTTATTTGAGAGAGCGAGCAAGAGAGAGTGAGCGAGCGAGCATGATGAGTGTGAGTGGCAGAGAGAGAGGGAGAGAGAATCTCAAGCAGACTCCACGCTGAGTTCAGAGTCTGTCTCAGGACAGTGAGATCATGACCTGAACCAAAATCAAGGATTGGATGTTTAACCAACTGAGCCACTCAGGGGCCCCACTATTTCGGGCCTCTTACCAGTAGTACTGCTATGAACATTTTTCTTTTAAGATGTTATTTTTTTAAGGAATCTCTACATCTAACATGGGGCTGGAACTCATAATCCCCAGATCAAGAGTTGCACACTGTATCAGCTGAGCCAGCCAGGTGCCCCCACTGTGGACATTTTGATACCTGTTTTTTGGTGCACTTATGTATACATATCTGTTGATATGCCTAGGAGTGGAATTGCTCGGTCACAAAATGTACATCATTTGTTCAGCTTTAGTTTTCCAAAGTGGTTATACCATATTACACTTCTACAGTGGAATGTAAGAGTTCTGGTTCCTTTTCATCCTCATCAACACTCGGTGCTTTCTTTCTTTTCTTCTTTCTTTCTCTTTCTTTCTTTTTCTTTCTTTATTCTCTCTTTCTTTCATTCTCTCTTTCTTTTTTCTCTCTCTTTCTTTCTTTTCTTTCTTTCGTTCTTCTTTTTCTTTTTAACACACAGAGGTTTCTATATCTTTCAGTTTAGTCATTCTGGTGCATGTGCGGTAGTCATCACATAGCTTTAATTTGCATTTTCCTGAAGACTCATGACATCAAGCATTTTCTACATTTATTACTTATTTGGATATCCTCTTTTGTAAAATACCTGTCTAGGTTTTTTTTGTCAATTTTTCTTTATTGTTGTCTTTCCTTATCGACTTGTAGGATCTCTGTAGTTTGGACATAAGTCCTTTTTCAAGTGTTGCAAATATTTTTCACACTGTGGCTTGTCTTTTCACTATCTATGCTGTTTTTTCAGTGAAAAAAAGTGCTTACATTTACTGTAGTACAGTATAAATACATCAGGTTTTTGAGTTGGTGCTCTCTATGCCCTTATTTAAAAATGTTTTGCCACAGCTAACCAGCAGAGGAGAGTTCACCTGTAGGTACACTAACTCTGTCACTTCAGTTAAATCTGTATGTGCTGAGACCACCAAAATACAGCTGGTTTGAGGATCTATGAGCATCCCAATCCTGCTTTAAGGTGATGAAGATGGAAAGAATGGCTTTTGAGGAGGAAATTAATAATGTCTGCTAAAAAGCTGTATCCTGCAATTTTTGATAATACTCCCAACTATCATTTAAGACTAAATCTTTTTAATTTTCATTAGTATGTATATAATTCTTCTTTCTTTTCCTTTCCTCGTGAATTATTTAGAAGTGATTTAGGAAGGTGGCTTTTTGTTACTGATTTCTAATTTTATGTTAAATATGGTATCAGTTCTTTAGTATTTGTTGAAAATTGCTTGTGGCTTAGTCCATACTTGGTATTTTTAACTGTTGATGTGTGTTTGGAAAGTATGTGAATTTTCTTTAAGCTATAGCTTCTATATAAATCCACAAAAATCAACTCTATTCATTGTGTCATTCAGATATGTTATATCATCACTAGTATTTTTGACAGTGTCTGATCCCATCATGTTTGTGGATGTATAAAGCTAAGGTGTTTGTGTGTTGGGGTACTGTAATCTTTGAGCACCTCTTGGTTGGGAATGGGAATAAGGGAGAGAAGAGCATTATATTTAGAAACACTGACAGCATCCAAAACTATAAAAGTCATGCTACATATACCACTGGAATACCTCTGCCTTCTGTTCTTAGGTAAGTTCTGGAGGGGGAAAAACACTACTGTCCCTTTTCGTCTTTTGTCCTTTAAGAACCTCCTCCCCATTTAGCCAAATCAACTGCTCCAGGGAAAGAAAAAGGAAGCATTTTTTTTTTTGGTTATGTGTAGAGGTGTACATCAAAAGAGGGAGGGCCCCTTGGACATGGAGCTTGTTTTTACCAGCTAGATCACTGATCTGCGCATGTGTGTATATTCTGTCAATTTAGGGGCACATATACATCTGGAAATGTTTGCTATTCTGTGTGCTTGTCTTGGGACAAACAAGTATGTGGGATACCATTAACATAGTAGTCAGGAGTTGGAGTGTTTTAGTTTTTTTTATTGGTGTGTAACAAATTACTACAAACACAGCAGTTTAAAACAATGTATATTTATTATCTTTCCATGGGTCAGGAGTCTCAGCACAGCTTAGCTGGGTGCTCTGCAGGGGCTGCAGTTAGGGTATTGACTGAGTTGTGTTCCTTCCTGCAGATCTTCCAAGCTCACATGGTCGTTGCCAGAATTTAGAATTCAGTTCCTTATGTTATAGGCCTGAGGTCCCCACCTTTTTGCTGGCTGTCAGTTGGAAGTAATCTCAGCTCCTAGAGGCAGGCCTCTGCCAGATGGCCCTCTCCCAACATAGTGGCTTACTTCTTCAGGGCCGGTGGGAGACTCTCAGTCCAGTCAGCTAAGACAGAGTCATATAACGTAACCTCATCGTGACAGAGACATCCTGTAACCTTTTTCATATCCTGTTCATTAAGCAAGTCTCAGGTTACACACACACCCAAGGGGATTACACAAGGGTGTGACACACTGGAGTCATCTTAGAATATTGCCTACCACATACAGTAAAATGTTTTTATCCCAACCAACTTCTGAAATCTGGCAAGGGAAGTAAGAAGGGCCTGTGTGCATGGCTGCTTGTAAAGACTACTTTTCTTCCCAAAAAAGCTAAAGATAATTGGGGGATGGGCAATAGGCCTCAAATTTGGCAGAGCTCTGAGGTTGAAATGTTGAAAGAAAAAAAGATAAGAAATCCACCAGGGCCCAGCTTCAGCCTCCTTGTGCCTCTGCTACTGTATACATACATTTTGGGTATATATTTTCCAGATTGGCTAATACTCCAGGTCTCTGGCAGAGTCTTCACGGAAGGGGAACCTCTGACTTTGAGGTGTCATGGATGGAATAATAAGCTGGTGTACAATGTGCTTTTCTACCAAAATGGCACAGTCTTGAAGTTTTCTCCTCAGAATCCTGAATTTACCATTCTGAAAACCAGCCTACATCACAATGGCATCTATCACTGCTCAGGCATGGGAAAGCATCGCTACGAATCAGCAGGAGTATCTATCACTATAAAAGGTATGTATCTGAATAGTCACAGAGCTCTAGTTTTAAGGACCATTATAAATCATTACTTCAGTTTGCAAGAGAAGAGACTTAAGTTCCAGAGAAGTAGCTGTCTCACTGAAGGCCATGCAGTGACCAGTGGCTGGGCCAGGACTGGAACTGAAATCTTCTGGGCCTCCAGTCTATTGCTCTTTCCAGTAAATCGCAATGCCCATCAGTAATCCCAGGAGCTAACATGAAGGGCAGGGCATAGTGAGGATCTATTTCATCATTTTAGTTGCAAGGAATAGAGATTTACTTGAGGTATGTAGGAGGGTTATTAAAAAATAACTCAATGGAGTCTCATAAAAAGCTCCATAGAATCAGAAGCCATGAAGACATTAGGACTCGGTTTTACATTTTATCTATCTCTCAGGGGCAATATGGACTCTCTGATTCTACTTCTCTCTGAACATGTGCTAACTAAGCAGCTTTCTCTGTTCCAGCTTACATGAGGGCCTCATTGTGGTTTTCATCTTAGTACTCATATAGTTATAGTTTCTGTCTGAAAAAGAATTCATTCCTCTGGGAAAAAAGAGGATTGTCCCAGATTATCTTTGGGGGAAGTAACACAAGTAATAAGTCACTGACCTGGCGAGTAGTGTGTGTCAGTGTCCGCTCCTGGTGGACCATTACCAAAAGGCATGGTCACGTAATCAGTCATATGACTATTCAGGGAAGCATGGACTGTGTGGAGGTATTTTTTTTTTTTTAAAGATTTTATTTTTTTATTCATGAGAGATACAGAGGGGGGCGGGCAGAGACACAGGCAGAGGGAGAAGCAGGCTCCATGCAAGGGAGTCCAGTGTGGCGTGGGACTCAATCCCGATTATGCCCTGGGCCGAAGGCAGGCGCTAAACCACTGAGCCACCCAGGGATCCCTGGAGGTATTCTCCCCAGTAGGAAATGAGGAAGTTGGCAACTATAAGAGTATCTATGAGGAAACCCCAAGAATGCCTCTCTGCTGAAAGTGGGAAAATTTGTCTTACAGATGCATTCTCTAGGGGCAGGTTTCCCAAGGAGGAACCAGGTATATTTTCTGTAAAAAGAACCTTGACACTGAAGCAGGCAACCCTGTCCCCATCAACTTTTCTTTAGAGCTATTTCCAGCCCCAGTGCTAAAAGCATCCTTGTCATCACCCATCCTGGAGGGGCATGTGGTCAATCTGAGCTGTGAAACAAAGCTCCTCCTACAGAGACCTGGTTTGCAACTTTACTTCTCCTTCTACATGGGCAGTAAGACCCTGCTGAGCAGGAATACATCCTCTGAATACCAGATACTAACTGCTAAGAAAGAAGATTCAGGGTTATACTGGTGCGAGGCTACCACAGAAGATGGCAATGTTGTCAAGCGCAGCCCTGAGTTGGAGCTTCAAGTGCTTGGTGAGCATGAGGGGAACTGACAGGCACAAGAAGATGCTCCCTTTTCTCCTTTGGGCTGAGGTTTGTTTAAGGGGATTTCATGGCCCACCCAGGAAAAACCCATGAAGGGGCATTTCCACTCTTGATTCGTAACTTCACTATTCTCATGAGCTCCATTAAGTTTCCTTTCTTAACTTCATTTATTGCCTTCCTTTTGTCCTTCCTTTCTTCTTCATTTTCTTTTTTCCCCCTTGTTCCTCCCCCCACCCTAAAAATCTAATCAATATATTGAGTTCCTTCCATCTATTGTCATAAATGTGGGGATATGAAGACAGTGGGGTACAGCTCTTACTTTAAGGAGCTCACATGGTAGATTGGTGAGGTAGGGATTTTGTGGATTGCACATACATACAGGCCCAAGTGTCTATATCTGGCTGAGGTAGAGAGACTGTGAGCTCCAAGACAAAGACTCTTTGGGAAAAAAGTTTATCTTCAACCCAAATCCATTTCAGGCATTAAATGGCATAGACGTAGCATTTTTGTCTGAAACTAGGAAGTCCACTTAGTAGGCCCTGGCAGTTAAGCTCTTATGAGGAGCCTGCCCCTGGTCTGTACACCATATAACTCAGGTGGAGCACCTATCTGCCCCCTGAAATTATCATTGTCTCCACTGGGGACAGGCATACCAGGTGTCAGCCAGTATTCCCTCCCAAACATAACTCATCCAGATCCCTCTGCGTTCTAACTAGCATTTCTTCTTGTCATTTTCTTTTTCAGGCCCCCAGACACTAACTCCTGTTTGGTTTCACGTCCTTTTCTATGTGGCAATGGGAATGATATTTTTGGTGGATACCATTTTCTGTATGATTATACATAAGGAACTGCAAAGAAAGAAAAAGTGGAATTTAGAAATCTCGTTGTACTCTGGTCTTGAGAAAAGAGTAAATTCCTACCTTCAAAAAGAGAGAGATTTAGAAGAGCCAAAATATCAGGAACTCGAACAGCTGCAAGAAAAGACACCCCAGATGCCCCCAGAGGGAGAGCAGCAGTAGAGCCCAGGGGGTGCCCATGGATTGAGATGGTGCCTCCCACTTCTTTTTGGTGCGTGCATTGGGGTGCAGACACCCAAAAGTTTGAAGACGTTAGAACTCTGAGTCCCATGTCATCTGATTAACTCTGAAATAAAGCAAACAAATGAGTTGACTTCAAGTGGAGATAAACTTGGAAACTGGGTAATCAGGGATGATTTGAAGTGAGACCTACTTGAAAGAGATCTTTAAAAACTTGTAAGTCCAGTCTATTATCTTATTATGTAGTTTGAGCAATAATGTATTTCTAGGGACAGGGTGAAAAGGTAAGTGGGTGCATATGTACAAGAGATTAAGATGAGAAAGAGAATGAGGAGGAGGCAGAAAAAGAGAAAGGATATCAGGGAGACAAAAGAGCAGAGACCCAAATAAGGAAATGTAATTAACAAATGGCTCCTGAGAGACTATGGGTGGAGTGCTTACACCTCCCTGGAGTTAGCAAGGTTATCTGATGGCTTCTCTCTTCAGCACACTAGCAGGGAATGCATCCACACAGCTTATAGAGATACATGGCAGTTCCTCGCCAGGACAAATGGGGGCATGATTTTTGCCCTTTCATTGGAGGCTTTCTCATAACTTCTCTGTGTCCAGAGACACCAGGAATCCTGTTTGCCTACCCCACTCCCTCACTCCACAGGAAGACAGAATGTAACTGTGGCTTTCCTTAATAAATTAAACCTAGAACTCCCAGCAGGGTACTGCAGGAAGGAGCTTCAACTGGGGAGATGCAGTGACATAAAGCCCCAGCTCTTACCTCTAGAGATGTACTCTCCCCTTCTGATTATCTGGATGATTACTAACTAGTTTCAAGATAATGCTATACTCTCCCACATAGGCTCTCAACTTGGAGGCAAAATATTTTTCTGCTCCTCTATAACACAGCTGAAATAAAACTGAAACATGTGAAAAGACTTTATTAAAGCATAGAAAAAAAACCAAAAGGGGTATAAAAAACCTAGCAACATATTTTAGATTTGGCTTTAAAAAAAAACAAACGTACCGTACAAGGATGCATTATGCATTCCTGACTAGCCTATTCCTGGCTCCATGTGGGAGGAATCACCTTTAACATCCACCACCTAGAAGCACTCTTAAGCAACTCAGCACTGTGAAGTAGATGGAAGAGCACTCTAGTCCACTGCTTCCCTAGTCTATGGACAATGACAACATTCTCTCTTTGAGAATAAAGTACAGCAATTATCATCTCACTAGAAGTACAACTCCAACATTTTTTTTTAAAAGATCTACTTGAAAGAAGAGAGCACATGAGCCTGAGATGGGGGAGAGGCAAAGGGAGAGACTCTTCTAGCAGACTTCCAGGCAAGAGCACAGAGCCAGATGCGAGGTGTAGCTTAAGACTCACAAGACCTGAGCACAAAACCAACAGTTGGATGCTTAACTAACTGAGCCACCCAGGTGCTCCAGTTACAACTTCAACATTTGTATTAAAAGAAATGGTCATATATAATAGTAGGAGTTTCTTTGATTACACACAATTTTTGGTCTTATTGACTGAGAAAATGGACATGAGAATTGCAGGGAATGAATCCCATAGGAAAGAGGCCCAAAGATCCTCTGTGGAACCTGAGGAATTGGGAACTGAAGGAGGAAGTGACATGGACACTCAGAAGAGAGAGCTCTCTGCTGATTCCACAGGGTGGATAGAATTTCAGGGAAAGGGCTAAGAGAAGATGACGCCTGGGCTGGAGCTAGAATGGAGAAGTCATTACTAAAGCAACATGAAGTGCTTCCTCCTTCCCCACTCTCCTCTTTTGTGCTTCCTCTCCAGATTTTTCCATGCTTCTATCTTTGTCACAGTTTTTTCTCACATGTACTTTATCGCTTAAATTACTGATTTGATTAACTCAATTTTCCCCCTCTTTTGTGATTAAAGCAATTTCTTAATTGTATTGCTGGGTGGACCCCCGATCCTGAGGCTTTGACCCATTGTCTCCCAAAGATACCACCAAAGGTTGTCTGTCATGAGAAATAATTCAGGGACAGATAGAACACGGAAATGAGCAGAGGGACACTAACAGGAAAGTTGTTTTTTTTTTTTTAAAGATTTTATTTATTCATGATAGTCACACACAGAGAGAGAGAGAGGCAGAGACACAGGCAGAGGGAGAAGCAGGCTCCATGCAGGGAGCCCGACGTGGGATTCGATCCCGGGTCTCCAGGATTGCGCCCTGGGCCAAAGGCAGGCGCCAAACCACTGCGCCACCCAGGGATCCCAACAGGAAAGTTTATTAAGGTGAAAGTACACTTTTGATACATGAGTGGGAGAGAGAGAGAGAGAGAGAGAGAGAAACTGTGCCCCAGGGTTCAGGTTTCTGTTTTTATCCACAGTTGTTAACAAGGGTGTAATACTCATTACTTGGGGCAGGACTGGAAGCATGTATGTTTTCTCAGTTGTTGTTTTTTTTTTTTCTTCCTTATTTGGCCAGGGGTTTCCTGTCATGGCCCCTGCCATCTAGGGCCTCTCTGGTTCAGTCCAGCTTCTTCAGGAGTGCTGTGGGGACAGCCTCTGACACTCCCAATTGCTGGCCATTCTGTTAGAACTTGACTGCCTACCCTAACATTTGAACAATTTACACTTCAGTCGACCCTTATTTCTGGCCTATCACTGTGACAGGAATAGGTTCTTGGGGTCCTCCACATTGATGCCTATCTGACGATTCCCCAAGCCTTAGTGCTGGGTCAGGTCAAGGCCTGGTACCACCTCACACTTTCTCCAGGTGGGTGGTCAGCCCTCCAATTTCCCTATGGCATTTGGATGCCCTGTCCCTGACATTTGTCCCTATCTATCTAAGGGCTCAACTCTTAATTTTTATTTCATCTAGTACTGGAAACACACACAGAAATGACTGGATCCAAGTGGGGGGAGAGGCCCAAAGGGAGAGAAGGGAAAGAAATGCAAAACCCAGCAGAAGGCAAACTGTATCCTGCTGAGACCCCACCACAGCTCTCCCAAAGTCACATCATTCCTGGAGCACCGAGCATCTGTTCCCTGAACAGAACAGGACATTTCAACCCAAAGCAGGACATGCTTATGAGAAATATTTGCTTGAGCTCCTCAGCAGGGTTGGCCAAGGCTTTATCGAGCTTTTGTTGCAGTCTGATTTCTTCCACTGCCCAGTCCTTCCTCTTCACTCTTCCTTTCACAGGGGTTCATCTTTAATAAACATCTTGCACCCCCAACTCTGTCCAGCATCTGCTCCTAGAGTCCACTCTGAGTGTTTTGTATGCCACTGCAACATTTATAAAGTCTTTGGAGTCTTATAAGACCCATCTGTTCCAATAATACTTCTAGGGACATACATATTTTTAACAGACAACAAAACAAGTTGGTAAGTAAAAAGTATGCACCATAGCTCCATTTTGCACAGAATAAGCTTGATATTCCTGTGACTGTCCTTCGTTCAACACCTTATCAAATTGAGCTGGCTTATGATGCAAAATGCTCTCTCTCCTATCTGAACATCTGCATATATTCAGATTGTACTTTTATGAATAATGAAGACTTGCATTTTAAGGTCAGAGTTTGGAATTTCACTAGTTAGCATTAGAAGCAAAACACAAGCCTGCTAATTTTACTTGCAGAAATCAAGAAGTGGACCAACAGAATTTTACTCAATAATGGTGAACTGAAACAAGAAACATACAGCACTTTAAAACTCTAGAGTCACCACTACCCCCTACCTAGTGTCATACATATGGATTGCTTTACTCACTGACCTGTGTCTTCCTTGAGTGTGTGAACCCACAGGGATTCATGATGATGTTCTTGCAGGTACACTGGCAATAAATCAGGCCCCCATTTGTCAACTTCCATGCACAGGCTTCCATGCCTAAGAATATGTCCACTATAAATGTCCGTAGCTAGTCCTGCTTTTCTATCCATTCTTTCCCAATCACCCTTCACCCAGTTTGCAAAAGAAAGGCTGTCTCTCATTCCAAATCATGATTCATTGCCCCGAGGATAAAAAAAAAAAACTCTCTGTGTACCAGAGACAAAGGCACTACACACCACAGGTAAATTTTTGTGTCTTATATTTATGGGTATTAAGGGCCAAGCTAGGTATTAGAAATAAATATGCTGGCCCATGTTGAGATATTCTGAATCCTGGTATATTATAAAAGAGGCAAAGCAGAATTTAACACAATTTTCAGGTAAACACCTTGCCTCTTCTTTATTATTATTAAAACAACAACACAACAAAAAACCAGCTTTGCTCTTGAGGAAGAGTCCTGAGAACAAGGCAGAGTGTAAGAAATACTGATTAAATAACTGCATCTTATCTAGGCAACAAAGTTCTTATGCACAGCTCTACGTCTGATCTATTCATCTGTGAAGTAGGCTGTGTTAAGAATAGGCTAGGGTATGTTAAGGTAACAACTCCTGAATCTCAGCACCTTAAGCCAACTGAGGTTTATCCTTCATTCATGTTACACCAGAATCAAATGTGAAGGCTGATAAAGGTGGTACTTCCGGAACATTGCCAGCAGTTGTGCCAGAGTTGAAGAGGGTATGGAGCAACCCAAAACAGGAAGTAAATCCTCCTGCTGAGAAGTGACACACAACACTTCCACCTCACTTTGTCAGAACTAGTTATCTAGCTCCATTCAACCACAAAGATGATGTAAAATTCTACAGGAAGCATAAAGCAAGAAGCTGGAAATATTGTGAAAGCAGCTCAAAGGCTACTGCAGAGTATTTAAGATATATTAAAAGCATGCTAGGAATTATCAACTGAAAAAAAAAAAGGAATTACCAACCGGCTTCAAAGAGCAATCTCCCTACATTTGCAGTATTCTAAGTAAAGGGAAAGTGTTGATACCGCATTCACCTAGGATTCAGTGTTTCTCAGTTGCGTACTCTGATTTCAAAAAAGTGATGAAACTTTTTACCTTTAACAGATGAACACTACATCTCCAAGTAAAAGGAACGGATAGAAAGTAAGTTGGTGTCTTATACTCTCTTGAACAATTAGAAATATTTTTCGCTAATTTTTACCAAAAAAAATAGTGGATAGTGTAAATCCGTGTTCACATTTTTACTTGGTTGCAAATCTGCTTGCTGTCATTCATCGATCCTTTCTCTGTTCCTAACTGGCACATGTTAGTAGATTATACTGTAAAGCGCGACGTAACGGTCACGAATACACTTTTTGAAACTCTACATTGAATTCGCGGCTAAAGCCGGTTTCTGGATGAACAGACCAAGGCAGTGGTTGCGGCACCGCGGAGGCTTGGTGCTCCGAATGCGTCCCGTAGCGGGCGCGGGCGCCACCGCGCGGCCACCCGTGCACACTGTTACTTCAGCTCGCCTCCCCGCTCTCCGCAACCTTCCCCAAAACCCGGTGAGATCTTTGCTTCCCCAGAGCCCGAGCGGCAAGTAAAGGGCTTTAGGTGGGGGGCGGCGGCCAGGCAGAGAAGAGCAAGGGGTCGTGCATGTCCGACTTGTCCTGGTATCCAGAAGAGCACCCAACTCGTGGGCTGTCTCCCAAACCCCGAAGTCCTTGTTTGCTCGGGGCTGCAAGCGTGAGTACCTTGTTTCCCACTGGGCCCGGTTCGCTGCGGGAAGGACGACGGGAAACTAAACAGCGCGGCTTCGCGGGCGGCTTCCGGAAGCGCGCAGCTGAACCACTCCTCTCCGGGCGGGGGCCGGGGCCCAGCCGCCTGCTCGCAGACCCGACGGTGGCGCCACCCCGCGGAGAGGAGGACCAGGGCCGGGAGACGCCCGAAAAGGCGGCTGGAGGCGGCGGCAGCGGGGCAGGGGCGGGTGGGCGAAGGAAGGACGGCCGTTCAGTCAAGCACAAATGGCCTTCCTGCAGGTTCCACCACCGTCAGAGCCGGGAGGGACCCGGGCCCGCAGCTGGGCGGTAGGCAGGGGCCCCCAGGCTCTTCCAGGGCCGCGCATAAATGCACTCGGAGTCGCAGCTTCAGCCAAGGGCCTGCCCTATCCTGGATGGAGAGAGCTTCCGGGACTGAGAACAAGGCCCCGGGGGATTATTGCAAGTGGCGGGGGGTGGGGGTTGGGGGCTGGTGGGTATTGGGCGAGGGAGGGCGGGAGTTCCCTCATCGCTTTGAGGCTCAGCAGGAAAGTACCCCCAAAGCCTGCCGCCTTACCGGAGGGGCTCTTGGGCACATTCTATAAAATCCAGGGCTTACAGAACTGAGTACAACATCCCAGAGGAGACAGCGCAACAAGCAACTGGTTGTGAGAAGAGTGGGTCAGTTTCTCATCTTCCAGGCTTCATAGGGAAAGCCCTAAGCTCATACAGGAGTTCAGGCTCATTTCAGAATAGACTGTTCTTAGCCTGAGAAGGAAGCCCCAGAGCCGATCGACTGGTTTGGGGTAAAACGGGAAGAGTTGGGTCCATTCCAGATGTTTCCTGGCTACCACACAGTTGGGAGAAACCCTAGAGCCTTCAGGATTTAGGAATTGCCCCCCCAACAGCCACCCCAGAAGCCAAAGATAGCCAAACCTGCCCGAAAACCAGATAGGATGGAGGCGTAGCTGGGAATTGGCAGGAAGGGGCTCTACGGTCCTCACTGCCACCAGGCCAGTTGGAAGCAAGAAAAGCAATTAGGAATCCACCTGAGAAATAATGGTAGTTTGGACTTAGGGAGCAGTGAAGGTGTTAAGAAGTGTCACATCTGGAATATGTTTTGTAGGGAGTGCCAAAAAAGCTCGCTGATTGATTAGATGTAGGGAATGTGGGGAAAAGAGGAATCAGAACAACTTCTGGACTTGAGCCTGAGCAATAAATTGATTCCATTGATTGGGACCAGGAACTGGGAAAGAACAAGTTCATGTAATGGGAGAGAGGAGTAATAAATGAGAAGCAAAAGTTTGATATTGGACATATTAAGATTACTATTTGATAGTTAAGTGTAATTGTTGAAAAAGCAATGGAATATGGGTGGTGCTCAGAGAACAATGCTGGAGTAGAGATAAAAATTTGAGAGTCATCATATATATGTGGCATTTAGAGCCATGGGATTAGAAAAGACAATGTAAGCAGAAAGCACAGATAGAAAACAGAAAAGGGTCTAAGGCTGAACTCTGGGATGTACCAAATCTTAGAGGTTGTGTAGAAGAGTTGTTAGCAAAGGATGTTGACAGGAAATAGCCAATGAAATAGAAAAGCAGAGAAGAAAGTGTCTCAAGAAAGAAACAGTGGTAAACTAGGTCAAATTCTTTTGAGAAGATTATTGGATTTGGAGTAGGATTGCATTAAATATGTAGATGTTGAAAGTGACCAATCTCATAGCTATGATAGTATAAAAACCAAAAGACCCTAAGAGAACTGTATATTAGGCTAGGCAATGGAAAGCAGGATGAAAAAAAAATTATATTAAGTTAAAAATCTGGGCCTCCATAAGGTCTTTTGGGTATAGACTTCCTTGTTAATGCACTGCCAGTAAAATGGGAGCCAATAAAATTGTTTGTTGTCCTTACTTTATTTCTTATTTCTTGGTTTGTTTCTGATTGTGGAGTCCAAACCCCTAAAGGGTTAGAAGCTCAACTTTCTGCCTTCCCCATTTCATCTCCATCTCACACTAAGCACATAATACTCCTTACCTCCTCCTCTTAAGAATAAATTGTGAAGAGGGAGCATGTGTTCAAGGGAAAGTTTCCTAAAGATGATAAGTTTGATAAGGTAGAAAATCTCTAAGAAAGACTAGAAATAATTGGTTTACACATTCTGGAAAAATAAATTCCCCAAACATGGTCCTCTCTGAGAAGATAATTTTGAGGAAGAGTGGCTTGATTTCCAGTGAATCAGCTCTGGAGTCTGGCTGTGATTTTGAAGACCATTTCTTCTGAAAAGACAGAAAAAGGCCTAAGAAAAGAAGAAATAGGCATTTGCAACGGGATTGTAAGTGCCATATTTGTTTTAAAAAATCGTCATTTCCTAACTTGAATTCAGTCACATCTCAAAATTTCACAGGCTTTGGGTACAACTAACTAGAGTTCAAATCTTAACCCTGCACTTAATGGCTCTTTGATTTGCAGTTTCTTATCCCAATTACCTTTTATTCCATTTTGAAATCTATATTGTGGCCCATAATATCTAACTTCTATGGATTAGTTTTATTTACTGAACACTCTTTTATTTGCTTTGGAGGGGTTATTTCACTTAATCTTTTTTTTTTTTTTTTTGAGATTATTTATTTTAGAGAGAGAGAGAGAGCAGGAAGTAGGGCCAGAGGGAAAGTCATAAGCAGATTCCATGCAGAAGACAGAACCCAATGGGGAGCTCGATCTCACCACCCTGACATCATGACCTGAACCAAAACCAAGATTTGAATGCTTAACCAACCACGGCACCCAGGTGCCCTTATTTCACTTAATCTTAATAGTATCTGATGCTGTCTTTTCCTTGTTAGTATGTGGCTTTTAATCCTTTCTTCATTATCTTGATCATTTTTTCATATAAATATTGTCTCTTCCCTTAATGTCTGGTGAAACTCTCTGGACCTGGTGCTGTTTTTAAGGGTAGGTCTTTGCCTATCTTTTCAGTTTCTCCCTCAGCTATTTTTATTCAGTTATTCTACCTTTCTTAGGGCAACTTTGATCACTTGTATTAAAAATTAAATATTTTGTCTACATTTGCAAATATATGTATCAAAATACACATAACACTTAAAATATCTCCTACATTTAACATTGCTGGTATAGTGCTGTACTTTTTCTCTTTCAATATGAAATTACCAAAGGAATAATCCTTTAATTTTCTTTCAAAGAATGAGATTTTGGGTTTATTGATTAATTCTATTTGGGGGAAGTGGGGAAGTATCATCTATTCATTTCTGCTTTTATCCTAATCTATTCCTCTACTTCCCTCCTGTTTTGCTGTCCCTTTATTAACTTTTTTTTCCTTTATTAACTTTTAAGTTAAAAGCTTACTTCATTATTTTGAATAGTTCTCATTTTCTCATAAATGTATTATAGAGCTATGAATTTTCCTCTGACCTCTTCATATAAGTTTTTATAATGCTCTCTTTGTTATTATTATTGTTTACTGAAAAGTATATAGCTTTTATTTATATGTCCTCTTTAGTCCATGTGCTTTTTTCTAACAGTATATAGATCAAGGAGAAATATTTTTAGTTATGTCCTTGCACTATGATTAGTGAATGTGCTTCTATGGTTTCAACTTTTTCAATACTTGTTGAGCTTTCGTTTGTCATCTTACACATGGCTGATTTTCATCAGTATTTATGTAAATTCGAAATATACGTTTTCTATTTTGGATACAAGGTGGTGTGGGTATAAGAGTAGTTATGACTAATTTTGTTAAGCATGTTCTTCAAATCCTCTAAATCCTTAACAAGTTTTAGTTGACTTGTCTGCCAATTCCTGAGACTCTGCTTTCTTCCACTATAAATGATATGCATATTCGAATCCAGAAAGATTGATTATGCCCTTTCCCATCTAAACACATCCCACAATCATAATACCATGAAATACACCTTTAGAAAATGAAAAAGTTTCTTACCTTTTTTCTCTAGGCCAAGGATTGAAATTCAAATTTTACCTTGGTTAACTCTCCTGCTAATCCTAAAATTGTGTTCTCTACACATACTTGCTGTTTCTGAAAGAAACAAAATACTCACTTAAGAATAATTTCTATTGCCCAGTCCCTTAACAGTAATGTGAAAGAAACTGTGAACAATTGAACAATTCAAACACTTAAAAAGACATCAGGGGAAAAATCCCCTACAAAGACACCTCAATAAGCAAAATAATTTTTCTTCACTTTTCATAGTGCAGCAGGCAGAGGAATAAAGGAGCCTGAGGAAACAAGGGTATATTCATTTGCTGAAAGTATCCCTCTGGTTGGTATATATACAGGTTGACCAATGTGCCTTTCTCCTGGTCATTATTCTATGCATTATAATATGGATCTTGAGTCTAGACATGTCAAACCAGATGAAACACATCTCCAGAAAGAAATTCAAGTAGTGGGATCCCTGGGTGGCGCAGCGGTTTGGCGCCTGCCTTTGGCCCAGGGCGCGATCCTGGAGACCCGGGATCGAATCCCACGTCAGGCTCCCGCTGCATGGAGCCTGCTTCCCTCTGCCTGTGTCTCTGCCTCTCTCTCGTTCTCTCTCTGTGTGACTATCATAAATAAATAAAAATAAATAAATTAAAAAAAAAAAAGAAATTCAAGTAGTTTAAGTCCCAACCCTAGGATTGGGAATTATATTAAGAACACTGAGTAACTTTTACCCAGGGTTATATCTGAACTCTGTTTCACACTCCCTCTTGGCCTAAAGAGTTTTCCTCCAATGCATTTGAAAATTAGAATCATGGGACGCTTGGGTGGCTCGGTGGTTGACCGTCTGCCTTTGGCTCAGGTGGTGATCCTGGGGTCCTGGGTTTGAGTCCCACATCAGGCTCCCCTTGAGGAGCCTGCTTCTCCCTCTGCCTATGTCTCTGTCTCTCTCTCTCTCTGTGTCTCTCATGAATAAACAAATAAAATCTTAAAACAAAAAACAAAGAAAATTAGAATCCGGGAATCCCTGGGTGGCTCAGTGGTTTAGCGCCTGCCTTCTGCCCAGGGTGTGATCCTGGAGTCCCGGAATCGAGTCCCACATCAGGCTCCTTGCATGGAGCCCGCTTCTCCCTCTCCCTGTGTCTCTGCCCCCCACCCCCTCTCTCTGTGTCTTTTGTGAATAAATAAATAAAATCTTAAAAAAAAATAAAGAAAATTAGAATCCTACCAAGTAGAAACTAAAACTTACACAAGGCTCAAACAAAATAAAGCTGATGTCTTTAGGTATATTCTATTCTCTTGAATCTTAAAAAGGTATGATATTAAAAGAGTGATATGAATTTCCTCCTACTTTCTGGTAAATTTATAATCACTGCTCTTTTTTTTTTTAATTTTTATTTATTTATGATAGTCACAAAGAGAGAGAGAGAGAGTCAGAGACATAGGCAGAGGGAGAAGCAGGCTCCATGCACCGGGAGCCTGATGTGGGATTCGATCCCAGGTCTGCAGGATCACGCCCTGGGCCAAAGGCAGGTGCCAAACTGCTGCGCCACCCAGGGATCCCTATAATCACTGCTCTTGATCATGTGAAGCAACTGAGATAATTTAGTCCTTATTTCATTTCACTAATCTGTGTTTTCCATTTTTTGCCACAAGATTCCTTCTTCTGCGTGCCTGGTGCTGTTCAAGTCCCAAGATCAATGAAAATCTCAATCTCTCTCTCAAAATACTTAACCATTCCCAAGCCATTACCTCTTTACTACCTTGAGACAGTAGGCCAGCATCCATGTTTGGTCTTCAAAGGTCAAATACTGGAGAACTGCTTAAGCTTTATTAGTTCCCTGCTTTACTCTTTCTGGCGTAGTACAGAATGTGTTCTTGGCCAAAGAAAAGAAATCTTGAGGTCTCAGAACTATCATCTGCCTTGTTTGCTACTCCTTGGACCGTAGTTTAAATAAGAAAGTCTTCTTTATATTGTTGGGGAAACTTTGCTTCCTGAATGGTGGCAAAAACAAGAGCTTCATCTTGAAAATGCTGAGAGGAAACACATGAAATACTTTAAACAAGAAGAAATGATTGACCCATAAATCATCAACTTGGCTCCATCAAGCCCATTTTAAATTTTTTTTTTTTGTAAAGATTTTATTTATTCATGAGAGATAGAGAGAGAGAAAGGCAGAGACATAGGCAGAGGGGGGCTCCCTGTGGGGAGCCTGATGCAGGACTTGATCCTAGAACCCTGAGATCACAACCTGAGTCAAAGGTGTCTGCCATTTTAAAATTTTAACTTAAACATTTCCCAAATATTTGCATATTCTCCTTTTGGTTATAAGGTGTGTACCTCTCTGTGCTACTGAAGTGTGCCCTCATTTTTATTGATGTGGCTTGCTTCTGTGTTAAATCCTAAAAATTCGGATATTTCAACTCAGAAATCAGAAATAGGAGAGAAGTATTTAATGAGTATTTCATTTTTCCTGAGAAGATTGATGGGAAGTATTGCAAACATCATCGGATTTTTTTTTAAAAGGTATTTTCCATAAAATATAGGTCTTTACAGAGCACTAGTAACAAACACTATAAATAAGGCCTTTTGTTTTCTAATTCATTTTGTTCCTATCAGGATACATAGCAGATACTTGAAGGTTCTACATAATCAAAGGCCTGGCAAGTAAATTGTGGAATTTCCTTCTTAGGTGATGTTTTAGAAAAAGAAGGTCTTATTGCTCCAATGCAAGATACCTAGGGAGGTGACTCTTAAATCACTAGAGATGTCTTAAAGCAATACTTGTTGGGAATGGAATGCACTCTGGAGATGCTATTCTGCAGGAAATGCCTTCCTAACCATAATAATAATAATAATGAAACACTGATCAAATATTTACCATGTTCCAGCTACTCTACTAAGTGCATAAAATACATGATCTCATTTGATCTTCATAACAAACCCATAAGGTATGTTCTGTTATTTTTCTCATTTTCCAGAGGAAGAAACTGAGACTCAGAGGAGTAAAGAAACTTTCCCAAGGTCATATTGCTCTTAGGTGGGGGAGACTGGGACTCAACATTAATGCTCATCACCAGTACAGTACCCTGCCTTTTCAGCCAGTATCTTTTTCTTTTTCTTTTTTTTTTTTTTTAAAGTAAGTTCCACACCCAGCACGGAGCCAAATGCAGCCGGGGCCTGAACCTGTAACCCCAAGATCAAGACCTGAGCTGTGACATAGTAAGAAATATATATTTGGTCTCTGCCCCCGGTTCCTGAAACAGAGCTTCTAAATCTCTTGGAATTTCCTGGGTAATGGGAAGTGTCTTTTTTTCTAATGGTGGGCTCCTAGGTAACTTCAGGATGGTGGTTGGTCACCAGAAAGGCCAAACTATCATTAGAAGGTTGGAACTTTTAGCCTCTCCCTCCACCTCCATCCTCCAGAGAGGAGAAGGAGTGGAGATTGAGACAATAATCCATCATGTCTACTTAATAAGGCCTCCATAAAAAATTCCTAAACTATGGGGTTCAGAAAGCTGCTGCGTTGGTGAACACATACACATTTCAGGAGGGTGGACACCACAACTCCACAGGGACAGAAGCTCCTGCACTTGGGACCCTTCTGGACCTTGTCCTACCTCTTCACCTGGCTGATCATCTGTATCCTTGCCTTTATTCTTTATCATAAACTGGTAAACATGTTTCCCAGAATCTGTGAGCCATTATAACAAATTATCAAACCTGAAGAGGGGATGATGGGAGCCCCTGATCTGCAGCCAAGACTGTCAGAAGAGTGGGTAACCTGGAGACCCACTATTGTATCAGTGTCTGAAGAAGGGGAGGTCTTATGGGGCTGAGCCTTAATACCTTATGGGTATATGTGCCAAATCCAGGTAGTTAGTGTCAGAATTGCTTGGTGTGGAAAACCCACAGATTTGGTGGTTTCATCCAGAGTATTGAAAGTAGTAGAGGAGACAAAAGTTTTCTTTTACCCTCTGATTGCTTCTGAATTAGTGTAGGTTAGTATAAACACCCAACGATTTACCCCATGAAGCTTCTAAACTGATTTGTGGGCTGTGGTTGTTGCCACCTCACCTAGACCTTCAACTCTATATTGTGCTGTTCCCCATTCAGAGAGCAAAAGATTTCAAACTCAATCATTTTTTGTTAAATCCAAGTCTTCAAGCTCCACCATCCCTTTCAACTAGTTGTCCTTCATCAACCCATTCAGGCTGTAAATATCTAGTGAGCACCCACTATATTCCAGGTATAGTTCTAGTTGATGGGGATAGAAAAATAAAAAGTATCTGCTTTTATAGAACTTACTCTGAGAAGGTAAGAAGAGAATCAGACAATGGGTCAGAGTACAGCCTAATTTATTTGAACAAATCTTTAAAAAATAGTGGCTTAAAGGAGCTAGAAGTCTGTTTCTCTCTCATGTCATGGTCCAGGGCCAGGAGAGCAGCTCAGCCATCCTTATCACAAGATTTCTGTTTCTGGATCCCAGGTGGTTGCCACAGTTCCTGCCATTGTCTCTACAACCTAGCCAGAGGAAAGGTGGGGAGTAGGGGGGAAGGCAAGGGGAGCATATACCTTTTCCTTCTTAGGGCACAAACCTGAAATAATATATATCACTTCCATTCACATCTTGTTGGCCCAGAACTTTGTGTTATGGACAAACCTAGATACAAGAGAAGTTGGTAAATTAGCCTTTGGTAGAGAAACCACATGGGGTTGCAATAACCAGGTAAGAATAGTTTTTCATGGGGATGCCTGGGTGGCTCAGCAGTTGAGCGTCTGCCTTTGGTTCAGGGTGTGATCCTGGATTCCTGGGATTGAGTCCCATGTCAGGCTTCCCCGCATGGAGCCTGCTTCTCCTCCCTCTGCCTGTATCTCTGCCTCTCTGTGTCTCTCATGAATAAATAAATAGAATATTTTTAAAAAATAGTTTTTTTATGAGTAGCAGGCTCTGATTCAGTAATAAATACATTCATTTCAGATGGTACATGGAGGAAAAGTAAGAAAAGTAGGGGATTAAAAAGTATCATGAAGTCTGGGGAGGAGAAGTCTGGGGAGCTGTCATAGAAGCAGCTTAGGGAAGCCCTCACCAATAAGATGGTAAAGGCATCCTTTGAGCAGAAACCTAAAAGACACGAGGAAGCCAGTCATGCAAGTGTCTGGGGAACAGCCTTTCCAGAAGAGGAAATGGCAAGTAGAAAGGCCTTGGCATATTCAGGAAGAACAGGGAAACTAGTGTGATGAAGTGGACCACACAAAAAGGAGAATGAGAAGACAGGAGGTATACATGGGCCATCATAAGGATGCAGCCTTTACTCTGTAGCCACGGTTGGTGCAGGTGGTGGGGGTGCAGGGCGGTGTTCAGTTGGGGAGAAGACTGTGGGAGTAACAGGATCTGACTCATGTTTGAAGTTTACTCCAGCTATTTTCTGGAAAACAGAGAGGGTAAATGGCAGAAGTAAGACCAGTCAGGAGGCTGTTGCAAATATCCTGGGATGTGGTGATGGTTTAAGGCAGCGGGGGCAGCAGTGGACGTGTCAAGGTATGGTTGGAGACTTGACATATTTTGAGTCAACAATATTTTCTGATAAATCATGAGTAACTAAGAAAAGGCTTATTATTCACTCATCCTATTATAGTCACCTCCCCAAAAAGAAAACGAATCTCACAGGGAACGAGAAAAATCAAATTCCTCTCAAGCTAGAATGATGGTAAATGAAGCTCCAGCAGGTTTGAGATGCTGTGAGCCAAGAACAACATGACTTGAATTGTTTTGTAGACAGGAAGGGAAGCCAGAGCTTTTCAATTTAAGGACATAGAATCGTCTGTGAATTTTTAGGGGCACCTGGGTGGCTCAGTGGTTGAGCATCTGCCTTTGGCTCAGGGCGTGATCCCGGGGTCCTGGGATCGAGTCCCGATTGGCTCCCCACAGGGAGCTTGCTTCTCCCTCTGTCTATGTCTCTGCCTCTCTGGGTTTCTCATGAATAAATAAAATCTTAAAAAAAAATTTTTTTTAGAAGAGATATATTACAAAGGAAAATGCTACAACCTGTGTAGGTGTATAGAATTAATGGCCTCTAGTCAAAGAATATAGAATGATGGAGAATTTCATCTACCCAAATCAGATGATTAAAAAATTGAAAGAGGTTATCCAGAAAATTGGCTAAAACTAATTTAAAAAAATTCCCAGGGGACGCTTGATATATTGGTTACAAATAATATTCCAGGTAAACCTCATAGACTTGGGGAGGAAGACACCTATATATCCCTATCACCCTTATAGGGCTTGGCACATGTAAGTTCTCCTCATGGAGTGTTCCTGAACCCTCTGGCCAGATGCAACCTATCATTCTCCTTAACTCATAACATTTCCTTAACTCTCTTTTGGGAATAACACATTTTGCCTTGAATTGTATTTATTTTTGTACTGGTGTAATCTCATCTATTAGATGTATTTACATCTTTGTATCCATCTCATTGCTTTGCTAATATTATATGTTTGATATATTAATTTGATCACACATTAAAAGAAAACATGCCCTGCGTTTATATTTCAAAAGTTTGTTCATGTTGACAGTATGGGATCTAAAAACTTTTCATTGTTTTCAATTTTTGCCAAGTCCTATGATGGTTCAGCTCGTTACAAAATGTAGAAAAAAAATCTTCACTACTTAGTAATTCTCTAAAACCGTCTTGTTCCTTTCTTATTAAAGATTGACATTCTTCCGTACCTCCTTCTTTATGCCCCCAAAGAGATCATATAATGTATTTCCCACCTGTTGTCCTGTGCTTGAATTAAATGCTTTGTAAATGCTTTGACTCTTAGATCACTTGTAGGAAATGAACCGTTTTAAAATGAGGTATCTAAAAATGAGAAGATTAAACGGTCCTGTTTGTAAGTTTACATAGATACCACAATCCTTTCACCAGTCCTTGAAATAATGACTACCCAATTTTAATAACATTTGACCTGACCCAGACCAAGCCCATTTGCAATGCTCACTCGATCTGATGTTTAAAGCTCCTTATCTTCATACTACCTTTTTTTTTTTTTTTTTTTGTCTTCTGGAATGCATCTCCCTCCTCACCCTTGTTTGCAACACCAAAAAAAGCAGCATCTTAATTAGGTCGAAAAAGCTCCAGTGGAATCTCATTGTTTTGGCCACCTAGATACATTGGATGAAGGGAAGCTCTCAAGTACAGTACTCTATCTGTCCCTTTTAGGAGTTTTTAATCTCCAATAGTTCTTTTAAGTGGGTCAGTAATTATAAATGTTTCAGATTAAAGGACCAAGAAAATTTAGGAAAAAGTGGAGAAAAAAAAGCTTATTGGAGTATGTGAACTTACCAGCTTCAGACCAGTTTCCAAGCATTCTGTGGTCTGGGCAATCAGTCAACAAACATTCACCAAGATTCTGTTTTTGAAAGATTTTATTTGACAGAGAGCTCAAGTTGGGGGGAGGAGCAGAAGGGGAAGGAGGAGAGTGAATATCAAGCAGACTTAGCTGCTTGAGTGCAGAGCCCCACTGGGGGCTCAGGACACTGAACCCATGGCCTGAGCCAAAGCCAAGAGTCCCTTGCACCCAGGGGCCCCGAGATGCTATGTTATAATGGACACTGGAACTTTGTGAAAGTTCCCAAGAAGTTTTGTTTTTTGTTTTCTTTCTTAAGTAAACCCTGTCGAAGACAACACAAGAAAATATAAGAACAAAAAAGGAATTGAGGAAGGCTATATTGTTCGCAAAGCTACAGTTAATTGCAAATTCATTGCATAAGAAATAAAGCCTTAAGAGTTCAAAGGAGAAAGACTTCCTGTGACCTAGAATGGGGTGGGAAGACTTGAAGGAGATTTGAGCAACACTTTGAAGAACTGGTAGGTCGACAGGCTTCGAGTAGTTGAGAGCAAGACAGTACTACGGTTTAAAGGAGGACCACCCAACAAAAGCACAAAGGAAGAGGAACTTCAGAGGCATTATAGGACAGTGTGTACTGCATTTTGGCTATGCCATAGGTCTGAGGAAGACAAACAACTGCAGGGAAATTTTGGCCAGATGGCAAAAGGCTGTGGTTTCAGGATGAGGTGTTGGAGTTTATCCTTTCTTATCCTTTCGTCATGAGTAATTGATAGCTTTTGATTAGGTGAGCCAATTGACGATGCTTTAACAATTTCCAAAGGCCAAGAGAAAGAGAAACATGGTCACTAGTCCTCAGGGAAAAGAGATCCTTCAGGATCCTAGGAGACCAGACGGTGTCTCCAATGGTTTGAGAAAATAGACCACCCTCGCCTTTTCCCTTATTAGTTTTCCCTACTATAAAGTGTGCTGTACAAGATTTCTTTCACTGTGAAGTTAAAATTCTCAGTGAATCATTCCCCTCGCCAGGGAAAATGACTCGGAAAATCTTTTTTCCAATGGGAAAAAAAAAATCATATTCAGCCTTTTTTTTTTTTGTAGCTTTAATTGGATCTGTTTGAATTCTTCCATTATAAATAAAATTCATTTAAAGCAAACTTGTCAAGCAAATTCCTTAAAATTTATCAAGAATAGCCTAGTTTCAAAGCTTGACAAATGAACTGGAAACTAAGTCCTTTTACTTTAAGGGTGTTTTACTTGGTAAAACATTCACCAGCCTGTCAAAAGGTCTTGAGTTATGCAAGTTTTGAACTAAGGGGTCTTTAGAAATTCATCTCCTTTTAACTGTGGCCATTTGCACATCATGCACCCCAAACATTTTTAAAATACGCCTGGGAACACTAAAAACCACCTCCCAACCCCCATTTCCAATCTATCAGGAAACTTCAGAAGCACCTGGGAATGTTTACCAAGCACCAAGGTGGCTCTTAGAACCAGGAAATAGAGGAAACAAGTTCTTTGCCCTGGAGAAGAGAGAGCATCTCCTGTGGAGTGTAAGCAATCACAGTAAATGGGTTCTGCTCAGCTCTCACCAAGAGCAGTAATGTTGGCTAGGTGGTGATGTTTGTCCCAAATGAAAATTAAATCCTGACAGAAAGGAAGCCAGGGTGCTGGGTCGGCCAACCGCTGCTGGAGGACTGATGTTAGAGGAATTCTTGGCTGCGGGGCTGCCCTATGCATTAGGGTATGTTAAGCAGCATCCCTGGCCTTTAACCACTAAATACCAGTTAGCGTCCAATTAAAGTGTCCCAAGGGATGGGAGGCAAAAAAAAAAAAAAAAAAAAAAAAAAATCAAATCCCTATCTGGCTAAGACATTAGGCTGAGAAAGTTAGGCAAGGATTGCTAGGGTCAGGACTTACGGGTAGACCAAAGGACTAAAGCATAGGGCCATCATTGGGTTTTGAGATACCCAGAAATTTTTAATAAGCAGGATATTAAGGCGGTGGAGAGTGGGGAAGGGAGATTTCCATCCGCAAGCTGAAAACAAGTTCAGCTCACTTAAGGAAACCTGCTCAGTTTATGGGTAAAGAAACCAAGTCGAACAGTAGCCCCTCCCCCAAATAAAAACTTTACTAAACTTCATTAAACCTGTTTGCTCGGTTACTGGTACCTAACCTCCCATTGCGGACTCTGTAGATCTAAGTAAAAGGTCACTTCGAGGGGCGCCTGGGTGGGTGGCCCAGTTGATTAAGCGTCTACCTTTGGCTCAGATCATGATCCCAGAGTCCTGGGATCAAATCCTATATCCGGCTTCCCACAGGGGTCCTGCTTCTCCTGGTCTCTGCCTTTATGTCTCTCATGAATAAATAAAAATCTTAAGTCACTTCGAGAACTAGTTTATTAGCAAGAGCCGTGCCACTAGGTGGCACCATCGCACTCCGGGAGATTCCAGATTCTGACAACCATGGTCCTAACCTAGCGCCATACCCAAACGCTTCCGAGATCACAGGCCCACCCCACCTACCCAAAAGCTCAAGTCTTTCAGCGAGTGCTTACAGCCCCTTTCTGTGGCCAAATTAAGTGGCTCTGAAAAGAGCCGTTGGGGTGAAGTAGCCTCTCTACTGCGTCCTTTGCGCGCCCTTACTTGGAGCTGGTGTACTTGGTGACGGCCTTGGTGCCCTCGGACACGGCGTGCTTGGCCAGCTCGCCGGGCAGCAGCAGGCGCACGGCCGTCTGGATCTCCCGGGAGGTGATGGTGGAGCGCTTGTTGTAATGCGCCAGGCGGGAGGCCTCGCCGGCGATGCGCTCGAAGATGTCGTTGACGAACGAGTTCATGATGCCCATGGCCTTGGACGAGATGCCGGTGTCGGGGTGCACCTGCTTCAGCACCTTGTACACGTAGACGGAGTAGCTCTCCTTGCGGCTGCGCTTGCGCTTCTTGCCGTCCTTCTTTTGCACTTTCGTGACAGCCTTTTTGGAACCCTTCTTGGGAGCGGGAGCCGATTTTGCTGGATCAGGCATTTTCGCAAATAGCAGCGGTTACACACCAAAGACGATACGGACTACTTCCAAAGGGCTTGCTTACGTGCTACTTATAGAGCCTGTATGCAAATGAAGGCTCGCACAGGACTGCACTTTTATTGGTTAATTTCCAACATTACCGTCACAGAGGGGTGGAGTCCACGTAAATAATAGCTTCGGCTCGCACTTCCCTAGTGGCTAGCAGAGTAAATGCCGTCCTAGCCAATCAAAGTGTGCCATCCCAGACTCAGCCAATAAATTATGCAAAAGTACAGTATCACCTGTTTGAGATATTTGGGGATGGTTTTCACCTTTTAGTCGTAGACTTGCGTACGTAAGAGACCTGAAGAGACAGCCAAAGACCACTTTTTCTTTTTTTGCACCGTTTGACTCCCCTACGCATTGTGGAAGCTCGTTTTGCTTTTGGTTTTTAGAATACCTAGACTCCTAAGAAAATTAGGTAGCTCCCTCAAATTCCTATTCCTGTTTGCGCCACTTACATTATGCAATGAGGAAGGTATTCGGTACTAGGTCATTCCAGGACAAGACTTCAACATGTAGACAGGGACCTAGTTCTTAGAACTGGCAGATAAACCCAGATTCCCATCTTAATTTTAATTAACGCTAAAACACGTTGAGGGCCTCCCTTCATTTCTGCATCTGGATTCGTACTATGTATTCCGTGGCAGCAGCTTGTAACGTTACAAACGACCGGTAGAGGAGGGTCCTCCCTCCGGCAAGTTTCCTCACAGAAATAAGGTTGTTGCTTTAGACTTCAACGCGGCATGTCAAGGGCAGGTTTGGCAAGAACGACGTAGGACATAAGCCGTTCGGCTGTTCCCTTAACGCGCCAGTCCGAAAGTCAGGCCGGATTCCAGGATCCCACTCCCCAACACGTGCGAGTTTCCCCAGATCCCTCGATCCCCTACACCAGGGCACAACCCGCGCCAGGCGGGAAGCCGGTACAGCTGCTCCTCGTGAAACCATGGGTGGCTCTGAAAAGAGCCTTTAGGTGGCTTCCCGACAAAACGAGGCTCTAGGCCCGCTCCCCGCGGATGCGGCGCGCCAGCTGGATGTCCTTGGGCATGATGGTGACGCGCTTGGCGTGGATGGCGCAGAGGTTGGTGTCCTCGAAGAGCCCCACCAGGTAGGCCTCGCTCGCCTCCTGCAGCGCCATGACGGCCGAGCTCTGGAAGCGCAGATCCGTCTTGAAGTCCTGCGCGATCTCGCGCACCAGCCGCTGGAAAGGCAGCTTCCGGATCAGCAGCTCGGTGGACTTCTGGTAGCGCCGGATCTCGCGCAGGGCCACCGTGCCCGGCCGGTAGCGGTGCGGCTTCTTGACGCCGCCCGTGGCCGGCGCGCTCTTGCGGGCCGCCTTGGTGGCCAGCTGCTTGCGCGGGGCCTTGCCGCCGGTCGACTTGCGGGCGGTCTGTTTCGTGCGAGCCATAGCGCCTTACCCGCGTTATTCAAGGGGCGCTCGGCAGTCTTATTTATAGATATAGCCCTGTCTTGATTGGGCCGGGAGGGTTAGGAACCTCCAGGTTGCGATCTCATTGGCTAGGATTCAATCCTATTTATTCGGGTAGATTGTTATGCTAATCTTTTCCCTTTGGTCACCTTTCCGTACTTTTCTGTAATCTTAGCGATCCCAGCTGTTTTTCTTTTTAGACCTTTCCTTTCAATTGGTGTCATTTTGGTAAGCGCAATTTTTAAGTGTTTTTGCAAGCTTGGGATTTAAAATATAACAGATTCCTTCGAAATAAAAGCCTACCCATGAACAAGGTTTCAGCCTGTATTTCCAGTTAATAGTTACTGTAACTCCAAGCCCGTAGCTAACATTTCTTCGGCGCCTGACACTGCTAAGCGCGTTAGTTGCATTACAGTATGACGGTGATTCAACAAAATATGTAGTTGAAGGAACTGATTAGCACCAACTTGCAAAGTACAGCCTTCCGCTTTTCTTGAGCTTTTTCGTCTTGGAATGCGGTTCCCTTCTCTCAATCCATCAATGGCCAATTAGGACCTGTAGACCAAACGCTTCTAAATAAAGGAATATACGTCCTGGAACATTAATTTCTCCTTCACAATGGTGAATAGTTTCTGAATAGTCAACTTGCTTATCAATCAGATTAAACGCTGTAAACAAAGCAAATCAACTATTCGTTGATTACGGAGTTGCTAACATTTTCTTCAATAAAGTAGCTTCATCTAAAAGTTTTAACAAAGTTTTCTATTCTCTATAGGGAAATTGAATATCCTCTGCTTTTTAATTATTTTATTTGCTTTGAAGTATTGCTCAGAAAAATTGTGTGTCATAAAACAGTCATGTAAGGTTACCATCTTAAAATTGTGATGTTAATATAAAACTTTCAATCATTTGCTCATTCTATTGAAAAACTATTGCATCCAAACATTATAAAACCTCAAACCTGTGGACAAAATCAGGCCCAACAAGCTTATACTTTATGGTATCAATATGATCATTTTCCTCCTGAAGGCAAAATAAATTAAAAGTTATTTTGAGACTTCCTGAACACTAAACAACCTAGAAATTTATCTTTATGTCTTCAAGAGTCCCCTGGACAGCACAGTCCCCTGCTCTAGGGAGACCTAAGATGTCCTGCAAAAGTATAACTGATGTGAAACAACTGTTACCCTTTCCTGTGGTTGTTTTGTAATAATTACTAATGTATAGAGAGCACTACTCAGTATTTAACAATCCTTCTACATACACTATCTCATTTAATCCCAACTCTGTGAAGTAGATGTTACTTTCCTCATTTCACAGATAAAGAAATAGTCTCAGAAAAACTATGGCTTGTCCCGGACAAGTAAGAAGGCCCGCATAATATTCTAAAGTAAAAGAATGAAATCATCATAGATTTTCAGTTTCATCAGGCTTGCAGTACATTTTAAAGCAAAGGAGAATTTTCCCACTGTGCCATCAGATTTCTCAATGTTTCTCAAACTCCTCCACTAAACTATTACCATCAAAAGAGGAAACTACCACATGGGGGTCTGGATGACAGCCCAAAGCAGTCCACATCTTTGCAGAGTTCTTTTTTAACATGTGCATTCTTGGCCATGGCATTCATTTAGATAAGATACTCAAGCTGCTGTCAGGGAGGAAAAACTTTGCTCTACCCCTCAAGCTTTTTTTGGCTGGTCTAAGAATTTAATTGACATGAGACAGATTAAGAGGAGAAAATCATATAAGAATATGAGGCAGTCAGGCAACTGAGGTTTATATGCCATCCATAGCTAAGAAAGGGATTGGGGTCTGGGAGTGCAGAGGGAAGAAAGACCATCACAAGAAAATGAAAATGAGTATATTTTTGGTAAACAAATGTTTGCTGGGCCACTCAGAAACAATGGGGAATAGGAAGGAATTTTAGCAAACAGACTTTGCTAGATTCCTCCCCATCTACCACACCCAGGTAATATTATACAGTCGTTATCTATAGTGATAGTTCCCTTCCTAGAGCAGGTCCTCTATCTAAATTCTTTTAAGCAGTTGTGAGGGAGACATAAACAAAAACTTCTTTGAGTCTTCTGTTTCTTAGAAATAATCAGGCTAAAATAATCCACAGGCCAAAAAAACACATTTTGGGGGAGCAAAATTTTGCTTCCCTACAATGTATATTCATATAGAATCTAACCATCATGGGATGTATTTTGTCTTTATAGTATAGAGAATAAGAAAATTTCAAGTCCCCTGGCTATTCTCAGAAGAGAACAATCTGTAGTTTACAGATGCCAAGTGCAGGCATGAAGATTACTATGAGTTTAAAAGACAATCAAAACCCAGCAGATTCAGGAAAAGCTCTTTTCCTTCCCCACAACTACCTGGTAAGAACTTAAGTAGAAGACTTGGTCTAGGAAGAGCGCTATCACCATGGCTAACCACATTACACAATGGACTAGGTGAGGTAGCCAGGAGGAACCTAGCAAGGCCTGTTTGATCAGTCTTCAATGTCCCACTTTTTTTCATTTTCCTATGAATTGCATTTCTTCCTTTTGACGTCCCAGACCTCTACCCCTTCTCCTTAGTTCATTTTACCTATCTTTGGAATTTCCATGTTTCCATGTGGATTCCTTGTACATACAAAATTAAACTTGATTTTCTCTGGTTAATCTGTCTCATGTCATTTTGATGCTTAGTCTGGGTAGGACCTTGGAAGGGACAGGAAATTCTTGCTCCCCAAGAGCAAGACTTAGAAGTCACTGTTAACAGAATTCAGAGCAATAATCCTTTGATTTCACCTAGTCTCCACACTGGACAAATGACTCTTGTGTTCTCAAAACACTATCAGAAGTCAGTTGACAATGCAGAAAAACCTGTTTTGCTGCTGCTGTGGGAAAAAGGGAGTATTTATCTCCTACTAATATCTCTGAAGTTGCTTTCACCAAAAATAAGAACCTGCAGTTTCCAGATTGAGCCTTAAAGTTTCATTATTGAGGGCTGAGAGTGGGGGGAAGGAACATATAAACCTTAAAATATGCTATAGGAAATAAACAAGTAAAATATAACATTATGTGCATGTTTGTTTTATCAAAAAAGTAATGGACTGTATGTTCCAGGAAGACAGTTTGTATACAGTCTTTGACTGCAGGCACCCCCAGGGCTTCAAGTACCCCCAAGATAAGACTGAATCTTTGGTTCGTGGGTTGGTCAAGCCATGTCCCTGATTTCCTTTCATCTTGGTTGTTTTTAATTTTTATTTTTAAATTTTAATTCCAGTGCAGTTTAACATACAGTGTTATTAGTTTCAGGTGTACAATATAGTGATCCAACAATTCCATACACTGCTGGGTGCTCATGACCTATTTCACCCAGCACTGCCTCCCCTTTCTGGTAACCATTGATTTGTTCTCTACCGTTAAGGGTCTGTTTTTGGTTTGTTTCACTCTTTTTTCTCTGTTCGTTTTGTTTCTTAAATTCCACATGAGTGAAATGATTTCATCTTCCTTTCAGGCCAATAGCCCTGAACCAAATTCAGAAGCCATGGGATTTTGAGCTCCTTTCCTTAGCTCCATTCTGAGCTTTCCCTCAACACCTTGCTCATTAGATATAAACTTCCCCTTTTTACCTTAACACTACTACTTGTACTGTACAATGACAGGTGGCATAGGGGAGGAAAAAGTATTCCTCAGTCATCTTAGGGTCCCTGGCTAGGTCTGTAAATTAAACCAACAAAGAATTACAGCAGAAGAGCACACAAATTTATTTGGTATGTTTTCTGTAAAGCAAGGAACTTCATAAGGAAATGAACATCCAAAGAAAAAGACCTGAGTATTTCTAAGCTGGGTTTGATGAAGTACAGGTGCTCCTGCAGAAATGGAGTAGGTGAAGGAGTACAAGGTAAGCCTAGTAAACCAGGGGAGGCAGCAAGACCTGTTTATTAAAATTTTCTGTAAGTCCCTTTGTCTTTAAAGATAAAGACGCTCCTTTCCTCCTTCTCTATCCCTCTAATCGCATAGAAAAGGCACAGGAGACTTTTATAACCTGTTTCAAGGGAGAGAAGGCTTTGCGGGGGTGGGGGGGGGGTGAGGTTAGAGTGACCTTCCCGCTTATGTCTTTTTCTCAAGAGTTCCTCAGCTCAAAATATTTAATATGCTAAGGTGCCATATTTTGGGGGGTAGCATGTCCTGAACCCCATCAGTGTCAGCATATGCCACCCCTAAATTATGCCACTTTGGCACATGCATTATTTTGAGCTTGAAACACTTGAAAAAACGGAAGGTGCAAGAAGTGTGCTCTGCTTTTTCTTTCCTAAAAACAGGAGGTAAAACCCCCATATGGAAGATGTCTTCCCTACACCAGGGGGAGAATAACATTCTTTTCCCCAAGAATAGGGAGCTGAAGCTAAGAGAAAGCTGTGGAAACAAATTTTGTTAAACTAACCTTCATCTTCCTATTTTTCCACCATTCACTGCCCTGGCTGAAGCCCTTCCATTCTTGTGACATTTTCATGATTTACCACTCTGTCCAGTTCAGCACATAAGCAGTCAACTCTAAGTGCTTGTTTGAGTCTTCATTTCCTTATAAGGGCTCCAATGTCAAGTAAACTTTGAGCAGATAAACGTGTATGCTTTTCTCGGGTGAATTGGTCTTGTGTCAATTTAATTATCAGACCCAGCCAAAAACGCTAAGAGGGTAGAGATAAAACGTTGCCTCCTCTACAGCAGATTTCAGCTTGCCGGGGTTTAGAACATACCACCCCCAAATATGCCACTTCAGTATATTAATTATTTGGAGCCGAAGTTACTTGAATCAACAGATACAGTGTGTGTGTGTGTGGGGGGGGGGGGGGGGGGGGGCCCTCTGTCATCCCCCTTTCCAACCTAAAAGCAGCTCCTAAAATTCCCCATGAGAAAGGTACCCTCCCAGCCAGGAAGAGGACGTTCTTATTATGAGCCTGGGAGGATCTGACATGGATCTGTTATGAACAAATCTACTCAAATAAACCTTATCTTCCATTAGTTTCCCCCATATGTTTCCCCATCACTGTCCCACAACTTACTGTCTCTAGCCCAAGCCCCTTTGTCTTGTCACATTCCTTGTTTTAAAAGGTATAGATAACCTTCCAGGCCTACTGTTAGCTTCTTCAGGTCTTCATTTTCCTTCTGAAGACTCCTGTTTACACATAAAAATATTAAAATATATACTTTTTTTTTCTTTTTTTGGTCAGTCTTACATGAACTTAATTCTTAAGTCCAGCCATAGACTCTAAAAGGGAGAAGGAAGTCTTCCCTTCCCTACAAACTTATACATCTGGCTTTCCGATGCAACATATCCCAAATGAATGCAGTAGGCTCAGGTCATATGTTACACACGGAGTTTTTTAAAAAAGACTTACTGAGCTACCCAGGCACCCCTACACAGAGTACTTTAAAGCTATACAAACGAAATGTATTTTATTCTATTCACATTCTCATGAGATTTAAGATACATAGTGCAAATATTTTTAAAGGTTTTATATATATACATATATATATATATTTTTTTTCAGTAGAAATTACTTTGGCCACAGATGTTAGTATGACACTCTCTCTGGTTTATGGGGAAAATTAGAACAGAATGCTCAGAATGCCAGTAACATACAGCCTGTTTGGAAGAGAAAGACTTTTTAAAATATACCTTCTTTCTCCAAATTCCTTTCATTTAATGTTTGTAACCAACATCTCGTGTGAATCCCACGGTGCGGATTAAGTGATGCCCGGTGGCAACATCCACTGAGCAGAGAACATGGTTTAGGCTGGGGAGGAAGAGAAGGAATTCCCTCAGACTCCATTAGAGTCACACCTTGCAACTTTGAAGTTCAAGCATTCTAAGATTTTGGGGGTTTAAAATGACTAAAGAACCACCAGGAAGATCTGTATGTCTGGTGCCCAGAGGTCTGGATAAAGATATAGTATTGGGATTCACTAGCATATAGAAGATAGAGCCAGGAGAGAAAAAGATAAAATTTAAGATAATACACATCTGGGGATCCCTGGGTGGCTCAGCGGTTTAGTGCCTGCCTGCAAGAAACCTGATTGTCCCTCTGCCTTTGTGACTGCCTCTTTTTTGGATCTTTCATGAATAAACATATTCCTTAAAAAAAAAAAAAAAAAAGATAATACCCATCCCTCAGAAAAAAGAGCTTTCTGAGGCAGAAACCACGTCTTCTGGTGGACTCCCCTTACAGAAGGCCCTGGTAAAGTAACAAACCCATTATCACTGAAGGACTCCAAACAATTTCGCAGGGCGGTTTCTGGTAATGACTCTCAAAAATGGAGATTTCCCCTGGAGATAACCAATTCAGCAAACTTTGCTAACTTCACGTGGGGCCTCAACGGGGACACAATCTGGTTTCTGATTTCTGGCTGAGAGCAGGGTCGTTTAGAGGATTTGTAGAAACGGAGACATGGAATACCCTTGCCTTCTATTCTGGATATATCGCTTCTTTGGCAGAGCTTTGGATGGCAGTGCATTGGATTCCCCGAGCCCCATGAGAAGGCTTGCAAATACACTCCTACGACCAGTTTTCCTAGGATACGATTTCTCCTCGCCCCATACCAACAAACAGACCAGGCCGAGAGATTAGGGCGATCTCTCCTCCCCGCGCCCCGCCCGCACCCCAGGTGCGGCTGCTCCCGGCGTCGCCTTCTGGGTCGGCCAAGTGATCGGACCTGCTCTTGCCGCAGTTTCATGTAACCGCGCTCCAGGAGCTGTGACCCTCCCTTCCTTATGGCCCGGCGCTGGCGCCGTCTTCTACCCGTCTCTCGGCTCCGGTTACTCTTCCTTTGGTCTTTTCCCGCCAGGAAGACCTTTCTGCGTAGCTAAGTTAATTGGCCTGGGGAGTCCACAAACATACAGAGACAAAGGCGAAAGCAGCAGCGGCAGCAGAACTCGGAAGCCTTCCGTTGGAATCTACCTTCTGCCGGCGGCTGCGGCCAATATCCTTTAACTAGGAGCGGTTAGAGGGAGCCGCGGGGTGGGGGTGGGGGGCGCAGCGGGACGGGAAAACCGCAGGCAGGAAATGACGCAATGCCCGGCGGGCCGGGAGGATGCGGGGCGGGCTTCCTGCTGCGCGCGTTCTGTTCTCAATCTGGTCCGGCACTCTTGTATATTAGGGGGACAGCCAGTTTGCAGACGCTGGAGGTTGTGTCTTCACGCTACGCTTGCCATGTCTGGGAGAGGAAAGGGTGGTAAGGGTCTGGGCAAAGGGGGCGCGAAGCGTCATCGTAAGGTCCTGAGAGACAACATCCAGGGTATCACTAAGCCGGCCATTCGGCGCCTCGCTCGGCGTGGGGGAGTGAAGCGGATCTCGGGTCTCATTTACGAAGAGACTCGGGGTGTCCTGAAGGTGTTCCTGGAGAACGTGATCCGGGATGCCGTCACTTACACGGAGCACGCCAAGCGCAAGACGGTCACGGCCATGGACGTAGTATACGCGCTTAAGCGCCAAGGTCGCACTCTGTACGGCTTTGGGGGCTGAGTTGCCGCTCCGGCCCTGCGTAGATCGATACCAACGGCCCTTTTTAGGGCCAACCATTTTGTCTTCAGAAGAGCTGCGCACCTGGTAGAACTGGCCTTTCTGAGGTCAGCCTTGCTTCGAGGAGTCGAGCTGGAGTTAAGTTAGGTTGGCGGGAGGGAATAGTGCTCAAAGCGTTAACTGGCCTGGAGATTTTAGTAGTTATCACTTCATGCTTATCGGCTCTTTGAATCTTTTTGTTTTACGTTCCAGTTCTCTAGATGAAGCAGTATCTCCTTGCTTCTAGGCGCGCTGTCCTTGTGATTGTTGGGTCGGGCTGTGGAAAGCAAAATCTGAAGTCCAGGGGTAAGGTTAAACCATCTAATTCGCTACGTTTACTTGGGCAAAGGCGGGGGTTAGCGCACAGCTCGGAATCCAGAGATACTCTTTAGGCTACCTGATGGTTCTAAGCCTCAATTCTTTTGTTTTCACTCCCATCCACAGCAAGACGGTGGGAGGTTAGATGGCCTAAGGGCCCTCTTAACGTTGGGCGCCGTTCTGTGATCTGTATCTTTAACCCAAACAGTGCATGAGCCCTGAAACTCCAGTCATCAACCATCCAAAAATCAAACCTAGAGTATGAAGTCAGACGTGAGCTCATCAGTGCAGTTTTCAAACAAGTTGGCATCTTGTGTGCTTAAGAGTATACTTTTAAAATGCTATATCCAAGAGAGAATTAAGTCAAAGACTTAAGAGGAGATAACTCCTGAAGACTTGCTTCCATGATAATGGTTATATAGTCCACTTTGAAGTTTTGGAATATAGGTTAGAGGTTTGGTGGGGTGAGGTCCAGAGCCGACAACCAAGAATGAATTGAGACGTCTTTGGTGCAAAATGGTTTTATTAAAGCAAGGGGACAAGACCCGTGGACAGGAAAAGCTGCTGCCCAAGGCCTGTGAGGGTTGACTGTATCCCTGGGAGCTGAGAGGGGTTTGAGGATAGCGTCCTCTAAGGAATTTTGGAAGCAAGGTCTCCAGAACCTTGAGGGGGCTAGCTATTATTGGGGAAAAGGTCATTTATTACCGTCTAATAAAACCTTTGTCCTGAGATGCTTCAGATGTGTATCAGTGGGCCATCTGCATGGGGGATGATTGCCAACACGTATCTTTCAGGGGGTTAAGAGATAAGGAAATTTCTGAAGGAGTTTTAATGTTAAATTAGATGCACAGGGTCTTGGGGGATGGGCTAAGATTGCTAAAAGGGAGCCTGCTTCTCCCTCTGCCTGTGTCTCATGTCTCTCATGTATGTGGTTGAGAGAAGAAATATTATGTCAGCTCCCCACAGATAGGCTAGCTCTTGCGTTATTGGTCTCCACACTTGGCCGCTCTCATTAGCCTCAAACACACGGTGAACTCCGTTTAAAACATGGTGTTTAGCAATGGAGGTGCCAGAAAGCCAAAGGATCAGAGATTTGCCCTCTAGCAGTTTATAAGAATGGGGAGGAAAAATACATAAAAATTATAAATATACACACACACACACACACACTTACATAAATGGTGGAATAGCCCGTGTTGCACTGGTTCAGTATGATGAGAAATGGAGACAAAAATTACCATTGGAGTCCTAAAACTACAGAAGTCACTAGCTGAGAAATGGGAAATCTTGCCTGTGGAGGTAGGGCTTGTGGCAAATGGCACTGTGCTTTTTTGTCTTTTTTTTTTTTTTTTCCTAATTTTAAGGGCAATAAGGATTGGATATATCTGATTCTCACTGAACTACTCTGGAGGAAATAAAAGTTCTAAGAAAACTCAATGGAAGATGGGCAAGAAACATGTCCTCCTAAACTAGTGGTTCTCAAAGTGTAGCCTCTAATCTAGGAACATCAGATCACCTGGGAACTTGTTAGAAATGCAAAATCTTGGATCCACCCATTCTTGCTGAATGAGAAATTCTAAGAAGACCTAGCAGTTTGTGTTTTAACAAACCCTCCAGGTGATTTTATGATACCTGATTTGAGCACCAATCAAATTGGTGTCTCCCTCAGTTTTTCTTTAAATGAAACTAGAGTACTTATTTTTTATTTTTTAAAGATTTTATTTATTCATGAGAGAGAGAGGCAGAGACAAACAGGCAGAGGGAGAAGCAGGCTCCATGCAGGGAGCCCGATGTGGGACAAAATCCTGAGTCTCCAGGATCACTCCCCCAGCAGAAGGCAGACGCTCAAACACTGAGCCACCCAGGTGTCCCGAAACTAGAGTACTTAAATCTGAATATATATTGCCCTAATTTGTTTACCAAATGTTAGTTTTTTTCTTTGAAGGGACAAAAGTAAATCACTAGGTGAATGATCCTAGAAAATTTTCTGTAGTACAAAATGTTACAGAAGGAAAAAGGTAAAACCACTTATTTCCTCAAAGCATTTGTGGCAAACATAAAAGATGTATGAGTGAAAAATGTAGCCACCTTGTTTTCCTAAACAATATTGGCTTGAGTTGTTAATAGTATTGAATTTTATAATCAGTGGATACTTTTTTTCTTTTAAGTTTCTCCAAGCAGTGGTCCTTTACCTATTCATCTTCTTTACAGTGATTTTAGTAGGAATTCTTGTTCCTATCTTGTCTCATTAACTAAAAACAATTATATGGCATAATTGAATCTTCTGTTAGCTGGATCCAGCCTCTGAGTATTGCTAAATTACCAAATACACATTATGCATCTTTTTGTGCTAATAAATGGCTGTTTGTTATTGTCCTTAACTGTCTGTAATAGTAAGGAATATGTTGCTATTTAATCTCTTTAATCTCTAATGAAATAACTTATTTCTCATTTCCACCCCTGAGTGACTCAGATGCTCCCTGTAAACCAGCCCTGGCTGCCATCTGTTCCCTCCTTGGGTGATTTCAGGACTTCCACTAGACTATATATAAATGATTATAGAATCTAGTCTGTAGGTCTACTTCCATGTGGAAGTAAAAGCACTTAAGTGTCCCAGTGGCTAATCAAAGTTCACAATGGATCAGTTTGCGGTCTTTTACTTTTTTAATTTTTTTAAATTTTTTTTTATTTTTTTATTTAAAACTTTATTTTTTTATTTTATTTTTTTTTTTAGTTTGCAGTCTTATCTTCCCTTTCCAGGCTCCCTTCTTGTCTGAATAGCTGCATTTTCTTCCCAGAAACCCAGGCTAGCTGCTCCTGAGTCATCTTTAACTACATTCTTTTCTTCCTTTGAAGTCTTTCACTCTGTACTTCATATTCTAATTATTGATGGCTGTGTTATTTCTCTACTTGAACCAAAAGAACTGAACTGCCATGTACACAAAATGTTACTAGTATATATATAAATATGTATGGCTGTATAGAGAATTACCAGGAAGGTTTATAAATATTTAAGAAGGATTTATTGGTTTGGGTTTCCTGTTATATTTGTTGAACATTTCTGAATTGTTTGAATTTCTTAAAATAAGCATGTATAGCTTTCCCTCAATCATTAGATAGATAACCTGGGCTATATGAACCATGACAACTCCTAACTTTGTCAAAGTTCAGGTTTCTCATGTTTAGCATTACTGAGAATTCCTGTCTTTTTCACAGAAATGTTTTAAAATTCAAGAGATTTATGTGAAAGATTAAAGCCCTGAAGTGACATAAAAGAAATTAAAGTTAATGTATTTATTGCCAATTTCACCCAATCTAGTTCTTACACGCTCTATAACTAGTGGGGAGGGGAATCAGTATAGCCAAAATTTCGAGAGGAAGGTAGACAGTGGGTAAAGAGGTATGAACAGGTTGGCAGGGCCATATTTTTCAGGATTAAACCAGGAAAATGTGGTCATCTTAATCAGATAGATTCCCCAGCTGGGTTGACTGTTATGTATTAAAAGTATTACTTAAGAATATTCGATTCTGGGATCCCTGGGTGGCTCAGCAGTTTGGAGCCCGCCTTCAGCCCAGGGCGTGATCCTGGAGACCTGGGATCAAGTCCCACATTGGGCTCCCTGCGTGGAGCCTGCTTCTCCCTCTGCCTGTGTCTCTCATGAATAAATTAAAAAAAGAGAAAAAGAATATTCAATTCTTGGGGCACCTGGGTGGCTCAGTCAGATAAGTATCTGACTCTTGATTTCTGCTCAGTCATGATCTCAGAGTTGTGAGATCGAGCCCCACTTAAAGTTCTGCACTGGGCATGAGCCTGCTTAAGACTCTATCCCGGACTCTCTCCCGCTTCCACCAACCCTCTTTCTCTCTCTCTCTCTCTCAAAAAAAAAAAAAAAAAAAAAAAAAAAAATTCAAGTATTCAGTTCTTCTATAGTAAGAGAAATGAATTAAGAGAGAAGAAACTAATTGTAAATGACAAATAAGCATGGCTTCTGAGACATGTTAACAGAAATAGAGTATGTTTGGTAAACATAGATTTAGGAAGGAGTGGAAGGGCCAAGAACCATGTTGAATATTCATGAGGTACCGGAGGTACCCAGTATTCAAGCCTTAAATCAGCCATCCATTGGTGATACCTGTTGTGACCGAATATGCCCTGCATGCTACCCACAGGGCAATCCATAGCTATTCTGCAGATTACTCGTGATCAGGTGAGCATAAATTAGCTTCAGGCACCTCCCATCTGCTGAGCCTCCTCACTCATGCTCAGCTATAATCCTTTGACCTGCAGCACCAGTAGTAGGGATGTCTGATGCAGCAGATCCAGGCACAACAGATTGTGTAAGTCAGGGTTGGACACTGTGTCCATTACTGTACCCTCTTCTAGGTGTGTTAACCTTCCCCGTTACTTTCCCCTTCCTTCTTGTATGTGTTAAATGGATTCAATTAACTGTGTGATTTGATCTATTTGTCTTCATTTGGCCTATGAGCCTTTGTGTTCAGTGAACTCTGGGATTGCTTGTCCAGTGATAGAGTGGGAAACCATGAACATAGCAAAGTAATTTCTTACCACAACAACTATATATACATATATATATATATATATATATATATATATATATATATATATATATTTCATTTATTTATTCATGAGAGGAGACAGAGAGGCAGAGACACAGACAGAGGGAGAAGCCGGCTCCATGCAGGGAGCCTGATGTGGGACCTGATCCCGGGACTCTAGGATCATAGCCCAGGCCGAAGGCAGGCACCAAACCGCTGAGCCACCCAGGGATTCCCCCACAACAACTATATTATAGAAGGGGGCTGGAAACAAGGGGAGGAAACCCAACCATGGCATTGTGACCACCCAGGTACCCTCCAAGGCAGATGGTATCTGACTCTAGGTAGCATATCCAGAGAGCATGATTTCTAGAACCAGACCATTCAGGTTAAGATCTTAACCTCACTAATTTAGTTAACTAAACTAACACACTTAACTTTACTAGTAGTGAAACCTTGGGGGAAATTCCTTAATCTCTGAACCTCATTTTCTTTATTAGTAACATTAGGAGGAAAATAATACCCACTGTAACAGGGTTTTACGTGAATAACATGTATTATTAATATTTATAAAGCAGTTGGCACTATGGCACTCAATAAATGCTACTACCTATTAATAACAATTAGTATTAGGGTATATGCATTTGTTCCTTAAGAGTCTGGTCAGTGGGATCTAGGCCCTCGGAGCCCACCACCCCCAGCCTACCAACAAAATGAAATTTCTGAGCCTACAGAACCAAGGATCAGGATGGAATGGGGTGAGCAAGGGCCCAGGAGTTCATCCTGACGAACCCAAGTGGCCACCGGCCCTTCATTTCCTTTTCTACTTTGCAATGCAGTAAGATGAAATGTAATAATAACCTCTCAAACATTAAACGCAAAAACCAAGTAGCAAAGGAAGAGAGGAAGGAAAAAAGATCAACTAAAGAAACAAACCCCAAATTGCAACCTGGCTAAGGAATACTTATGAGCTCAAAGTTTAGCCCTGAGCAGGGGCCCCAATGGGCTGGAGAGGACCCCCTGCCTTAAGAAAGTTTGCAAGATCAGGGTACACCTGACTTCTTATTTCTCCTGGTGTCTGAGAGGGACTATGAGATTCAGAACCAAATAACAAACCAGCCAAATTTAAAAGTTTGCTGATGTCCAGAGCCAGGTGTACCAAAACTTTTGGAAAACAATTTTTCCAAATAGCAGTAACTATCAAAATTACTGGAAAATGTACTCCAGGTTATATGCACAAAGACAATAAATTGCAGCAGTGTTTTTAGTGGCAAAAATCTGGAAAATACCTGAATATCCGTTAACGTGAGTCTGAGTAAATAATATCCATTAAATGAAAAACTGCATCCTTTAATAAGAATAAGGCAGATTGAGACAGAAGTTTATATAGAGTTTATACAGAATTAGAGAAAGCTTAACTGGGACAAAGACCAAATATATATTTCTTATATAGTACAATACCACAGCTAACCATACCCTAAAGAGCTGAATCTTGGAACCTGAGATCAGGCAGAGGATATTAGACTCAAAAGAATAAAGCCTAGAGATCTGGGTTGACTATGGGCAAGTTGAGAGTGATCTTTTGGGTGCAAGCTGGACTGAAGTGGGCCGAGAATAAGAAAGTGAAACCAATAAGGAGGCTGTTGTAAACCATAGAGGATCCTGGACAAGAATGGTGGCAGCAGGACTCAAGAAGATATTGGAAAAAGAGATGGTGATGGCAGGAGGCACGGAAACCCCATTCCCAAAATTTGAGGTGGGTATTTGGGTTGAATTTAGATATCTCTCTTTGGTTTGAATTAATTTTTAAAAGATTTTATTTGAGAGAGTGAGAGCTAGAGTGAGCGAGCATGTGCACAAGGTGGGGGAGGAGCAGACTCCCCACTGAGCAGGGAGCCCAACTGGAGCTCAGTCCCAGGACTCCAGACAGAACCATGACCTGAGCCAAAGACAGGTGTTTAACTGACTGAGCCACCAGGCGTCCCTGATTTGAATTAATTTTTAAATAAAAGAATGTGTAATAGTTTCCATCTATTGAATACCTACCATGTACCACTTCAAATCTTAGAATAACCCCATAAGGTAAATAATTATTTTACAAAGCAAGAAACTGATGTTTATGTAGCTTAAATTACTTGGTATTCTCTAATACATTATGGTGCTCTTGAATCTTACTGAAATATTTGTCTAAAATTTTCAAATCATGAATGATAGGATCTTAATACATTTGCCATATTCATTTAATAAAACCATACAATACTGATGATGGTAAGGACCCCATCTTGTCCAATTTTCTCATATTTTTCCTCTGGTTTTGGGACAAAACCGGCTTCCATTCCCACTAGATCCTTCAGTGGCATAGATGTTCCTAAGAGGCCTGTCCTTTGGACCTTCTCTTTTCAAGCTCTTCTCAAGAACTCCCAAGTGTTTCTCTAGCTCCTGAGGACAGATGAGAGAATCCAGCTGGGTCTCTATATCTACCTCCCGATCTACATTCCTGGCTGCCTGAAGGACCGGGCTACTGCCTATTGACAGCTCCAACACTGTGTGGCTTGAAGTGACCCCCTCAGCAGCACCTTCTTCCAGGCTGCCTTTTCCTGTGAAGGTGGCATGATCCTTCTAGTCCTTCAGGCAGGGAGGTCCCAAGATACCTTTGATTACTTTTTGCCACAACAACCCCATCTGTTCCTTCCCCCACCCAGGCTCAGGCAATCTTCTATGTCCAAAAATGTCAAAATTTTCCCTCTACTCCATTGCTGTGTCTGGTTTCCTTGTTCTCATCCTCAGCACCCATCATCTGCTACGTCCGTGTGGCCTGTGACTAGGCCTCCTGCCTTGGGCGCTGTTCACCTCTGACTCCTCTTGTACCTTCATCCAGATTAACCTTCTTTATATACCTCTCTGATTCTGTTACCCACCTGCTTAAGGCGCTTCCCTCCCTTGCCTTGTTTTCTTTTCCTCATTTCCCGAACTTTCCTTCACTCCATGTAGAAAACCATTCTATTATGCTTAAAGTATCTTGTTTCTATGTATGATTACAAAATATATTAATGTATTTTTGATTTAAGTAAATCGTATTTTACATTGAATTCTGATTATTGTCGCGTTTCCCTCAGAACTATGTTTTTAAGGTCTGTCCTTGTTATGTGTCCCTTTCATCCACCCTTTCTGCTGCAGAGTCCTCCGTGGAGTGAATCCACCACACTCTCTCCATCTACTCTCCCAGTGACAAATGCCCACATTATTTTTAATGTTATGTCCCACCATCCTTGTCATGTGCACTGATAGACCTGTATGAGGTTTTGAATAAATATCCAAAAACAGATGTGTATCCTTAATTGGGCAAAGTTCCAGGCTGCTCTTCAGAATGGCCGCCCTAGTTCCACACCCCACCAGTAGGGTGCCAATCATCTGAGCCCTCCATCTTGGATAACCCTTCACATTATTCAGCTTTCCAATATTTCCCAGATTATCCAGAGTAAAGTGACATCTCCTATTGCTTTAATTTGCCTTCCTCCAATTACTAATATTTCTTTATATTTTCTGAGAGAGGGAGCACATGTGTACAAGTTGGGGGGAGGGGCAGAGGGAGAAGGAGAATCTTAAGGCTCCATGCCAAGTGTGAGCCTGACATAGGGCTCCATCTCACGACCCTTAGGTCATGACCTGAGCCAAAGTCAAGAATTAGACGCTTAACCTACTGAGCCACCCAGGTGCCCCTAAGCTATACTCCCATTAATATTTCTGAGCACTAATATTTCTGAGCATCTCTATGTTAAATATTCTGCTTCCTCTTCTGTAATCCTTCCCCCTACACTGTTGACAGAATAAAATGGACTCCTCCCCAGTTTTGACATGCTGACCCCCCAAAAGACCCCCAATAAGCTGACCTCAAAGTCCCCACCACCAAAAAGTCATTTCTCATTCCTGACCTTGGCCCACCCTGTGGACCGGCCACCACACACAGTTCTCCTTGTCTTTCTCTGGTTCCTCTGTCTGGATTGGTCTACCTACCTCAGCCAGGCACTTTCATTGTACTTCCAGCCTACAGGAAGAGCTCCCTGAATCCCTGTTACAAGTGACCTTTCCCCAGGCACCTAGGTGGCTCAGAGTTTGAGTGTCTGCCTTTGGCTCGGGTCGTGGTCCTGGTCCTGGGGTCTTGAGATCAAGTCCCTCACTGGGCTCCCCGCAGGGAGCCTGCTTCTCCTTCTGCCTGTGTCTCTGTCTCTCTGACTCTCCTGAATAAATAAAATCTTAAAAAAAAAAAAAAAAAGAAAAAAAGTGACCTTTCCCTCTTAACTTCTGGAGAACTCATCAAACCTTCTCTGTCTGTCACCTGCCACAGCATGCCATCCGTTATGGTGCATGGCTCCTCACACAGTCCAAAGAAGTGATTCCCACAGATGCTGCAAACTCATAGATGTCCTTCTAGGTATGAAGAGATGCTGGGATTCCTGCTAAACAAAATAATTATTCATTTCAGTGATGATTTTACTGTGTTCTTCATAATTTTCTCAATTGTAGTGATTTTCAGTTGCAGGTTGTAAACCAGTAGCAGGCAGAAAATGGATTTAGAAAACAGGAAACTGTATCTCTTATTAATGGAGTATAATAGGATTGAAAATATCAAGGTACATCTCCTAAGGGGGGGGGTGGGAATCCATTTGTACAACTTGTTTTGATTTTTAGATGAGGGTGAATATGCAGTAGGTAGTAATGTAGTTTGAAGTCAACAGAAATCAGAGCTACTATAGCTATACAGTAATATTGTATCTCTGTAACTATTACATATATTGCTTTCTTTTGAAGCTATTAATCTAATATAAAATGAAAAGCAAAACACAAGACTCAAGCTCAAGGCTATTCTCTGGCTGGGCGACCCACGTTCCCACGTGTGTTGCACTCATCAGGTTTTGTTTCTTCAAGTATTCAATAAGAATTAAAAAAAAAATTTTTTTAAGCCCTTCTTCCGTCCCAGGGTTATTGTGAAATTGAATGATGAGAGTTGAGCCATGAAAATGAGCCATAAACCATCTAGGAACCTGGACCTGGATATTATTACTGCCTGAGCCACACAGTCTAGAAGCTGGTTGTATATTTAAAATTATTCGTCAATTTTTATGTGTCATGATTATAACCTGACATGGTTGTAACTTGGACTTGCAACAATTCATATTAATGTCACTAATATTTCTATCCTCGATATTAATAATGTAATTAATATAATACTGATTTATGACCACATGTAAAGCTCTGTTCCAAGCATCTTGTGTGGTGTTTTTTCAGCCTCATGACATTACTAATGTGAGTGCAATTATGATCCTGCTTTACAAGTGAAGATATAGAGATCCCAGTCTTTTCAGAGTCTTTTCCTGGTTAGGGGTCAGGAGCCCTGGTCCTATCAGCAAAGGGCCTCAGGCTTCAACCCTAGTTTGTAGCAGCAAGGACTCTGGACTTCATTTTCTATCCCCCTTCTCTCCTCTGCTATCCCTCCTCCTCTTCCCACTTCTCTGTATGCTCCTGATCACCCCCCCATCCCCCTATCACATCCCCAAAAAAATCCAATTAGCACAGCTGAATCGGAGGTCTTTGGGGATATAAAGACATTCCTCCCCAGATCATCTGCATCCAGGAACAGATTGAGGGTGTTGGTGGGGATATAGCTCAGGGAACTCTTTTCTCAGTTACTATCACCAGAAACAGGTTTACCAGATACCCTGCCCATGGGAAGTTTCTTGCCCCCATGTTCCAAGACACCCCCTAAGGATCTTGGAAGTTCTTTGCAGAAGTCCAGTTCAGACCTGCTCCTGATCTATAACTGCAAGGACCCCAAGAACTCGGGCATCTTGTTCCAACTTTTTCCTATAAGAGTCAAAGGGCAGCTCCCTTGTGAAGCATTTCCTGACTACCTGTGGCAGGCCTGGCACTGCTTGGGTGCTGATGCCACAGGGCTGAACAAGAGAGAAAACAAGATGATCTTCACCCTAAACAATGCTGCTGGCTTAAGGCTGAGGGTAGAATACAGGAAGGGGTGTAAGTCTATGACGAGGGAGAGGCAAGGAGGAAGGCCCAAAGAAATGAAGGAGGAAAGGGGGGCTACGTAGGGCTGGATCTTAAAGAATGAGCATGGGTTCTTAGGCCTATGAAAAAGAGGAGAAAAATTCTAGATAGAAGAAACAGAATGTGTGAAGACATTGTATATTTGGGAACTACAGACATTCTGTGCGGCCAGAACTGACTTGTTTGGCTCCAGAGCGTCAAAGCTGGGGAGGCTCTGGAAAATACCAGGAACTAGATGTATGTTAATGTATATAGTATTAATGTATATTCTTACTGGGATCTTTTAAATTTATTTTTTAAATTAATTTATTTATGATAGTCACACAGAGAGAAGGAGAGAGGCAGAGACACAGGCAGAGGGAGAAGCAGGCTCCATGCACCGGGAGCCCGACGTGGGATTCGATCCGGGGTCTCCAGGATCGCGCCCTGGGCCAAAGGCAGGCGCCAAACCGCTGCGCCACCCAGGGATCCCAATCTTTCAAATTTAATAACTGTTAATAGAGTAGCTAAAGTTAACTGATTGTTTATTCTGGACCAGACATTGTGCTAGGTTCCTTACAGGAATTGTCACTTTTAATATTTCCCAAAACACTATTAGCAAGATGCTATTGTCCTCATTTGACAAATTAGAAAAGTGAGGCCTACAGAGATTTATCTGCTGAAGTCACACACTTGTTATTTGGGTAAGGCTATCAAATTTCAGTTCTCTAACTGCAGAGTCTCTACTGGCTATTAACCTCCATTGCTCTGAACTATCATGCAAAAGAAGGTAGACTTTAAACAGAAGGGAATGGGAAGGAGTGGAAAAAATTAAAACAGGAGAATGACAAGCTCACAACAGTGCTTTATAAAAAAGTAGCTCTCACACAGAGTGGAAGCTTAGTGGCAAGGCAAAGTCTAGCCCGAATACTTAATCATCTAGATCAGAGTGGGTGGGTGCCTCAGTTAATGCAGGGACCATGGATGGATAGAGAATGGGTGATGGAATTGAAAATCAGAAAGTAGATTTGGTAACATTTGGTGCCTTATGAAATTTGGACAAAGGGCAAGAGGAAGGTACTTCTGCCCTGAACAGACTGGGGGATGAAGGTATTTTTTAGCAAGATAGGGAATATGGAAGAGGGAAAGTAGCTTTGGGAAGCAAGATGATGCACTTTTAGAAATAAGATGAGTTTGAAGTGCCTATTACCTATCCATAATGATCTGGCCACAAGGGAGTTAGAAATATTGGTGTAAACTCAAGACAGGGAGCTCAGCAGAAAACACCCATTTGGAGCACTTTTAGGGAGGCAGAGATATGGCAAGCAGGGAATCCATGATCTCCTTTGAGTTGCAAAGAAGAAAAAGCCGAGGCCAGCATGTATGAAACCAGGAATATTGGTGGGCCTCACAGAGAAAGAGGAGGAGAATATGAGAAGGTTGAGATAGGGATGTGGAGAAGGATGACCAGGGGAGGGTGTGAACCCAGATGCCCAAGTCCTCTTCCAAGGAAGCAAAAGTAGGACACCTGGGTGGCTCAGCGGTTGGGCATCTGCCTTCGGCTCAGGGCCTGATCCCAGGGGATCCAGGATCGAGTCCAGCATTGGACTCCCTGTGGGGAGCCTGCTTCTCCCTCTGCCTGTTTCTCTGCCTCTCTCTCTGTGTCTGTGAATAAATGAAAATAAAATCTTAAAAAAAAGAAGCAAAAGTGGTGTCAACAGGGCCATACCATGTAATTTACCTCTACATATGCACACATACCCACTACCCTGAGGCAGATTTAAATCTGAGCAAAGACTGTTTTTCACTTCTTAAGAATCCCTGGCTCAAGGAAAACTTTTCCAGCAGGTCAGCTGGCCATGTAGAAGCTAATTATTACAGAAAGAGCACTTATTTACCTTGTCCTTACCTATCTTTTAACTCTCATCTGAGAGTAGAAAATGATTCATTATAGATTATTAATAATCTATGCGAAAGCTTACATTTCAAATTGTTATCTTGTATTGATGTACTCAGTTTGTGTCAGTCTCCTAAACAAGATTTGAAAGACTGTTGGGAGGGAAGACTTTTACAGTAGCAGGAACAGAAGATTTTATTCTATTCCTGACTGGATATCAACAATGCCAATAAATTTCCCTTTGAGGTTCAGACAGGGAGACTTCCTTTAGAGGTGCTCAGACTGGTAAATGAAAGCAATGTGATATTGTGGGCAAACACAGGATATTTGATTAGTGACACCTGTACCAACATCAGTTTCCAGGGTCTGTTCAGCCACACTTGAGAGCCTCAGATTGTATCTCAGAAAGCCCTGTTACATCCCTGAAAGGTTTGCCATAGATAGATGAGATGATGGGTGCAAAGGTGGTGCCCCCGCCAAAAGTTACTACTTCTTAATTCAGAGAACAGACCCAGGACCACGGATCTATTCTGTAATGAGGGTCTAAGCAGGAAAGAGCGGTTCTGAATAGGAACTGGGGGGCCATACTCTGGAGCTTGCTGTGACCCTGGAGGAAGGGCCACAGTTCCTACCAAAAAATACACTGATTTACTGCTTTCTGACACATTTCAGAAGAGGCAACAGGAGCTTTAGAAACCAAGTTTCCTACCTTTCCTCTCCTTGTGAATTCTTATTAGCCTCAACTTCCTTTTTTAAAAATTTTTATTTATTTATGATAGTCACAGTCACAGACAGAGAGAGAGAGAGAGAGAGGCAGAGACACAGGCAGAGGGAGAAGCAGGCTCCATGCACCGGGAGCCCGATGTGGGATTCGATCCCGGATCTCCAGGATCGCGCCCTGGGCCAAAGGCAGGCGCCAAACCGCTGCGCCACCCAGGGATCCCTCTTATTGTAATGTTTAACCTGTCACTGGACTATGACAAAACAGAAAACCTAAGTCTTGGCCTATTCCAGGTGAAGTAAGTGACTAAGGTTAAAAAGAAGGGTCATGGGCAGCCCGGGTGGTTCAGCTGTTTAGCGCCACCTTCAGCCCAGGGCCTGATCCTGGAGACCCAGGATTGAGTCCCAGGTCCGGCTCCCAGCATGGAGCCTGCTTCTCCCTCTGCCTGTCTGCCTCTCTCTCTCTGTATCTCATGAATAGATAACTAAAATCTTTTTTAAAAAAAAGGTGTCATCCAAGATCGAAAGAACCTTTGCACCTCAGCTCTGTGGAGGGGGTTCTGCAAGACTTGGGCCCACCTCACCAAGAGGACTTGCAAATCCACTTGCCAAATGGTACAAGAAATCATCCCTAAGGCCCACACCCTCATTATTTCCTAGTAGTGGGGAACTTCATTTCCCTGAGGGGGACCATGTTGTACCTCTATTCTCTTCCAAGAACTTGAGCTCAGAATCCCCACATCTCTCCTTTCTCTGGGTAACCCCTCAGATACCAGAAGAGAGTTCCCACCTCTCTGAAGAAAACAGACAAACCGAGCGTGGAGAGAGAATCCAGACACAAGGCGAAGTTTTTAGCGACGTTCCCAGAACACACGAGTCTCACTGTTATGAACCGATGCGGAGAGAGGACCAACGAAGAGCAGCTCACCCAAATAGCCTTGGGTCAGACATATTTCTGCCCTCCACCCCCGGTTCCATCTCGATTTTGGCTTAGAGGAAGAGGTTAGGAGGGGTCATGCTACCGGCTAGAAAGGCGGGTATTGAGTATACTCAAAGCTGAGGAATCCAAGTCTCCTCCCATGGACGTGAGCAGGAAAGGATACTCAACGAGAGCTCCCCGGGGGCAGTGCCCTGGTGAAGGGGGCTTTTGCATCCTGGTCCACCTTCCCACTGCTGCTGCTCTAACGAAGCCCACGGGACTCCCCGAACGGAATGCTGGGCCACAGAAGCCGGACCCTCTGTCCCCGGAGTTGGCCCATTCCGGCCTGGAGCTGCCCATGCTGCCTTCCCTAAGGTCCGCTGGCATTAGGAAGGCGGGCGGGTGTGTGTGTGTGTGGGGGGGCCGCGCAAGACCGGGGAGAGGGAGTGTGCACGGGCGGCTGTAAGGCCTCTGGCAAAGTCCCTCAGGCGCACGAGGGACCCCGGACACACTGGGTGGAGTAAGGAGGGCGGGGAGAGCGGCACCCGCTAAACACCCCGCTGCCCGGGGAAGCCAGGGAAGGCATTACAGATACCCGACGCGCAAGCAAAGCTGGGGGAATCCCGAACTTGTCGCGACAGAGATCAGGGGAGCCCGACTCTCCCTCCCCCCACCGCCCAGATCTCCTCGGAGTCCCTTCCGGCGGGGGCGCGGGGTACGCGCGGTACGCGCGGGCGCCTAGTCCCGAGCGTCCCCGATCGATTCCTCGCCGCCCCGGCCCGCTCGCGAGCCCGCAAGCCCTTCATCTCCTGCGCTGACGGCTTACACCCCCGAGCCCCGGCGGGGAACTTCCAAAACGCCCCAGAAAAAGGCCCCGAGAGCAGGGCGAGTTGCGCGCGCACACGCGGCCGCCTGGCAGGGGATCCTGGCCGCCGACGCGGCGCCCGGGATCCCACCCGCGCGGTCTCCGCGCTACCTGTCGGGAGTCCCCCGGCTCTACCGCCCCACCCTCCCGGGGCAGGAGGCGCCCCCGGGGAGGAAGCTAAGTGACACAGCTACTTCCGAATGCCGTCGTGGGTGGCTCTGAAAAGAGCCTTTGGATAGGATGGAACCTCGAGCCGAGCGCTCACTCAAGCCCGCTCCCCGCGGATGCGGCGCGCCAGCTGGATGTCCTTGGGCATGATGGTGACGCGCTTGGCGTGGATGGCGCAGAGGTTGGTGTCCTCGAAGAGCCCCACCAGGTAGGCCTCGCTCGCCTCCTGCAGCGCCATGACGGCCGAGCTCTGGAAGCGCAGATCCGTCTTGAAGTCCTGCGCGATCTCGCGCACCAGCCGCTGGAAAGGCAGCTTCCGGATCAGCAGCTCGGTGGACTTCTGGTAGCGCCGGATCTCGCGCAGGGCCACCGTGCCCGGCCGGTAGCGGTGCGGCTTCTTGACGCCGCCCGTGGCCGGCGCGCTCTTGCGGGCCGCCTTGGTGGCCAGCTGCTTGCGCGGGGCCTTGCCGCCGGTCGACTTGCGGGCGGTCTGTTTCGTACGAGCCATGGCGAAGCGGCGGGGAGAGTAACGGGGCCCCGGCCCGCCGCAGCGGTCTTTATAGGCACCGTCTCTCTCCGATTGGGCGGGGCAATAATTGAAAGTCCCGCGCTGGCTGTCCATTGGCCGCTACGTCACCCTCCCCGGCGCCACCGATTGGCCTGGGCGGATCCTCCTAGCCCCGCCCACCCGCCTCGCTCTCTACTCTCCAGGTTGCCAACGGTCTTCCCTAGCTTGTTTTTCCTTTCTTTTCCGCGGGCGGGGGGGGTCATCTTTGATCGCCGCCGTGTCCGAATGTTCCTCCTCAGCCCTTCGCCCCCTTTAGAACACGGTACCCCCCCTTCCTTCACACGCGGTCTCCCCAACTCAGCCTCAATCTTGCCTTTGCGTCCCGTCCCCCCCAAAACGCCCGGTCACCTTCTAGGAACCCCGTCGGTGGTCGGGCGGATCTTTTTTCCCGCCTGTCGGTGCTCTTCGGGTCCGAAAGTTGCCCCACCCCACCGCCTGCCGAGCGCAAGGCCCGCCTCGAGGAACCTACGTGGGGACTAGTACCCAGCGTTACCGGAGTAAGCCGGCTCAGTTAAGCCGAGGACCAGGCCCGCCACACTCACTCCCGGAAACTGCCCGCTGCGCTGCCGGCCCGGAGCGCACGTGCGTGTGGGGGCGGGGGGCGCGGGCCTCGGGAACTGGGGAGCTGCGCGCGAGGCAAGAGTCGGGGACCGCCTCTCAGTTCTTAGGACGGAGTCGACCGTGGCTGCGCCCTGGGGGTCCGGGCCCCCCCAGCTGCGCCACCAAGTCCGAAGGTCCGCGACCCACCAGACCAGGTCAAGATAGCCGAGCGCCCAAGGCTCGGAGTCGAGGAACGGTTGAGGGACAACCCCTCTTCCCCCCTCCACGCCTTAGGTCTCCGCACGCTACTGGCAGAGGTGGAGCGGAGCAGGACCGCCTACTGTACGCTGTATACAACTCCTTTTATTTGACAGAGTGGGTGGCTCTTAAAAGAGCCTTTTGATTTCACAGGTGTCCCCTTCGAGACCAGGGCTGGCTGGGCTTCCGGACGCCGGCCTCACTTGCCCTTCGCCTTGTGGTGGCTCTCCGTCTTCTTAGGGAGCAACACGGCCTGGATGTTGGGCAGGACGCCGCCCTGGGCGATGGTGACTTTGCCCAGCAGCTTGTTGAGCTCCTCGTCGTTGCGGATGGCCAGCTGCAAGTGGCGGGGGATGATACGCGTCTTCTTGTTGTCGCGGGCCGCGTTGCCCGCCAGCTCCAGGATCTCGGCCGTCAGGTACTCCAGCACGGCCGCCATGTAGACGGGAGCGCCGGCCCCCACCCGCTCGGCGTAGTTGCCCTTACGCAGCAGCCGGTGCACCCGGCCCACTGGGAACTGCAGGCCGGCGCGGGACGAGCGCGACTTGGCCTTGGCGCGAGCCTTGCCTCCTTGCTTACCACGACCAGACATGACAGCGACGCTCGCTGCAAACACCTCCCGCTCGACGACTGAGAAAGTCGCCGCAGAGCCCGCCACTTCACCCTTTTATAGGCAGAACCGGGATTGTCTGCGGAGCACTGCGATTGGCTAAAGCAGAGCTTTGTCCGTTCGACCAATAGGGTGGCTCAGCCAGCATCCGTTCATTTACATAATCTCGTCCCCCTCGCTGGAGCGCCGCTGAAAACTCGCGAATCACGACGCGGCGTAAGCAGACCCTTAATTTGCCTACGGCCTCTTTAAGTACCGAGGTGCTTCCGGTAGCCTGGGCCTGACGGTGGTGGCGGCGTCCCTTCTCCCGTGTGCCCGCCGTTTGCTTGTGCTTCCCGCCATGCCCGAGCCGGCAAAATCCGCTCCCGCGCCCAAGAAGGGCTCCAAGAAAGCGGTCACCAAAGCCCAGAAGAAGGACGGCAAGAAGCGCAAGCGCAGCCGCAAGGAGAGCTACTCCATCTACGTGTACAAGGTGCTGAAGCAGGTGCACCCCGACACCGGCATCTCGTCCAAGGCCATGGGCATCATGAACTCGTTCGTCAACGACATCTTCGAGCGCATCGCCGGCGAGGCCTCCCGCCTGGCGCATTACAACAAGCGCTCCACCATCACCTCCCGGGAGATCCAGACGGCCGTGCGCCTGCTGCTGCCCGGCGAGCTGGCCAAGCACGCCGTGTCCGAGGGCACCAAGGCCGTCACCAAGTACACCAGCTCCAAGTGAGTCCCTGCCGGGACGCGGCGCCCGCCGGGGTCGCCGGCCGCCTGACTCCAAAGGCTCTTTTCAGAGCCACCCACGTTCTCGCCGAAAGGAGCTGTTCACGTACTTTGTGAAGGTGTTCTTTCTTTGGCTTTTTATTTCTCTAACAGTACGTTAAATATATGCTTGTTAACTTCAATTATCTGTCTCTTTTTCAGTTCGGCGGCGGAATAGTTTAAGTTATGGGTGAAAAACTTAATGGTTATTTTGTGGTTGTCCGAGATGACTGTTTCTGAAACTGGCTTTGGCTATGCTGCGACCAAGTACACTATTGCCAAACGGAGAAAGGCGGTGTTGATTAACTTTTGCAAGATAAAGCTTTCGGGATAAAATCAGCACTCGTATGGCATCCCAGTGATAAAATGGTGGTGGTTCTTAAATCTTGCACCAATGTGTATCCGAGGTGTATGCAAAAAAGTGATAACTTTGCATTTGGTTCCAACAAATCGAGTACATTTCCTCGATTAACCGGCACCTGCCTGCATATCATCTGTATGAAAATCCTTCCTTTAGGAAAATCGAAGCTGATTTTGGGGGTTTAATCCTTAATGCCTTCTCTCTGCCTCTGTTAACCAAATCCCACAAAATCTCTTTAATATGTGTTAAGTGATTTCTTCCATTAATTGCTACTCAGAAAAATGTATCCGATTTAAAGGCTATTTTCACAATGGGAACAATATATGGGTAATTTCTGAAGCAGGAAACGGTGTGAAATGCTAGAGGAGCAGAAAGCCCCATATGGCTGGGAAAGTGAAAAGGAGGTTCATTGGCTTAACCTTTCTTGCTTTTTGGGGAACCCTTGGATTGTTTTAGGCAGGGATGTGCATAATATGACTTTATTAACCTTGAAAATTACTCTGATTGCTTAGTGGATCATACATCCTAGGTTGTCATAGATCCTGAAGTCTGATCTCCATATCGGCAGCCTTAGCATTACCTGAGAATTTATTAAGTGATAATTTCACTGAAGGTTATGATGCCTTCAGTTCAGAGCTCCCTGGGGTCAGCAGAGAGCCTGCTTCTCCCTCTCCCTCTGCTGCTCCCCCTGCTTGTGCTCTCAAATACTTTTTTTAAAAAGTGAAAATTTCAGTCCTCAGTAATGTGATCTGCTGGGTGATTCTGATGAATGCTGAAATGTGAGAGCCACTAAGAAGTCTAGACATTTTAGATTTGAATACAGCGATAATAATGGTGATTGTTAGATATGTTGAATTAGGATTATATTTTGCAGGTAAAATTAACAGGTTTTGCTGAGGAATAAGATTAAAAGCAAAACCCATAATTTTTGTTTGAAAAACTGGTGCTGTGATCTTTGTTTTTGTTTTTTAAGATTTGTTTATTAGAGAGTTGGGGGCGGGAGGAAAATAGTAAGGGAGAGAATCTCAAGCACACTGCTGAGCCGGGAGCCTGAGGCAGGGCTGATCCCAAGACTCAGATTCTGAGCTGAAATACAGTCAGCCACTTAAAGTACTGAGCCACCAAGGTGCCCTTGAACAATTGGTGCTGTTAGTATGTAGTACTGGGAGGAGGTATGGGGTTGGGGCGTTGAAGAGTGATCCAGAATTCTGATTTAAATTTGAAAAGCTTTTTGATATTCAGGTGGACATATGGAGTTGGCAATTTGAGAGCTGGCATGTAGAGCTCAGTGAAAAGAACACACACACAGCAGTGGGGATGAAGGCTTACCCTTAAAGTAACAATTTATGTTTCCTTCAAGTATTCAAGACTTTATTTCTTCTTATGTGTTTGTCATGAGGTACAGCTGATAGTCCTATAATGTATATTATTGACTGTAGCATTTACTTTTCTCCTTCTGTTTTTCTAATAGTATCCTGATTTTCATTAAGGAATCCACTTATAATCCCTTATGTGTCTCTCAAATTTGTCCATTGTAATCACCTGGAGAACTTTAAAAAATACTCATACTTGGATGCCACCTCCAGAAATTCTGATTTAAGCGTTTTGGGGAGCAGTCTGCACTTTTGAAAAAGCCCTACAGGTAATTCTGATGGACAGGCAAATTTGAGAACCACTGTCACATGTGCTTCCCAGAAAACGGATCTTACAGGGTTGTCCTGATTGATTTAAATGTAATCCCAAACTCCTTTGCGCATTGATTAGTTCAGGAATCTGGACCAATCTAATTAGCATACACATTTTAGAAATTGAAGTAACTAAGTAAGGAAATATAGAGTGCTTTTATCTTTTGGGAAAGAAGTTTCTTTGCTTTGAAGAGCCAGGAAAGATGGTGTTCTCTGGGTGTGAAGGCAAAGAATAATTACAGAGGAAGGTACATGTTAGGGGAGAATCAGAAAACTGAACCACTGATGGGAGTCATCCAACCGCAAAGCCCTGCTGAACTGCCAGACATCCAGTTAAGGCCATTTGTCTGACATACTTTTATTTAAACTAGTTTGATTCTTCAATATTTGAGAAACAATAATTTCCCAACATAAAAGATAGACCTTTTGTCCTGAAAGATCTCAGAGGCCAAATAAGGTAGATAAAAAAATAGAGGTACTCCAAGTGGACATTTGGACTGTCTTCAAGTGTTAAAATCAATTATTTCACCAGGACCAGAGATTAATATTACTATCAAGAAGGAATGTCTGGGGATTTAAGGAAATCTGAGATTTCGTTTAAAAATTTAAACGGGGTGCCTGGGTGGCTCAGTTGGTTAGGCATCTGCTTTCAGCTGGGGCCATGATCCTGGGATCCTGGGATGGAGCCCCACATAGGGCTCCCTGCTCAGAGGAGAGCCTACTCCTCCATCTCCCTCTGCTTGCTGCTCCCCCTGCTTGTGCTGTGTCAAATCTTTTTAAAAATTAAAAAAAAAAAACTAATTCTATTGCTAAAATTTTAGTATTTGTATATGTTTCTTAGGCTGCCATAACAAAGTACCAGAAACTGAGTGGCTTAAGACAACAGAGATTTATTATGCCATACTTCCAGAGGCTAGAAATCTGAAGTCAGTGTGTTGCCAGGGCCCTGTCCCTCTGAAGGCTCTCAAGGAGAATCCTTATTTTTCAGCTTCTGGTAGCTCCAGCCATTTTTTGGCATGTGACAGCATGACTGACTTCTGGCTCAGTTTTCTTCCTGTGTGTTTCTACATTGTCATAAAGACACTAGTCACCTGGGATTAGGGCCCACCCTAATGACCTCATTTTAAATTGATTAGAGGCATTTCTCATTTTATTATGCTTTGGAGATATTGCATTTTTTTTTATAATTGAAGGCTTGCAGCAGCGCTAACTGGAACGAGTCCATTGGCACCATTTTTCTAATACCATTTGCTCACTTAGTGTCTCGGTCACATTTCGGTCAGTCTCACAATATTTCAAACTTTTCATTATTATAAAAAGTTTGTTATGGTGATGTGTGATCAGTGATTACAGCTTGCTGAAAACTCAGATGATTGTTAGCAATAAAATGTTTTGTAAGTAAGGTATACATATTTGGGTTTTTTGGCATAATGCTATTGCACACTTAATAAAATATAAACATAACTTTTATATGCACTGGGTAACCAAAAATTTCATTTGACTTGATTTACTTGCAGTGGTCTGGAACCTAACCCACAGGATCTCAGAGGTATGTCTGTACATCTCTGCAAAGGCCCTATTTCCAAATAAGGCTACATTCTAAGTCACTTGGGAGTGAGATTTCAACATATCTTTTTATTTATTTTCTTTTTAAATTTTTTTAAAGACTTTATTTATTCATGAGAGAAGAGAGACAGGAAGAGACACAGGCAGAAGGAGAAGCAGGCTCTGTGCAGGGAGCCCGATGTGGGACTCAATCCCAGGACCCCAGGAGCACACCCTGGGCTGAAGGCAGGCACTAAGCTGCTGAGCTACCCAGGCGTCCCTAACATATCTTTAGAGGACAAAATTCAACCTGTAACAGTAGTCAACAGCTGTGATATGCTGAATATGGCCTCCAAATATGTCCACATCTAAATCCTAGAATCTGGGAACATTACCTTATATGGCAAAGGGGACTTTACTAATATAGTTTTGAAATAGGAAGATTATCCTCAATTATTTGGATGAGCCCCAAATGTAATCATCAGGGCCCTTATCAGAGTAAAACAGAAAGGTCAAGAGAGGAAAAAGGTGATGAAAGAAGAGAGAGCTTTGAAGATGATATGATGCTTTGAAGAGAAAAGAAGGGACTGTGAACAGAGAAAGGCCCTCTAGAAACTGGAAAATGCAAATGGATTCTCCCCCTTGAGCCTCTGGAGAACAGTCTTGGTTTCCACTTGGTGAAACTGATTTTACACTTCTGATCTTCAGAACTGGAAGAGAATACATGTGTTTGAAGCCACAAAGTTTGTTAAGAGTTGACCCTTGAACAACACATTTGAACTACACAAGTTCCCTTGTACACTTTTTTTTTTATATATATATATACAGCACAGGACTCTAAGCGTTATTTCTTAACAAAAAATATGTATGATGTAAGTATGATTTTCTTAACATTTTCTTTAGCCTACTTTATTGTATGAAAATAGTATATAATACATATAGCATAAAAACTATATGTTAATGATTGATATTATCAGAAAGGCTTCCTTCCAGTCAATAGTAGGCTATTAGTAGTTTGGAATCAAAATTCATATGCAAATTTTAGACTGCTCAGGTGTCAGTGCCCCCAATCCATTGTTGTTCAATGGTCAACTGTAATTTGTTACAACTGCAAAGACTTTCCAATTAGGCCATAGGAAACTAACAGCTATATATAGGATATTTTTTTATAATTGGAGAAATTTGAGTATGGATTGCATATACTTAATATTAAGTCAGTATTAAATTTGTTGAGTGTAATAATGGTATGTAATTATATAGGAGAATGTCTTTAAGGGAGATGTGCTAAAATGTTTAGGGAAAAGTGTCATGATGTTTGTAACTTAAATTGTTCAGAAAATGTGTAAGTGAATGAAAAGTCATAAGGCAATTGCAGCAAATAGTAACAACTGGTTAATCTAGATGAAGATATGGTTGAAGATTTTTTTTTTTCAACTTTTTTGCAGGTTTGAACTTCCCCTCCTTGAGAAATTTTTTTTAATTGTAATTAAAGACTACTACAGAGTAGTGTCTTTACTATTAGTAAAGAAGTAAAAGTGTCTAGCTTCTATTGACATCATCCATTTTATTTTTGCAATAAATAAAATCTGTTAACTGATGCAATTTCAACATGAACATATAAGATTTCTCACCTCATTAAAGGGCTTCTTTTTGAGAGTAATCGTCCATATATTACCTAGAACTCTGAATGTTATCTCTTGCTCATCATACTTGCTCTACTCATTAAAGATAATAGTGACTTACGTGATTGCACTAGTCCAAGGATACTCAAATCACATTGGCTTTGACATTTGGTTATTCTGTCTTTTAAAATCTAAGGTTAAAACTGAAGTTGGATAGGGGATTTTAGTCAAGGGGATTTTAGTCAAATACTGCGACTAAAGTTAAGTCATTTTCAGGGAGAAAATGTATCTTGACATGTTACAGTGATTCAAAGTGTTTTCAGAAAGAGATGGTAGATCATCTACAAAAGAGCAAGAATCAGACTTTCTGCACCAAACTCCTTTCTCTTTCCTGAACTCCAGATTATCATATTTCATACTTGTTTGGGAATTTGTTCTTTCCTATCTGATTCCTACTTGATTTTTGCACTCAGATAGCAACCAGGAATCTCACAATTCTGTCCAAAACAGTACTCTTGGATTTCTCCCTCCAAATCTATTCATCACTCATGTCAGTAAATAGCAGCTCTAAGTGCTCTGTCCAAAAACCTGCATTAATCCTCTATTCTGTCATAACCTACATTTAGTTAATCAGTTTCAGTTAAAATATCTTCACTACTTCCCAGATCTCCACTGAAACCATCTATCTCTCACCTGCACTGTTCCCTGCTTCTACTCTTGCTCTCCTATAGTCTATTTTTTAACATAGCATCCTGGGGGAGCTTTAATAAAAACAAGTCAAATAATGTCATTACTCTGATCAAACCCTCCAAGGGCACTCCAGCTCATTTAGAATAAAACACAAAATCTTTGCAATGGCCTATGAGACCTCTCCATGGCCTGTATGATCTGAACCTCAACTAACTCCCTGATCTTTTATCCCTGCAGATATTTCCTTTGCTCACTAGTATGTGCTTCGGTCATACTAGTATTGCTTATTCCTTGAACTCACCAAACTTGTGCCTGCCTCAGGGTCTTTGTAAACAATACCAGTTCTTAGAATACTCTCTTCCAAACAGGCTATGGCTCACCATCTTATTCAGGCCTCTGTTCAAATATTAACTGATCAGACCTATTATGCATGCTGTATTCTATATGTTGTACATCATAGCACATATCATTCCCTGAATATTATACTATTACACACTTCTTTCATTTGCTTGTTTTCAGCCTCCACTAACAAAATGTAGCTTTATGTGGATAGGCACTTTTTCTTCTGTTTACTACTGCATCCCCAGCATGTTTTAATTATCTCAGGGTGCAAAATGTTTTTCCCCCCTCTCCTTTATTGCAGGAAATGGTGTGTACACTCACAGTGGAGCCTGAACAGATGTCCGTTTTGCTTTTGCACCTGTGAGTGTAAATTCTGGTGGTAAAGGGAACTATTATTGATGGGTAATATAGTTATACTGAGTTCCCTCCACCTTTAAGAATTAGCTATTTTTGGCTTTCCTACCCATATTCAGAGAATCCTCAGAACCAAATGGTGACTAATGAAGGTAGAAAGGCAAAGTCCTATGCTATATTTGGTGCCCTGAATTAATGAGGAAATAAAACTAGTTTTGGATATATTATAAACAATTCTGGGAAAGGAAATTTTCGGAAAAAGCAAGCATCTGGGTGGTAACTGAAAACTGCAAACAGGTTCTTACCAAGTAACATGGCAGCTACGTAGTCAGGGTCAGTGCTTATCAAACATGAATCACCTGGAGTGCTCCAGAGGCAGTTCATCCTTGCCTGAATGTGCATGATTTGGGTTTGGTGGAAATAATGCGGTTTTAGGGAAAAACTGATTCGGGATCAAATGGCCTTTTAACTATTCTAAGGACTGCTTTTAAACATCTAGTCTCAAAAATGGAAAAGGCCCTTTTTTTCTCTAATATTTAGTGCCTCTATTTTCAGAGGGAGAGAAAGAATTGTTTCAGGCAAGTGACAAAACATCTTTAAGACAACTAAGTTTTAACAATGTTTCAGGACATTTTAGGATTAGCAGCCCAAGTTCTGGAAATCCCGGAGTATTTTATATACTCTTTCCTCCCTCCTTATCCAGGTTATAAAATAGCAGAACCACAACTATGAACAATTGTGTAGCTTCTCAACACCTGAGCAAGTTTACCATGGAAAAGTGGTTTTTGTATTATCTTATTCTGATAGTTTAAGTCTCCAATTTGAGCAATACGGATTCAGTGCAGCTGAGAGGAATTTCGAATTAAGGACAGGAGCATTGATAAACTACAAATTACTGCAATGACAGAATCAACGCCGATACACAATAAAAGTTTACTTCTAGGTGGGGGGCGTGGTTTCAAAAGTATTGCTTTGCATTTTTACAAAAACATGAATCTTCCAGAGCAAGAAAAATGGCAGTAACAGGCACGTACGTAATTGCTTTAAACACTCCTTACCACTGATTTCCACAACCTGGAGACTTAGGTTGAATGCCACGTCTTGTTAACCGCTCACTACTAGAGCTCTTTTTGAAAATACACGTACTCTGAGCTCTCCACAATGGTAAAGAATCAAATTCCACCTTGAGTTACTTTCCTGTCCTCCAAAGGAAAATGTCGATACAGACCAGGGAAGCGAAGTTAAGTAATACGAGAAAAAAGGCATTTTGAAAAGTAGAGACAAAACAGCTCCTTTCGGCGAGAACGTGGGTGGCTCTGAAAAGAGCCTTTGGAGTCAGGCGGCCGGCGACCCCGGCGGGCGCCGCGTCCCGGCAGGGACTCACTTGGAGCTGGTGTACTTGGTGACGGCCTTGGTGCCCTCGGACACGGCGTGCTTGGCCAGCTCGCCGGGCAGCAGCAGGCGCACGGCCGTCTGGATCTCCCGGGAGGTGATGGTGGAGCGCTTGTTGTAATGCGCCAGGCGGGAGGCCTCGCCGGCGATGCGCTCGAAGATGTCGTTGACGAACGAGTTCATGATGCCCATGGCCTTGGACGAGATGCCGGTGTCGGGGTGCACCTGCTTCAGCACCTTGTACACGTAGATGGAGTAGCTCTCCTTGCGGCTGCGCTTGCGCTTCTTGCCGTCCTTCTTCTGGGCTTTGGTGACCGCTTTCTTGGAGCCCTTCTTGGGCGCGGGAGCGGATTTTGCCGGCTCGGGCATGGCGGGAAGCACAAGCAAACGGCGGGCACACGGGAGAAGGGACGCCGCCACCACCGTCAGGCCCAGGCTACCGGAAGCACCTCGGTACTTAAAGAGGCCGTAGGCAAATTAAGGGTCTGCTTACGCCGCGTCGTGATTCGCGAGTTTTCAGCGGCGCTCCAGCGAGGGGGACGAGATTATGTAAATGAACGGATGCTGGCTGAGCCACCCTATTGGTCGAACGGACAAAGCTCTGCTTTAGCCAATCGCAGTGCTCCGCAGACAATCCCGGTTCTGCCTATAAAAGGGTGAAGTGGCGGGCTCTGCGGCGACTTTCTCAGTCGTCGAGCGGGAGGTGTTTGCAGCGAGCGTCGCTGTCATGTCTGGTCGTGGTAAGCAAGGAGGCAAGGCTCGCGCCAAGGCCAAGTCGCGCTCGTCCCGCGCCGGCCTGCAGTTCCCAGTGGGCCGGGTGCACCGGCTGCTGCGTAAGGGCAACTACGCCGAGCGGGTGGGGGCCGGCGCTCCCGTCTACATGGCGGCCGTGCTGGAGTACCTGACGGCCGAGATCCTGGAGCTGGCGGGCAACGCGGCCCGCGACAACAAGAAGACGCGTATCATCCCCCGCCACTTGCAGCTGGCCATCCGCAACGACGAGGAGCTCAACAAGCTGCTGGGCAAAGTCACCATCGCCCAGGGCGGCGTCCTGCCCAACATCCAGGCCGTGTTGCTCCCTAAGAAGACGGAGAGCCACCACAAGGCGAAGGGCAAGTGAGGCCGGCGTCCGGAAGCCCAGCCAGCCCTGGTCTCGAAGGGGACACCTGTGAAATCAAAAGGCTCTTTTAAGAGCCACCCACTCTGTCAAATAAAAGGAGTTGTATACAGCGTACAGTAGGCGGTCCTGCTCCGCTCCACCTCTGCCAGTAGCGTGCGGAGACCTAAGGCGTGGAGGGGGGAAGAGGGGTTGTCCCTCAACCGTTCCTCGACTCCGAGCCTTGGGCGCTCGGCTATCTTGACCTGGTCTGGTGGGTCGCGGACCTTCGGACTTGGTGGCGCAGCTGGGGGGGCCCGGACCCCCAGGGCGCAGCCACGGTCGACTCCGTCCTAAGAACTGAGAGGCGGTCCCCGACTCTTGCCTCGCGCGCAGCTCCCCAGTTCCCGAGGCCCGCGCCCCCCGCCCCCACACGCACGTGCGCTCCGGGCCGGCAGCGCAGCGGGCAGTTTCCGGGAGTGAGTGTGGCGGGCCTGGTCCTCGGCTTAACTGAGCCGGCTTACTCCGGTAACGCTGGGTACTAGTCCCCACGTAGGTTCCTCGAGGCGGGCCTTGCGCTCGGCAGGCGGTGGGGTGGGGCAACTTTCGGACCCGAAGAGCACCGACAGGCGGGAAAAAAGATCCGCCCGACCACCGACGGGGTTCCTAGAAGGTGACCGGGCGTTTTGGGGGGGACGGGACGCAAAGGCAAGATTGAGGCTGAGTTGGGGAGACCGCGTGTGAAGGAAGGGGGGGTACCGTGTTCTAAAGGGGGCGAAGGGCTGAGGAGGAACATTCGGACACGGCGGCGATCAAAGATGACCCCCCCCGCCCGCGGAAAAGAAAGGAAAAACAAGCTAGGGAAGACCGTTGGCAACCTGGAGAGTAGAGAGCGAGGCGGGTGGGCGGGGCTAGGAGGATCCGCCCAGGCCAATCGGTGGCGCCGGGGAGGGTGACGTAGCGGCCAATGGACAGCCAGCGCGGGACTTTCAATTATTGCCCCGCCCAATCGGAGAGAGACGGTGCCTATAAAGACCGCTGCGGCGGGCCGGGGCCCCGTTACTCTCCCCGCCGCTTCGCCATGGCTCGTACGAAACAGACCGCCCGCAAGTCGACCGGCGGCAAGGCCCCGCGCAAGCAGCTGGCCACCAAGGCGGCCCGCAAGAGCGCGCCGGCCACGGGCGGCGTCAAGAAGCCGCACCGCTACCGGCCGGGCACGGTGGCCCTGCGCGAGATCCGGCGCTACCAGAAGTCCACCGAGCTGCTGATCCGGAAGCTGCCTTTCCAGCGGCTGGTGCGCGAGATCGCGCAGGACTTCAAGACGGATCTGCGCTTCCAGAGCTCGGCCGTCATGGCGCTGCAGGAGGCGAGCGAGGCCTACCTGGTGGGGCTCTTCGAGGACACCAACCTCTGCGCCATCCACGCCAAGCGCGTCACCATCATGCCCAAGGACATCCAGCTGGCGCGCCGCATCCGCGGGGAGCGGGCTTGAGTGAGCGCTCGGCTCGAGGTTCCATCCTATCCAAAGGCTCTTTTCAGAGCCACCCACGACGGCATTCGGAAGTAGCTGTGTCACTTAGCTTCCTCCCCGGGGGCGCCTCCTGCCCCGGGAGGGTGGGGCGGTAGAGCCGGGGGACTCCCGACAGGTAGCGCGGAGACCGCGCGGGTGGGATCCCGGGCGCCGCGTCGGCGGCCAGGATCCCCTGCCAGGCGGCCGCGTGTGCGCGCGCAACTCGCCCTGCTCTCGGGGCCTTTTTCTGGGGCGTTTTGGAAGTTCCCCGCCGGGGCTCGGGGGTGTAAGCCGTCAGCGCAGGAGATGAAGGGCTTGCGGGCTCGCGAGCGGGCCGGGGCGGCGAGGAATCGATCGGGGACGCTCGGGACTAGGCGCCCGCGCGTACCGCGCGTACCCCGCGCCCCCGCCGGAAGGGACTCCGAGGAGATCTGGGCGGTGGGGGGAGGGAGAGTCGGGCTCGCCTGATCTCTGTCGCGACAAGTTCGGGATTCCCCCAGCTTTGCTTGCGCGTCGGGTATCTGTAATGCCTTCCCTGGCTTCCCCGGGCAGCGGGGTGTTTAGCGGGTGCCGCTCTCCCCGCCCTCCTTACTCCACCCAGTGTGTCCGGGGTCCCTCGTGCGCCTGAGGGACTTTGCCAGAGGCCTTACAGCCGCCCGTGCACACTCCCTCTCCCCGGTCTTGCGCGGCCCCCCCCCACACACACACACACCCGCCCGCCTTCCTAATGCCAGCGGACCTTAGGGAAGGCAGCATGGGCAGCTCCAGGCCGGAATGGGCCAACTCCGGGGACAGAGGGTCCGGCTTCTGTGGCCCAGCATTCCGTTCGGGGAGTCCCGTGGGCTTCGTTAGAGCAGCAGCAGTGGGAAGGTGGACCAGGATGCAAAAGCCCCCTTCACCAGGGCACTGCCCCCGGGGAGCTCTCGTTGAGTATCCTTTCCTGCTCACGTCCATGGGAGGAGACTTGTTCAGAACAACCCTGGATGCAGACACATGAAGATTTGTGTAGCAGGTATTTGAGGAATTGCCCAGTGCCAGGCGGCCAGTAGTTCAAGCTCTTGGGTGGCTGGAACCAATGAAAGGCACAACATGCCCTGCACTTCCCCTTCCTTTCTTAATGTTTGTCAGCCCCAACATCTGGGGGCAGAGACTTGAATTTATCCCAGAGGGGCAATTTGTTCACCAGATGAAAATTGAAGTCTAAAGGCATCTTGGTACTTTGAAATGAGTCGGTTTAACTAGAATAGTAGAACAGGACCTTGGAAAGCTGGCACTACACAAGACTCCTAGCAGTTGTATGAATGACACCTCTTCTTATCCTTAAACACCATTTATTTGCACCTGGAAGAGAACAGAATTTGTGTTTTTGTTCACCGATAAAACCATTATAGAGATTGGTGAAAATTCACTGAGGGGAATAGAAATAGGCAGAAATACTTTTGAAAACATTCTGCCTTTGCAAGTGGGCTGGTGGAGGAGGAGAGAGCAGATGCACTGTAGCTATTCCTGTCGGGGGGTTCCCCAGTTTTCAGTCCCAGACTCCGAGATTTTCATTATAGTCCCTGTGATAAATGAAATTTTGTGTCCTCTGCCCCTCACCCAAATTCTTACGTTGAAGCTCTAACTCCTAGTACCTCAGAATGTGACTGTATTTAAAGGTCATTAGGTAGGGCCTTTAAAGATGCATTTAAGTTAAAATGTCATCAGGATGTGCCCTAATCCAATATGAGTAGTCTTTTTTAAGAAGAGGGGGTACCTGGGTGTCTCGGTTAGGCATCGGACTCTTAATTTTGACTCAGACCATGAGCAAGGGTAATGAGATTCTGTGCTCAGCTGGGGAGTCTGCTTAAAATTCTGTCTGCCCTCCCACACCTGTACCCCCACTGTCACATTCATTTATTCTCTCTCTCTCTCTCTCTAAATCTTTAAGGAAAAAAAAGATCAGGACAGCCAACACAGAGGGATGACCATAAGAGAGGAGGATACAGTGAGAAGGCAGCCATCTTCAAGTTGAGGCCTCTAAAGAAACCAACCTGATGACAAAGATCTTGGACTTCTGGCCTCTAGAACTGTGAGTAAATAAATTTCTGTTGTTTAAGCCACCCAGTCTGTGTGGTATTTCGTTAGGGCAGCCCTAGGAGTTCAATACAGGCTCCAGGGTCTCTGCCCAGGTCTCTGTTCAAACCAACAGTACACAATGGGATCGTCTGTGACTTAGTTACAAGCAGAAACAGCAGTGAATTAGACCCCTTTGCACCGGCATCTCATCCGCTGAAATTTGTTTTCAAAGGTGCAGCTTGAAGTTGAGTGTCAGAGCCATTAGTGTCTGAGCAGACACCCAAGCATGCAGATTTCCATGTCAGGGCCCTGCCTCCCCAGGATCATATGCCTTGAACTGATACAAAAGCAGATTCAAAGCAAGATACCAACCAACCTAAAATACCAAAGACCCACCACTGACCCTTAGATTTGCGGACAGCCTGTGTATATCTGCCATGGCTAAGGCAGTTCAGGGGTTCTTAGCTTGGTGGGAATAGCTTTGATCTGCCTTCACTCCTCTCCTCACATTTCTACCCATTTCTGTTCCTCCCACAACAGTGGACTGCTCACTCGCTAAACTCAAAGATAGCAATGGAAAACAGTGAATGAAAGCAGAAGAGGAAGAGGATTGGGGAATTAGGGCCTGGCCCCCACTGGTGTTGGACAGTGGAGGTCCTCTCTGGTTGGTCTGGTTGGTGAACCCCCTGCCCTCACATAGGGCCAGGAAGCCACAGGCAGTACAAACTCACTTTCTGAGGAAGTGGGGGGCTATTAGCCCAATCTTTCTCACCCAGCAGAGATTAGGTCTTGGCCGGACAATGCTGCCTTACCTTTCAGCAGCCATCTTGGAGATTTGCCCACAGGGCTAGGGCAACAGAATCTGATTCTGACTGTGAGCAGGTTTGGGGAGGACTGCGAGGAATTCTGCTGTGTCTTCAAGGGCTTCGCAAACTACCACAGGCATTTAGGTGACACCTTTGACACCTGTTTGGTAGTAAGACAAAATTGACACTCCTGCCACTATTCTGTGAAATTCAAACTTCCTAGGCCTAATAGGGAATTTCTGGAATGTCTTTGTTGGTTTGAGAAACTAGGGTGAATGAGTACTAAAATTTTTTAATGTCAGAATCAAAATCTTTTTTTTTCCAGTATCAAAATCTAATTGTTTTAGGTACTTAAGTAATTTTCTCACTTTCAGACCAGTCATAAAGAAAAGGAAGTCAGGCAGAAAGTAATTCATGTTCTCTTCAAAAGTCCCCTCATAAAATTTGAAGGAAAATAACCAAGTCTCATCTTGGCCAACCCGGTATCTAGAAGTCTGCCATGGAACTGGCATTCGGTTTTTTGTTTTGTTTTGTTTTTAGAATTTATTTATTGGGGTGCCTGGGTGGCTCAGTTGGTTAAGCATCTGCCTTTGGTTCAGGTCATGATTCCCAGGTCCTGGGATTGGGCCCCACCTCCAGCTCCCTGCTCAGTGGGAAGCCTGCTTCTCCCTCTCCCACTCCCCCTGCTTATGCTCTCTCTCTTTCTCTCTGTCAAATAAAATCTTTTTTTTTAATTAAAATAGAATTTATTTATTTTAGAGAAAGAGTGTTGGGGGGGGGGGGCGCAGAGGGAGAAACTCCTGCAGACTACGTGCTGAGTACAGAGTCCAATGAAGGGCTTGATGTCACAATCCTGAGATCACAACCGGAGCCAAAACCAAGATTCCGATGCTTAACCAACTGCATCACCCAAACGCCCTGGAACTGGTTTTGTTAATTGGACTTTGGGTCTTTTAATCAGAGCTGATGGTGGCCTGGGCTACAGCAGGGACTAGGAGAAGTCAGAGATGAAGTGATAGATTGGACGGAATCATAGAAGGGTAAATTTGGTAAGATTTGGTGATTTAGGCATTTGGAGAATGTAAGAGAGGAAGGAGTTTCTCCTTCACCTGCGGAACTGGGGGATGATGGAAAATTTCACTAAAGTGAGGAATTCAGGAAGAACAAACAGCTTTTGGAATCCAGAAGATGCTTAAAGATCCTCCTGACATTGATATTGAGAATCCCATTAACCCTCTAGAGGGAAGTGTCCACCAGGAGTTCAGAATATTAATCTATTCTGTAAAGGGGCTCAGTTAGAGATACTTTGGGGGAAGCCCTTAGCGGAAGGGTAATGGAATAAGGGCTAATAGAAGGCAAGGAATTTGATACCTTCTAGCCAGGGGTCTGGGAGAAGAGAAGAGGACTGAGGCAACCCCTAGGCAAGGCAGAGCAGTGATGGGGATGGTAGAGGAAGAGAACTCCGCTAAGGGGCTACAACATATAGTTAGGAGATCACTGGCTAGAGGAAACTAAAAAAGAATAAAGTAAAAATCATCTTACTTATTTTAAAAGTTTTACTATTTCTCTGCACATGCCTTCTGAATCTCTCGGTGCTTGCACATAACCTATACCTGTCCTTGTAGGTAGGTGATCCCCACCTCCGTTGCCAGAGGGAGAGGCATATTGTGGTAGATGACCAAGGGAAATGCAGGTTAAGCTCTGTGGGAGCTGAAAGGGAAAGGTTGAAGCCACCTGAGCAAATATTTGGCTCAGGTGTGATATTTTGAGCTGGGTTCTAAAGAGTATTTAGGTTTTGAGACATGTTTAGATTGGGGGCTAGGGGAAGGTGGTGTAATCCAGGCAGAGACCATAAAAACAGAATTTCTGGAGCTACATGTAGCATGGGCAAAGGGCAATGATGAGAAGTGAGATTTTAGGGGCTCCTGGCTGGCTGGCTCAGTCAGTAGAGCAGATGACTCTTATTTATTTTTATTTGTTTTAAGGATTTATTTATTAGAGAGAGAGAGAAAGCAGGAGGAGGAGCAGACGGAGAGACAGAATCCTGAAGCAGACTCCCCACTGAATGCAGAGCCCGGATGATACAGGGCTCCATACCAGAACCTGGAGATCATGACCTGAGCCGAAATCAAGAGTTGACCACTTAACTGAGCCACCAGGTGCCCCTGAGCATGTGACTCTCGATTTCAGGGTATGAGTTTTGAGTTTGAGCCCCTTTTTGGGTATAAAGTTTACTTAAAAAAAAAAAAAGGAAAAAAATAAAAGTGAGCTCTTAGTAATGGAGACTCAATGCCAAACTAGGGAGGGGCTAGGTTTTATTCTATAAACAACGTTGGAGCAAAGGATATGAATAGTCAACATAAGAGAACAAACACAAAAGCTATCAAACTCATGTAAAGATGCTTGAGCTCGTTAATAATCAAAGAAACAAAAATGAAAACAACAACGAGATATCACTTAACACCAGAGTGTGGAAAAATTCAGAAAGTTGGGTGACCCAAGGGTTGGCCTGGAAGTGGGCTCAGAGTAGTGCTGATGCCATGGTGCTGAAAGTCTGGGAAGACTATTCTAGGGGGAGCTTGGTACTTTTCACTCAATTAAGAATAAACAGATCCAGGGTACCTGAGTGGCTCAGTTGGTTGAGCATCTGAGTATTGATTTTGGCTCAGTTCATAATCTCAGGGTCATGAGAATGAGCCTCAAGGTGGGCTCCCAGCTCAGTGGGGAGTCTGCTATGATTCCTTCTCCTTCTGCCCCTCCCCCTCTCTTGCACATGTGCGTTCAATATCTCTCTCTCAAATAAATATATAAAATAGAGAGGCCTGGGTGGCTCAGTGGTTGAGTATCTGCCTTCAGCTCAGGGCATGATCCCTGGGTCTGGGGATTGAGTACCCACATCAGGCTTCCTGCAGGGAGCCTGTTTCTCCCTCTGCCTATCTCTCTGCCTCTCTCTCTGTCTCTCTCATGAATAAATAAATAAAAATCTTTAAATATGTATATACACACACGCACACATGTATATATATATAAAATCTTAAAAATAATAAACAGATCCTAATAACCAGAGTTATGTTCCTGGATTTTTATCTAACAGATATTCCTACATAGGTCTATAAGGGAAATATATGACGATGTTCCTTGCAGCATTTTTCGTGATGGAAAATGGAGCAAACCTGGTGTTTGCTTACTGAGAGTAAGGAGATAAAGTGTGATGTTTGCTCATCGTGAAGTTTAATGCAGCAATTCAATCAACAGATTGAATGTTCACATCACAACATGGATAGCAGAGATGCAGGTTGAGCTTTGAGGGAATTGAACAGGAAAGGCCAATTTTTAAAATCAGAGTGGATAAAGGGGAAAGTAAAACATAAAATAAGATATAAAACACATTCTCACTTATATAGATTCTTAGAAAGTAGAAATTAACTGGAACTGAGAAAGTAAAAACACGTTCTGCTACTCATCAGGCTGGGAAAACAGATATAGCTAGCCAAAGAATTAGCAGGAGACATCTCTCCCAAGGACATGCTGTAGCTATGGAGTCACGATCCCTTCCTTGAGTGACCACTGCTTCTCTTATTCATTGAGAAACCTGTTCTAAAAGTCACAGACTACCAGAACCTTCACTGTTTGAAATCACAACAGCAAGAATGAAGCATCCCCCTCCTGCCTAGAGAACCTAAATCACTCTGACGCTGAGAATCAGCCTTAATTTTTCAAGCCAGATACAAAACTTCAATAAGGTTTCTAAACATTCCACCTTTATCTTAACTTTGTGGTTTCCAAGGAAACAGGATCCTGTATGCACTTCAAAGCCTAATTCTGATGTCTACCCTTTCATACAGCCCTGCTTTGCTTTAAGCCCATCAAAATTCTACACTCCATGCTTCCCTACAACCTACATTAACTATTTTTTCCTTTGTTTGGTGAGACACATCACAGTCTTTTTGGTATGTGTTCTTCTTCTTTGAAAACGAATTAGTAAACCTGGCTTGTTAGACTAAGTGGTGTTTGTAGGTTGATTAAGATAGGATTTTTTTTTCTTAGAGTTGCAAAAATTTATTTCAGCATTCCTACATTTTTGGTTATTTCTAATATTGTTAACTGCTATAAGTGCTGCATCAATATCTTGCTTTGACATTAGTAGTACAGTTTAATGTCTGAAAGCAGAGTCTGGCTATTAATTGGGCTTGGACACTTTATGACCATGCAACTTAACCACATTACTTAACCTCTCTGTGATTCCATCTCCACATCTATACAATGGAAATAATGATGCTTTGGAAGATAAAATGCGTTAATCCATGTAAAGTGTTTAAAACATTGTTTGATGCCAAGGAAGAGTACATAAACAATAGAAAAAATATATATACCATTCTAGTTTACCTTTGCATCTATTTAGTTAGTAGTAAAGCATGTTCTGCAGCTTTTCAGTTTTTACTTTGAAATAATAATAGACTCACAGGACGTGGCCAAAATAGTACAAAGAGTTCCATGTACTCTTCACTCAGCTTCTTCCAACAGTGACATATTACATATCTGTAATACAATATCAAAACCAGGGGAAGCCTGGGTGGCTCAGTGGTTGAGCGTCTGCCTTTGGCTTAGGGCGTGATCCTGGAGTCCCTCCATGGAGCCTGCTTCTCCCTCTGCCTATCTCTCTGCCTCTCTCTCTCTCTCTTTGTGTCTCTTAAGAATAAGTAAATAAAATCTTTAAAAAAAAAAAAAAAACCAGGAAGTTGACATTGGTACATTATTGTTAACTAATATACAGACCTTAATTACTGCTCACAAGTTTTTTAACCTGCATTCATATGCATGTGCACATGTAATTCTATGCAATTTTATTCCATGTATAAACTCGTGTCACCACCACCCAATCAAGATGCAGATCTATTCAGTCATCTCAAAAGAACTTCCCAGTGTCTTTCAGACCACCTCCTATCTCCCCTACATTGCCTGGAAACCATTAATCTATTCATCTCCATAGTTTTGTTATTTCAAGAATGCCATATAAATGCAATACACAGTATGCAAGGATAATTATTTTTAATGCATAGAAAGCAATACACTTCTTGCAAAAACACAGAGAACGAAAATTAGAATGATTGTCTGCAAGGGAGTAAAGAATGGACATACAAAGGAATTAATGAATAAGAAAAGGGGGCAATGGTTCTACATTTATTAGATGAAATACAGTAAGATATCCTCAGATTATGTATGATTTGCAAACTTTAGAAAACTATGAGTAAAATTTAGGTGCATCAATTTATCACGCGTATCTCAATCAGAATAAAGATAGGAAGGTCAGAATAACCTTCCCCAAATATCGCTCTTGTCTTGCCCAGTAACCCACACCAGCTGTCCAGGGCCAGTTCTTCGTACTCTCTTCTAATTTCACACCTCTCCATGACCTGGTCCTCCCTGAGGAACCTGACTGGCTCTCCTGATCTAGCTGAGAACCAGATCTCTGAGGCCTCATCAACGATGCTGCCTAGTCAGAAATATCACTTCAGAGCATAATTCTTAAAGTTGATGTTCACAACTTTTTATGATTTTTAAAAAAGATTTTATGTATTTATTCATGAGAGACAGAGAGAGAGAGAGAGAGAGGGAGAGAGAGACATAGGTAGAGGGAGAAGCAGGCTCCCTGCAGGGAGCCCTATGTGGGACTAGATCCCAGGACCCCAGGATCACAACCTGAGCCAAAGGCAGTTGCTCAACCACTGAGGCACCCAGGTGCCCCCAAAATTCAAATGATAATGAAAGACATATGGAAAGTAAAAGCCTCCTTGTGGCCTAACCAGACTCTTCTCCATATCAGTAGCCACTGTTATTGGTTTTACTATGTAAATTCCAGAAAAATGTTTCATTCATGTACACATGCCTACACATCAATACATATGCACCCACCCTTTTTTACACCAAAGAGGACCCTATCACTTTCTTTTCACCCAATAATAGATATTTAAGTAAATTCTAAGTGTTTAATATTAAAAATAATACTTGTTTCTCTTTATGGAAGCATCCTAGCTAATAAATTAAGGAATACCAGAATATCATTTTGCAGCCCCTAACGAATTAAAGAATCTAAGCATTGAGCATCAACAGATGTTATCACAAAAAGGGAAGCAATCATTGTGTGCCTCCCGATAGAAAAAAAAAATAACACCACTAATGTAGCAGTCTTGCCAGGGAGTGAAGAAGTGAACCTAAATCTAATCAATCCTTTGCTCCATTTACTCGATTTGTTTCTACAGGAAATGTAGAGGGACAGGATCTCATGAAAAGCTACACCACAGGGAAGCCATCGGCAAATTCCCAATCAGAAAACTACAGGAAAAACAACCCAGTCTCTTCAACAAAGAAATTACAAGAAAAAAAGAGATGGATGGCAAATATATATTAGAGTTGAAAGACATGTCAGCCAACCATTATGTATAGAACTTACTTGGATTCAGATTCAAACAAAACATTTTTAAAAAACATGACATGGGATCCCTGGGTGGCTCAGTGGTTAAGCGTCTGCCTTTGGCCCAGGGCGCAATCCTGGGGTCCCGGGATCGAGTTCTGCAACGGGCTCCCTGCATGGAGCCTGAGTCTCCCTCTGCTGTGTCTCTGCCTCTCTCTCTGTCTGTGTCTCTCATGAATAATTGAATAAAATCTTTGAAAAACAAAAACAAAAACAAAAACAAAAACATGACGTAGATTAATTTTAACACCAACTGGATATTTGATGAATTAATTAAATATCATTAATTATTTTTGATGTGACATAGTATTGTGGTCCTTTTAGAGCTACATAAAGAAATGTTTATGGATGAAATAATATGGTATCTGGGATCTGCTTCAAAATGATACAGGATGATCAGTCTTGAGTTTGGTGATTGATGAAGTTGGATAACAGGGATGTGACCTCTGTGTACATGTTTTAATTTCTCAATTATCAAGAATTAAAAATACATTTGTATAAAAAGTTACTATTTACCATCTCTGTGTGAATATTGTGAAGTACTTTGTTTAGGCATTTTTGTTTTGCATTTGTATATGAAAAAATTGTGATAGTCATTGTCACATTACCCATTGAAATGTTTGCACTACATTCTTTTCCCACTAATAGTGTATAAGCCTACCCCATTTCTCTAGCCCTGACCAGCAGTGGGCATTAGCCAACTTTACATTTGACCTATTAATGACCTCATGGTCACCTCAGAGCACAATGGTGGCTGGTATCAGACTGGTTGGCCTGATGTAGCCATTTCTACATTAAGGGAAGGCCTGTTGCAGGGAATGGATACTCATTCGAGTCAAGGTACCACCTGCCCCAGAAGGTGCCTGAGTGGACACAGACCCTGTGGCCTCTGAAACTGACTTTTCTGTTTTCCATGCCATTGGTCCTTTCTGTCTCCTAGTCATGTTAGCCTAGAAGCTAATTGGGTTCTCTAAAGGCTGCTCCTGGGATGCCTGAGTGGCTCAGTGGTTGAGCGTCTGCCTTCAGCCCAGGTCCTGGGATTGAGGTCTGCATCAGGCTCCCTGCAGGGAACCTGCTTCTCCCTCTGCCTATGTCTTGCCTCTCTGTGTCTCTCATGGATAAATAAATAAAATCTTTTACAAATAATAAAAATAAAGTCTGTTTCCACCTATCTGGTCTAATTTGGCAAGGTCTGGCTCTGCCTTCCATCGTAACAGCATGTTACTGAACTCTCCTCTGCCATCTGAACACTACCTAGACTAGATTTTTTTGCAGGTCCTCCTACCTCTCTGGGCCTGCTGTCTTTTATTTTCCTCCAGGCCTTTGCCCATGCCACTCCCTGCCTGGAACACACTCCCTTCCCATCTGCCTCAGGTCTCATCCTAAAGTCCCTTCCCCCCAGAGGCCTTCCTCACCCACACCAATGTCAAGTTAGGCCTCCCTCCATCTCACTCTCCATGTGGGTACTTATCACATCTAATACCTGTCACAATTTATTATAGTCACTGCTTTAATATCTGACTTCCCTCCTACCCACTAAACGTCCAGGGAATGCGCACTTGGGTGGCTCAGTGGTGGAGCATCTGCCTTTGGCTCAGGTTGTGATACTGGGGCCCTGGGATCGAGTACCATATCGGGCTCTTTGCAGGGAGCCTGCTTCTCCCTCTGCCTGTGTCTCTGCCCCTCTCAGTGTGTCTCTCATGAATAAATAAATAAAATCTTTAAAAAAATAAAAAATACACATCCAGGCAGAAGCCACTCTGTTCTGTTGAACCTTGTATTCTCACTGCCCAATGGATTGCCTGATGTCCAACAGATACTCAACACACTATTGACTGAAAAAAATGAATGATATCAGACCTAGCAATGCTTAGAAATCAGAGAAGAGGAATGGTCCTAGAGAATCTTTCTTACAGAACTTAATAATATCAATAGAGACTTAAAACATTCACAAAATTAGTAGATCCTTATTTCCCATCCCTCATATGAATGATTAAACCTAGTCTCCCCAGGCACAGGGACAGTCTCCCAGTTAAGGGTCGCTTACTGAAACCTAAACAGAACTGCCCCTCAGGCTTACCTTCTGTGCCAGAATTACTGATTAGCCATATTGTGAGCTATGTTAGCCTCCCTCTCAAAGGATCAGGGCTCTGGACCACACTGTAAAGCCAAATATGGGGTAAGATTGTTGATAAAGTTTTATATTTTTTTGTTTTAAATTTTTTTTGTTGAAGGCCAAAATGAGGCAGTGAGGCAGACCACTGGAGGTTTATGAGCAGGTGGGTGATGAGGCCAGATCTGAGCTTAGAAGGTTACTCTAGCAGCAGAGCATGGAATGGATTTGAGAGATGTGAGCCTAGGAGAGGAGAGAGGTAACCTTAACACTTTCTCCCACTTGAACAGAATAGAATAGGTATTTGTGTATATATCTCAGGCCCCTTCTGAGTTCCTTCCCAATTGAGGGCAAAGAATTTATCATGTTCAACTGTGGAACTATCATGACACAAAATTGGAATGCATTAAAAAGTAGAAGAACTGGAAACAGCCCAACTATCCATCAACAAGTGAACAGATTAACAATTATGGTGAAGCTGTACAACCAGAAACCTACTTGACAATAAAGGAATTTGAGCAAAAGAAGCCAAACACAAAGGACAGACACTGTATCATTCCATTTACATAAAACTCTAGAAAAGGCAAGCTATCTTTAATAAAGCAGAGGGAAGAGTTATGAAGGGGCAGTAGGAAACTCTGGGGTTGACTGATGGATATGTTCACTATTTTGAGTGTAGTGATGTTTTTGTTGGTATATGTGTATATACGTCAAAACTTAGCAAATTATACTTTAAATATGTGCAGTTTACTGTATCCCAATTATAACACAATAAAGTTAAAAAATAAGCACAGATAGGGTAGAGAGATGAGGGAAGAGGTGTCATTGAGCTGGAAGATAAGGCTTTGGTTTGAAAGAAAGCTCTGGCCAAGGCAGAAGGAAGGGGCAGTCCAGTCCAGACCTGAGCAAATGGGTTTAGTGGAGGGTGAGCAGACCCTTTAGAGTAGAGCAGAAAACCCACCTAGCCCTATAGGGGAGCAGTAGGAAACAGAGCTATAACTGGAGGAAGAGGCAGATTTGGGAGAGTTTTGAATATCAAGCTTCTTTTTTTATTTTATTTTATTATTATTATTTTTTTAGGGACAGGTGGAGAGGAGCCGAGGGAAAGGGGGAGAGAGAGAGAGAAAGAGAGAGAGAGAGAGAGAGAATCTTAAGTAGGATCTGCACTGGGCATCCTGGGCTTGATCTCAATCCTGACATCATGACCTGAGCCAAAATCAAGTCAGACACTTAACCGACGGAGCCACCCAGGTTCCCTGGAATATCAAGCTTTGTAAAAATGTACATTGGATTGCAGTTCCATCACTTACTTCCTCAATGATACTGGACAAGTTATATAACTTCTCTGAGAGTCTGTTTCCTTCATCTATAAAATAAGGATGGTAAAAATGGAAGCTACTCCATGGTGGCTGTGAAGACAAAATGAGGCAATGCAGATAAACCACTCAGCAGGGGACCATGGAAACAGTTAAGTGCTCAATAAGTAGAAGCAATTATTATTATAACAATTATTATTATTAACCCTAATATAAGCAAATGTATATAGATGCTTGGGCAGGAGAAAGAAGTGATCAAAGAGGTTTTATTTATTTTTTTTTAATTTTATTTATTTATTTATTTATAATAGTCACAGAGAGAGAGAGAGAGAGGCAGAGACACAGGCTGAGGAAGAAGCAGGCTCCATGCACCGGGAGCCTGATGTGGGATTCGATCCCGGGTCTCCAGGATCGCGCCCTGGGCCAAAGGCAGGCGCCAAACCGTTGCGCCACCCAGGGATCCCAAAGAGGTTTTATTAGGAAGATTAAACTACCATTAATTATCTCCCCTCCAGGGGATCCCTGGGTGGCTCAGCAGTTGAGTGCCTGCCTTCCGCCCAGGGCCTGATCCTGGAGATCCAGGATCGAGTCCCACATCAGGGTCCCTGCATGGAGCCTGCTTCTCCCTCTGCCTGTGTCTCTGCTTCTCTCTCTCTCTCTCTGTGTGTGTGTGTGTGTGTGTGTGTGTCTCATGAATAAATAAATAAAGTCTTAAAAAAAAAAATTATCTCCCCTCCGGAGTTAAAATTCCAAATTCTATCATCTCTTTCCCCTGCCCCATTCTGTAACTTCCTTCCTGCTAAATACCATGCCTGGAGCCTGAAACCAGTAACCAAGACTCTCTTATATTAGTGAAGGGATTCCAGCTGGTAAGCAAGTTGAGGTATGGCCTCTGGGATGGAGAAACAGATGGAGAACCAGAGCCCCCCAATCCCATCTCCAAGGATTTCCACTACTACCACCATAGATTTATATACAGGATGCATCCTAAACAGAATAAAGCAGGTGATTATTCCTTTTAATTTTAATTTTAAAGCCTAGATAGATTCCCCCCAAACTCCAAGGAGGGGTCCAGATTTTCGGAGATTGATCTTAATTTTCTCAGGTCCCTTAAACCCTGAACTAGGGGTTTATTCTCTGGAGTTTCTAAGGAGAAGCCTCTCTGTGCCTCAGTTTCTTCATCTATAAAATAGGAGATAATAACGGTGACTATTTCATGAGATTCTTATGAGGGTTAAATGAGTTAATGTGTGTGAAGGGCCTAGAACATTGGTCCATAGCAAGTGCTCTATAGATGTTAGCTAAGCTTTCTTAAGGACTTTATTTCTTCTCTCTTGTTTATAAGGCTTGTTATTTGTGATCATTTCTTTCTAAATGACTAGGCATTAACAGTAACCTCGTAACAAATTACTTCAGTCCCAGTGCACCTCTTGGGTAGAAGTAAGTTTGGCCAATGGCTTACAAATATTCATCCTCCAAGTCAGAGGCAACAAGCTTTTTCACAGACGCAGCAGTGATTGCATCTGTTAACTTCATTTAATGAGAAAATATATTGCAGATAAAAAGAATCCAGCCACACTTCTAAAATAATCAGTTGTTTTATTAATAACAATAGCATCTACACACATTTGAAAACACACATGTAAGAAACATAAGATTTATTCAGTTTATGATAATGCCTGGCATCCATTTGGATTCATGAAACCCTTAGGATCAACTCCAGGACCCAAGAGCCAAAAGCAGTTGAATAACTGATCAGACCATCAGTGTCTTCATCAGCAAAATCAAGGCTTGGACAGAAAGACTGAACATTCTGTAATCACACAAAATAAAACTAAAATGCAATTGAGCATTTGAGGATACAAAGGTGGACAGTATTAGCTCATGAGCAGTGAACCAACCCCTTTGCTTTTCTCAACCTCCTTTGTAAAAGGGTTATTAATCTTGCCTGTCTTACGGGGTCTATCTCTTCAGGACCTCCTGATAAGTGAGAAAGTGAATATAAATTAAAAGCTCATCTCCGTGGGGGCCAGAGGATCAGGATGGAGATGGTGAGTGTCGGAAAAGGAGATGGGAAAAGGATCTTTCCAGCGACCAATGCTCTAATGAAAATCCAAAAGAGGGTACACTACACTAAGTGTAAAGGAAGGGAGAACCCACCACTGCCACCTCCATTTGGGTGCACAAAAAGTCTCAACCCGGGCCTCCTCAGAGCTATTGCTCTGAGGGGACCATGGACGGATTTGGCCAGAGAGCTCCAAAAACATTTCCATTTTCAGGCAGGTCTTCACATGTATCTAATGGAAATGAACGACACCCGCCCAATCCACGGAAGCTATTAAGAAAAGGATGGCGTGAGAAAATTAATTCGACAAATTTCAATAAGTAGTTAAGTGTCCGCTATGTGCCAGGCACGGATTGGCGCTGACAATATTGCAGAAAATCCGACCAGCAAGGTTAAGGGCTTGAGAAGATCATAAATTAGAAAAAAACGAACCAGTTTCTGACAGCTCCTAGGAGGAAGAGAACAGGGAGACCAGATAACAGGCAGGAACAAGAGACGCAAATTCCTGAGTGAGACTTGGGAAGAAGGTCTCTGAGAGGTGACTTTTGAGCCCAGAATTAAATGAACCAGCGCCTTAGAGTGACCGGAGACCCGAGCATTCCAAGAGAATTAAATGCAAAAACGATCCACAAACCGAGAATAGGGATTTCAAAGCTTCAAACGGTTCGGCGGACACCAGAATCCACGACTTTGGGGGCCGGCGCCAGATTTTGAATATTCATACCGTCCAATCACGAAGAGGCTAGGAGTGGAGCGCAGACCCCGCCCCCGGCGCCCACAACGCTGGGTCCACAGGAGGCCGCGCCGCGCCGCAGAGGCGGTGACCGCGCCAGGCGGCTGCCGCACGCTCAGAATTCTTCAGGGCTCGACGCAACGTTCCCGGGACCCGGGCTTAGCTGTACTGGATCCTTTCTTAAAGGACGACCGAAGTCACCCAAATTGATTTAGAACACAGGGAGACGTCCACCCCAGAGCCGCCAGGACACAATAGTCCGGCGACGGGAGGTGGGGAGATTTTCAGTATCCTAATTCGAAGGAGTTTGTAGGAGAACTAAGCAGCAGTTACGGGGTTAAGACGCGACCCAGATTAGAAAGCAAAGCCAGTCACGCGCCAGGAATCTCCCAAGTATGAATGGCTTAAAAAGCTCCGCGGACTACCTTCCACCTTCCACAAGGAACTTACTTTGTGAGAAGAAAGTGAAGGGTAAAAACAAGTGAACAAAGCTCTTTTCAGGTGATTAGATGGGTGGCTCTGAAAAGAGCCTTTGGAGTCAGGCGGCCGGCGACCCCGGCGGGCGCCGCGTCCCGGCAGGGACTCACTTGGAGCTGGTGTACTTGGTGACGGCCTTGGTGCCCTCGGACACGGCGTGCTTGGCCAGCTCGCCGGGCAGCAGCAGGCGCACGGCCGTCTGGATCTCCCGGGAGGTGATGGTGGAGCGCTTGTTGTAATGCGCCAGGCGGGAGGCCTCGCCGGCGATGCGCTCGAAGATGTCGTTGACGAACGAGTTCATGATGCCCATGGCCTTGGACGAGATGCCGGTGTCGGGGTGCACCTGCTTCAGCACCTTGTACACGTAGATGGAGTAGCTCTCCTTGCGGCTGCGCTTGCGCTTCTTGCCGTCCTTCTTTTGGGCTTTGGTGACCGCCTTTTTCGAGCCCTTTTTGGGCGCGGGAGCGGATTTCGCCGGCTCAGGCATTGTAAAGGAGCAAACGCGTTGGGGAAGAAAGGAAGTGCGAGAATGGGCGGGCCCGAGCCTTTTATAACCACCGTATGCAAATAAGGGCTCCTAAAACCTTTCGTTTCCATTGGGCCTTGTGGGGACCTTGCGTTATCAGCAACAACTACGTCACAACACCTACTCTTGGCCTCATTGGCTGGTTCTGGAGCCAATTTAGGACCAATGAAAACCTCGTTCCTGACCCCACCCCTAGCAAAGCTTATAAAGGCTTTTCCATCGCTCATCTTTCGCTGCTGTTTTGTTGTCAGGTCTGAGCTCTAGGTGGTTTAACCTCGCTAGCAATCATGTCTGGTCGTGGCAAGCAGGGAGGCAAGGCCCGCGCCAAGGCCAAGTCGCGCTCGTCCCGCGCCGGCCTGCAGTTCCCAGTGGGTCGGGTGCACCGGCTGCTGCGTAAGGGCAACTACGCCGAGCGGGTGGGGGCCGGCGCTCCCGTCTACATGGCGGCCGTGCTGGAGTACCTGACGGCCGAGATCCTGGAGCTGGCGGGCAACGCGGCCCGCGACAACAAGAAGACGCGTATCATCCCCCGCCACTTGCAGCTGGCCATCCGCAACGACGAGGAGCTCAACAAGCTGCTGGGCAAAGTCACCATCGCCCAGGGCGGCGTCCTGCCCAACATCCAGGCTGTTCTCTTACCAAAGAAAACTGAAAGCCACAAAGCCAAAAGTAAATAAGCCCTGACAAGCCAAAGATCAAAGGCTCTTTTTAGAGCCACCTAAGCTTTCAAAAAAAAGAGCTAGTGGCGCTATTTCGTTACCAGCCCCTCCATTGACATTGTTGGTGGCTCTTAAAAGAGCCTTTGGGGTTAGTGGGGATGCTCTCAATCCCAGTTACTTGTTCTTGCCAGGCTTGTGACTCTCCGTTTTCTTAGGTAACAAGACCGCCTGGATATTGGGCAGGACGCCGCCCTGGGCAATGGTGACACCCCCGAGTAACTTGTTGAGCTCTTCGTCATTTCTCACGGCCAGCTGCAAATGGCGAGGGATGATGCGCGTCTTTTTGTTGTCGCGGGCCGCGTTGCCCGCCAGCTCCAGGATCTCGGCCGTCAGGTACTCCAGCACCGCGGCCAGGTACACCGGGGCGCCGGCCCCCACCCGCTCGGCGTAGTTGCCCTTGCGCAGCAGCCGGTGCACCCGGCCCACCGGGAACTGCAGGCCGGCGCGGGACGAGCGCGACTTGGCCTTGGCGCGGGCCTTGCCTCCCTGCTTTCCGCGTCCTGACATTACAGCCAAAAAATGCAGTTACAGCTTCTTATTCAAGGAGAAGGAAGTGGAACGGATAACCAATTTGGTGTAATTTATAAGAATTACCGGGAGGGGTGAAGGGAAGTAGCCCAATCAAGCAGCCAATAGGGAAGCAGAAAGCAGACTCCGTTTGCATCCTGCACTGCGAGGAAATGACGGATTCCGAAAGTACCTACCAATCGCTGGGAGCCACATTAAAGCCCCTTATTTGCATGCCAGGATTTTTAAAGAAAGAAGGCTTTCGGACAGAACGCTGTTTTGTTTTGCCTTTTACTGAATGGCATTTTTTTTATTTTCAGCCTAGAGAAGGGGATGGGGGCCTCTCTTTCCCTCCCCCCTCCCCCCCAAGTTTGGAGCTGGAAGGGAAATCCTCAGAAGTACCAGACGGCCTGCAGAGGGCCTCCAGGAGATGCAGAGTTGCTCCCGCTCAGGGGTAGGGATTCTGAAACTGATTATCCCCTTGAACTTTAAATTACCTTCCAAGTCCCGCCTTTTCTGTCTTTACAGCCAGACTTCCAAAAAACTGTTACTAAGGCCGCCTGCCTTCTCTGCAACGTGGTGGTGGCCTTCCGTGCGGCTTCGCCCCACCCCCAGCCGCCTCCGCTCTTCAGAATCCTGCGTAACCGAGGACTGGAATAGATTTGTCTTCCTCTTCTTGACCTACAGGAGGCATCCGATACCGCCTTGAAATTTGCTCCCTGGGCTTGCAAAATGTCCTCCGACTTTACTCCTCCCGGTCCTTTTCCTCTATCGGTCCCTGCTTTCCCGCGTCCGTCTGGGCTCTGTCTCCTATCCAACACCCCCTCCATCCTTTACTCTTCCCGAGGAGTCTTCCCACTTCAATGCTTTAAATTACAGACATCCAGATTTGTTCCAGAAGCTTAGATCCTTACACCAACTGCTTACTGGGGACTTCAAACCATCTGTCCCAACAATTCGACCTATCCAAATGCGAACTCACCCAAACAACCCCCTATCGCCCGTTTGCTCTCTTTCCCATAATTACAACCTAAGCCAGAATCTACACTCACCTGCATCTCAACAGCATATCCGGTTACTTCCCTAAGGTTTCTTCAGCCTTTTCTCCGTGCTCCTGTCTGCCTCCTCATTGCTCTCTTAGACTTCAGCAGTAGCCCTGCAGACCTGTTTTCCTTAATCTTCCAACTTCCTTCTAGAGAAACCTTTCCTGAAAGTTTTATTTCTTCCTCCTCAGTTTCCCACTCTGGGGTGTTCCACATCCCTCACACCATTTGCACCCTCTCCTGAGTATCCCATAAGGACAGGAGGTAGAATACAATAGAAAAAAGAATAGACTTAAATTTTATTCCTTGAGCTCATTTCTGATATTCTTTATCTTCACCTTTATTAAGTACAGGCTACCTACCAGGCAATGGGTATACCGGTAGCTGAAAACTAGAAAATAGAGAAAATCTAAACTCTGGCAGTTAATATCAACTATCTGTAGAGATCCCTGGTAAGAACGCTGGTATAGATTTGTGAAGGTAATTCTAACTCAATCAGCTATATCATTTCAGAAGATGCATGTGTTAATAGAAAGATGTGGTCCACACAGAGTCAAAACAGGGCAATTCCAGTAGGAATGTGTTGTTTCTCCAGCACTAAGCATGTATTTTATATGTCTGCTAGACACAAAGGTTTGGGCTATTATAGAAGGGTCCTTGGTTGTGAAAACATTAGCTTTTTCTCACAACCTGGGTGAAATAGTTCTAAAGACTAACACTCAGCTCAGATTCTAGGCTCAACCACTTTCCAATTATTCTACAAGATAAAAATATGAGACTGAGAAGGGATGAGGCAATTATGAGAAGATACATCACTAGAGGGGAATGAAATTGCATTCTAGGCTATTCATAAATTTCTGGTGTTTTGTTTTGCTTTGTTTTTTTCAGTGATTCTCTCCCCCAATAAGCCAGTCCACTCTGGAAGTTCTTTTTTTTTTTTTTTTTTAATTCATGAGAGGCATAGAGAGAGGCAGAGACATAGGCAGAGGGAGAAGCAGGCTCCTTCTGGGGAACCTGATGCGGAACTTGAATCGGGGACCCCAGGATCACAACCTGAGCCAAAGGCAGATGCTCAACCACTGAGCCACCCAGGTGCCCCAACTCTGGAAGTTCTGATAGTGTTAACTTTTCAGACCGAGGCTGAAACCCAAGATAATGGGGACCCCACTACAAATCTGTCACCTTGAGAGGCCCTGCTTGAGGGCACAGCTGACCTCACCCTCTCTTTGACCTCCTTTTTACTTCTATCACAGTGACCCTGTGCTGTTAGGAAAGGTGAAGGACAAAGAGATGATATGGAACCTTATTATGTGATAAACTCTATGCTAGGGGCTATGATGCAGATGCAATTATTTGTGTTATAGATAAGGAAAGTGAGACTCAGAGAAGCTAAGCACTTGCTGAAGGTGACACAGCCATTTACTAAGACATAATTAGAACTCAGGTCTGCCTGACTCAAAAATTGTACACTTCACCACTTCATTCACACTGCTTTACTCACCAGATGTTGGGCTTCATGAAGCCACTTAACTTGTACAGCTTCCCTTTCTTCCTCTATTAAAGAGAAAAAGAGAATCAGAGGAAATTAGATTTAGTAGTTTAGATTCTATCCAGCTATAAAACCCTATTAGATAAGTCTAGATAGGCCATTATCCTACAAATTATATGAGACTCAATTACTATCTATCGCTCCCCCGAGCTCTTTTCCCAGCATTCTTACCAGAACTATTAAAACATGAAATAGAGCAGGCCATCCCTAAAAGTAGTGCACCATCACAGACAAATAGGCTGGATCTTATTTCCTTTAACAAAAAGGCAACTGAGTTCCTTCCCAGGCAATCTTGTGAATCAAGCATTTATTTTGCCTTCTCACCCCATTCCACCACTCTAACCATAGTCCTCTCTCTTGCCCTGTCCCTCCACCTCTCTCACCATGACCCTCAGCCTCCTCCATACTGAGCTACACACCATTCAAGCAAGGCCTTTCCACAGTGACCTGCCATGGCACATACTGTGGCCTTTGGCAAGAAGCTTCATCCTACTCTTGACTTAGCAGAATCCTCCTCATCCGGCTGGTTCTGCCCAGAAATCATCTGCTCCTTCATGAGGTCTTCCTTTCCACTACCCACACAGCCTCCATGTGCCCACCTCTCTGTTCAAATCCTGGTGATAGCACTTACCACTCTGTACCATGCTTGGACTTTGCTCTCGCATCCTTTCCATAACCCCCTCAGGAGACAGACCATGTCTTTTTGAATCGGAGTCCTTAATTCCTTCTACCTGGCTCTTCATAGAGTAATTAAATGTTTGGGGCATGAATAAATGACATAACACTCTTAGGGAATTAGTGTCTTCTTTTCAAAAATATTTCTCTACTCAACAACCACTCTCCAAATGCCAAGTATAAACAGTAGACTGTGATAGCCAGAGTGATGGGAGATATACTAAAAGCTTGTTGAATAAACAAAAATAATATATCCAACCACATTAGAGTTGTTAGAATAAATGAGAATAAATGTAAAGAACCTAGTACAGAGCCTGGAACCTGAGAGGGCCTAAAGCTGTATTGAGGCCAAATAGCTTAATGGTTAAAAGCCCAAATTCTACAGCCTGCCTCTGCATTATTTACCAGATCTGTGACCATGGGCAAATTACCTAACCTCTAAGGTTCTCTGCTTCCTCACTGGTAAAGCAAAAGTAATAATAGTAGCTACTTCATGGGGTTGTTGTAAAAATTAAGAGTTCATAAATGTAAAACATTTAGAACAGTTCACAGTACCAAAAATTCTTTGAACCAATTTGTCATTTCAAAAATAAACATTGGGTTTATCAGATAACCTAGCAATTCCACTCCTGGATATAAGCAAACAGAAATGAATGTTTGCATGCAACAAAAAGCATGTACCAGAATGTGGTATGTTCATATACTGTCATACTACAATGAAAATGAGCAAATTGCTGCCATGCACATGGATGAATCTCACAATGTTGAACAAAATAATGCAAGCAAAAGGAATTCATGCTATGTGATTCTTTTTATATGAAGTTTAAAAATGGGCAAAACTAATTATGGTGATAGAAATTAGAATAATGGTTACCTGTGGCAGGGTGGTATTGACTTCCCTGGAGCCTTCAAGGTGCTGGAAATTTTCTGTCTCTTGACGTGTTGTATCATAGGTAGAATTAAACTGTACACTAAAGATTTGTAAATTCCTTATGTGTAAAGTATACATCAATAAGCACAAACTAAGTTTTCCATGAATAAATATTAAAGTAATCATCATGGGGGGAAAATTAGTATGTTGTTGGACATCCCAATCCTCATGTCACAGATTAGTGTTTATTGTTTTTTGTTTTAATTACACATGAGGTGGCCACCATAATCTTGGTGTTTAAAGTCTCTAAAAGTCTCAATCTGGCTGTGACAAACCTTCACTACATAGTAGGTATTATGACTATGTTTTTATTAGAAGCAAAGACTCTAAGCTTGCTCTATGGAGTTTGTAATTTACAAAGCTTTTATTTATTTTTGCAACAGAAATAATAATGCCACTGGCCCTCTTTTCATACAATAGTTCATATATCCATCCAATACATTTAATTGAACACCCGGGTGTGCCAAAACTGACCTTGACATAACACATTTATTTTTTTTTTAAAGATTTTATTTATTTAGTGGAGAGCAAGCATGAAAAAGAGTAGAGGCAGAGGGAAAGAGAAAGGGAGAAGCAGACACCCCACTGAGCAGGGAGCCCAACACTGGGCTCAATCCCAGGACTCTGGGATCATGACCTGAGCTGAAGGCAAATGCTTAACCAACTGAGCCACCCAGGTACTCTGACATAACACATTTAGACCATATTGAATGTAGGAGCTCCTGGGTGGCTCAGTCGGTTAAGTGTCTGACTCTTGATTTTGGCTCAGGTCATCCTCTAAACTTCCCGAGGACTGGCCCTAACTTATTCCCCATCTTCCAGGACTGGTCTGCGCACAGAAATTCTGTATGCAGTAAGTGGAACGAGCTTCCAATTTTCTTGTATGTAAAATAAATGAGTTCAGCTCGATGACAATAAAATCTATCAAATAACAGCAATCCAACTGAGCAGGAATTCCCGGGTTTTTTGCATCTCCCTGCTTCAGAACCTAACAGCACGAGTCGCCAAAATGATAGACTACAGTTCCCGTGAGCCCTCACGTGGCGTCTGCCCATTCTACTATCGCGTAGCGAGGACTCCATTTCCCAGAGTGCCTCAGGATGCGACGACGACCTTACTCTCCGAGAACTTCTGGGGTCCGGTGACTGACCCGCGACTGCGGTAGCCGAGGCTGAGCGGAAGGTAGAAAATGCCCGGCTTGGGGTTCAGAGGGGACACGGCTCGGCCACAGACGCGGAGTTGCACATACCCTGCCTTTGCAGTCCCCAGCCCACTCGCTGCTAACTCTCCTCCGCGGGCCCCTTCCAGTCGCGCGTCAGCCCTCCGCGGCCTAGGTCGAATTCTCCCCACGTCACACAGAAGGAAGGGGTGGTGTGTGCAGTGGAGGCGGGCCCCCTGCAGGAGCGGAGTATGCATGTGGGAGGAGGTAGCAGGTGGGAGGGGGCGGGAGGCCCCGGCCCTCAGTGCTCTGCGCCTGTTCTCCGCTGTAGCCGATGCTGAGTGGGCAGCTGGTCCGGCACCTGTTCTCCATGGCAGGTCGCGTCTGTCTGTCCCGGAGCAGCGCGGGACTGGGAACCATCGGTCCCGTCGAGGCAGCCATTCGCACAAAGTTGGAGCAGGCCTTGAACCCCGAGGTGTTGGAGCTGCGCAACGAGAGCGACGCCCATGCGGTCCCACCAGGCAGCGAGACGCATTTCCGCGTGGCGGTGGTGAGCTCTCGCTTTGAAGGACTGAGCCCCTTACAACGGCACCGGCTGGTCCACGCCGCCCTGTCTGAGGAGCTGGCTGGGCCGGTGCACGCACTGGCCATACAGACACGGACCCCCGCCCAGTGGAAGGAAAATCCTCAACTAGACATGAGCCCCCCTTGCCTGGGTGGGAACAAGAAAACTCGGGGAACCCCCTGAGCCCCAAAGGAGGGAAGGCCAGGATTCTAATGGTTTGTCTGGGAATAAACTACGGGCTTTCTGCCAATATGGTCTGGTGTTTGTAAGTGATGAGAGGTCCCATTCAACCAGCGCGTACATACTCTCTGGACATGACTCAGTTTAGATCAAAGCTATCCAAGCAAAGAGTAGAATCATTCTCCAACCCCCCTTGCCCTGATCTATTTAGGAAAAGCTGCCTGGGCGTTTCATGTTAAATTGTGACTAAGATTTATGTTGGCAAATTGAATTTAAATTTTTTTAAATGCAAATTAAAAAAAAAAAAAAAAAAAAAAAAAACTATGGCCACATCACTTAAAAAAAAAAAAAATGTTACTGAGGAACTACCAGACCTGATAAGTTGGAAATCATCCTGTACATTAAAAAAGAAATTATCACAGGAGATGGACTGCTTTGTGTGGCCAATGGCCTGTTGAATCAGTTGTTCTGAGGAGAAGAAAGATACCTATAGCCTAGAGTAGTCGTGAAGGGCTTCACTGGGGGGAGTGATGAAAGTAATCTTTAAGGGAAAGCATAGAATTAAACCAGAAAGGAGAGGAAAGATGTTCCAGGTAGGGGGAAGAGCCTTAGCAAAGGCATAGAAGCTGGACTAGACAGTCTCACCAGTGATTGGACAAGACAGGAGTTACAGACACACTTCAATTTCATACTGGGGGAGTGTTTGTCTTTCTGTCAGCCTATCAGTTTCCAAAAGGATTTGACTTTTTTTCTTAGAAAAATCCTTAACAAAACAAAGGAAAAACCAGAACACACGAATGCAGTGAAAAGATAATAACATGGAAAATGAGTATAGAAGAAGAAAAGAACTTTATATGGCCCTTTGTCTTACTAGCCTTCTAAAGTTATATTTCTGACTGGAGCTTAAGTGATGTCTAGATAAACCACTTTGGTGACCTTAATGTGGCAATAGAATCTAGATACTAAAAAAAAAAGTTGAACATATATCTTGATCATTTTGAGCTATAGTTGAGACTGCATCTGGTTGGACAAGAGGAAGTCATTGAAGAGTTTTGCAGAAGGGCAAACCAAAGAGCATTTTGGGGCAGATGGATCAGGCAGTGATGTGTGAGTTGGCATAGAAGATTGGAGGCACAGAGATCAAGAGTGAAGATGGGACCCTGACTTCAAAGTCAGCTGTAGGAATGGAAATTGAAAGCTACCATAAAAAGTCAGAAAATGGCTTGGTTAGAACTAACTGTGAATGAGGGGGAGTCCAGTATAATCCCTAGGCAGTGGTTTCCAGATCTCACAGATAAGAATTCCTATGGAAGCTTGTTTCAAATGTGGATTCTAGAACTCCACTCTTCCCTCCCCCCCCCCCAAAAAAAAATTCCGATTCCACAAGAATGGAAACTGGAATCCATATATTTAAAAGACACATGAGAGGATTTGGAGGAGAACTGGCTCTAATCTCAAGAAACACTTCCAAATTTGTTTTTAAAGATTTTACTTATGTATTTGAGAGGCTGTGCACATGCACATGAGTCCGGAGTGGGCAGAGGGAGAGGGACAAGCAGACTCCTTGTTGAGCAGGCAGCCTGACTCTAGAGCTCAATCTCAGGACCTTGAGATCATGACCTATGCTGAAAGCAGATACTTAGCTGACTGAGCCACCGAGGCGCCCCTTAAATTTTTAAGGGCACAATGTATTATAATTGACTATGGGTAAAAAGTCATACACATCTCTAGGGCTTATTCACCTTGCTTAAATGATAGTTTATGCCCTTTGATTTAATAATCAAATCCCCATTTCTTTTTCTCCCCTGCCCCTGGCAACCATTATTCTACTCTGATTCTACGAATTTGACTATCTTTCATAACTAGTGGAATCATTCATTTGGTCTTTGTGTTTCTGTACCCAGCTTTTTTAACTTAATGTCCTCATGGTTCATCCATGTCATCACATATTGCAGAATTTCCATCTTTTCTAAAAGCTGACTAGCATTCTATTACCAGCTCATGTGCCAGTGGACATTTAGGTTGTTTCCACATTAGCTTTTCCCAGTAGTGCTGCAGTGAACATGGGAGTGCTAATGTTGCCAATCCTCATTTCAATTCTTTTGATAAATATCCAGAAGTGAGATTGCTGGATCACATAATTCTATTTTTATTTTTATTTTTTTTGAGGAACCTCCATACTCTTCCACATAGCAGCTGCACCATTCTGCATTCCCACCAACAATGTGCAAGTGTTCCAACTTCTCTACATCTCCACCAACACCATTGTTTTTTATTTTGCTTGGATTTGAGGGGTGGGTGGTTTTTTGGTAAAAGCCATACTGATGGATAGATGTGAAGAGATGTCTCATTGTGGTTTTGACTTGTGTTTTCTCTGATGGTTAGTGCTATTGAGCATTTTTTATATAGACTTGTTGGCTATTTGTACGTTGTCTTTTTGGAGAAATGTCTATTCAAGTCTTTAGCTCCCTTTTTAAACCAATTACAAGTTTTTTTTGCTAGCGAGTTGTAGGACATTACCCCAACTTTTCAAATTTGGGAGACGAGGAGGTCAGGATAAAGGTCAGGAAAAAAGTCAGGATAGAGAGGCCAATTGAAAGAAATGTGGTACATCATATTATTCTGGCTTTCAGTTTGAGGAAAGAGGAATAATATTTCCATCTCACTGTCTTCCTCTCCCAGCAGGCAGAACAGAGTTGGATGTAGATGGAGAGGCAAAGAAGCAGGCATAGCCATCTTGGATTTTAAGGATTTATTTCCTTTTTATTTTTCATCAATATTTTTCATTTCATTTTTCACATCAACAGAGTTGGGCTTAGGGGGGTTCCCCAGGAGAGCAGGAGAGATGGATGGGTCCCTCTGGGGGGGGGGGGGGCAGAGGGGAGAAGGTTGCGTCCAGCAAATGAAGGGTGAGGAAAGGGGGTACACACTCATACACTGGACACTGGAGAAGGCAATCCTTTGAGCACAGATACCAAAGAGTTAAACAGCGCCCCCCCTTCAGTGTTACAAAATGGGAGGAGTGACCATAGGGTGGGGGCGCCAGATGAAGCATGAGGAGGGTGAATTTGGATTTTCTTTTTTTATTGTTGTTTTCACTTTTTTTTTTCATTTTTTTTTTAACATTTTACAAACAGCTAAAAACTACAACATATTACAGCTACGGTGGGGGGTGGGGTGGGGAGCAGGAGGGCACCAAAGAAAGCAGCCACACAGTGGGGTGAGGCAAGGGCAGCTTAACTACAGGGGCCTCTCACGTAGAAGGGTGAGATGGGGAAACTGAGGCTTCTGATCCCGCATGAGGGGTCCCTGGCTTATTGCCCAACCTCTTCCCACTTCAGAGGAGTTGGTGGGAGGGCCCCTACATTCTGCCCCTTGTGCTTTTTAATCTGCTGGTTTGACCTTAGGCCTGATTTCTCTCCCTCCCCTGCTGCTCTGCCTGTGGGGGTAGGCCTGATTTCTCTCCCTCCCCTGCTGCTCTGCCTGTGGGGGTACAGACCAAGGGTGGGAGGGCAGCTGTGCTGTCCCTGTCTGTGCTATAGTGAGTGGAGCCTCTCACTCCAGAGGCCTGTGCTTCTTGAGAGGAGGGGAGGAGATGGACCTTGTCATGTGTGGTCAGGTCTGTCTAGACTGTGGGACTCATCCTCACCTGGCCTAGGGCTCCTCTCTCCCAGGCCTGGCACAGAAACAAGATCAAGGGAGGGGCTGTGGGAGGCAGGGCAGTGTGTGTGTCGACTGAGATGACCTGTGGCTGGTATCTGAGGACAGCATAGTGACACCCCACCCCATGGCACATACACACACATAAGTGTTACACATGCATCCACACACACAGTCCTGCAGAGCTGCCTCAGAACTTAATATATAAATAAATAAGAATCAGAAAGCTAATTTCATAAAATTCAGGCTTCTTACCTGTAGCCCAGATTGAGGGGAGAGTGGAGGCCAGGGGGCTGAGGTTTATTGCTACTCCCCCTGCATCCAACAGATGTGAGAGGGCACCTGAGGCCCTTCCAACTCTAAGAAGTTCTTTTGGTCCCTAGACGCCACCGAGCCCCAGCCCCCAGCATAACCACATGACTGTGGTTTCACAAGGGCCTAGGCAGAGGGATGAGGGGAAGGGCAGGAGGCCTGTTCTGGAGCTCCTAGAGCCAGGAGGAGCTAGGCCCCTAGCTAACACTGGGAAGAAGGGTAAGGCCAAGCTTTCTCTTGTGCAAAGTCAATGGGGGTAGGAGATGGGGAGTAGAGCTGCATCCCACAACTAGGATGAAGAAGCCTTCCCTGGAGCTCCTGCCTACGGGTCACACACATGCAGACACGCGCGCACACACACGGCCTAGACACAGAACACAGGGGAATGGGGAGCGAGGGTCCCGGGCCCAGGATGGCAGGGCAGGGAGGGTGAAGGAGGAGCCATTGCTCTCACAGTGTGCCTGCCATCCTCTGAACCCCTGCGGCCCTCTCACTGCAGCACCTGCCCCCGGGTCTCAGGCAACTTCAGGGCCAGAGAACTACCAAGGGCAAGGGCAGCTGAGGCGAACAGGATGGGGGCAGCCTTGGTGATCCCCACAAAGGATGTGAAGATGCTGATCCCCAGCACAGCTGCCAGCTTACAGAGGGCATTCAGGAAGCCGAAGGCTGTGGTCCTGCTCAGAGGTCCCCCGGGGCAGCACGAAAAGGAGATGAGGAGGAAGCGTGGGGGATGGGTGAGTGGGTGAGAAAGTGGAGGAGAGATGGCAGGCAGTAGCCACAAAGGAGAGGAAGGAGAGAAAGATCAGGGAATATAGATTGGGAGACAAGGGGAAAAGAAGACCAAAAAATTAGATTAATGGTTAAGACTTCAAGGAGCAAATACAAAAGTCACCAGCCCTTAGAGGAGAAACTCAAGGGGAATGCGTGCACTTTTAACCCTCAAGATGATTTCCCACCTCCTTACCCCACCTCCCTCCTGCCCTGTAGGCCCTAAACGCGGCTACCCTGCTCCCATGACACTCCAACTACCTCTTGTCCGAGGGGTAGAGTTCAACGGTCAACACGTCCAGCGCGTTCCAGGATGCAATGCTGACCCCCCCAAAAAGGCAGAGCAGAGCGATCATGGCTGACTCGCTGTTCCCAAAAGACAGGAAGAAGCAGGAGACACAGGACATCACGCTGGAGCCAGCTGGAGCCAGGAAAGGAGGGAGCTGCATGAACCTGGCCACGGTGATGCCCACCCACAACCCACCCCATGCCATCAACTAGATTTGAGGGTAGCCCAGGATGAGACTTTTTCCGAAAGTACTCAAAAGGGAGGTTCTACACTCATCCCCAATCTCCCTTAAATTATCGTTTTATTCATAGTATCACTTACAACTATCTCTTCAATAACAGCTACAGGCCAAGGAGCCTGATGCTTTACATGCATCGATCTAACATATCAGCCCAGTGAGGCAGGTACTGTCATCACTCCCATTTTGCCCAAGGTAGGTGGTGAAGCTGAGGTTCAAAACCCGGAACCTCAAAGCCCGTGTGCTTGCTATTCTGCCTACCTGCTCTACCCCTAGAGAAGCTTCCATGCCAGGCCCCACCCAGCCAAGACCTAAACAGAAGAGAGAGAGAGAACCTACTCTGGCTAAGCTCTTCCTTCAGAATAAGACTAGAAGCGTGTTGACAGGCTCGCCTTGCTCCCCAGCCCCCGAATCAGTTCTGCCCCCTTACCAAGCATGCGGAGCCTGCCAATCTTGTCCATGAGCAGGGCAGACACAATATTCCCAGGAAGTACAGCCAGCGTCCCCAAGAAACTGACAAAGTACACCATGTAGGCACCTTCTCCAGTCCCCGTCACATCTAACGGGCAGCCCTCTTTGTTGTGCAGGAACGTGCTGTTCACCAGACGGCTGTTCACAAACTTGTACTCAAACAGATCTGGGGGCAAAGACCAAGACAGGCAGGCAGTCATGCGAGAGGAACGCCACCACTGCTTCTGGCTCAGGGCGCTGCCTTAGTGGGGTCAGTGGGGGAGGAGGGGTGCTCTAAATTGCTCAGGGCCATCATCACAAAACATCAAATGATAGCACCATAGAACTAGAAACCCTTACAGTAAGAAATGACCACAGTCTCATGACCGGTGAGACTGGCTGTTTCCAAGTTTTCTCATTAATAATCTTGGCTTCTTTTCGTCTGCCCGAGCTGACTATAAACAGTAGCAGTGCCATGGGATTAGGAAAATTTACTGAGCCAAATATTAAAAATCATTAAAAGTCCTTTCCAGGGTGCCTGGGTGGCTCAGTGATTGAGCGTCTGCCTTTGGCTCAAGTCATGATCCCAGGATCCTGGAATTGAGTCCCATATCAGGCTCCCCACAGACAGCCTGCCTTTGTCTCTGCCTCTCTCTGTGTGTCTCTCATGAATGAATAAATAAAATCTTAAAAAATAAAGTAAAATAAAATAATAAAAGTCCTTTCCATTATTTTTCCCTGTAAGGTAGGAAAAACTCACCCAGTATTCCATTAGAGGCAGGATCCTTAGTCTAGCTGATGAAGCAGCACTTCATGGGCATATAGTTTGAGAATCACTGTTTTAAAAACTGGACTAATATGAGGGCGCCTGAGTGGTTCAGTTGGTTAAGTGGCTGCCTCTTGATTTCAGCTCATGTGGTGATCTCAGGGTCATGGGATCAAGCCCTACATGGGGCTCCCCACTTAGCAGGAAGTCTACTTGAGATTCTTTCTCTTCCACTCCTTCTGACCCTCCCCGCCCTGCCCCCCCAATAAATATATCTTAAAAAAACAACAACAACCAAACAGTGGACTAATGCAATAATTCTCAGCCTTTTATGCACCAAATATCCCTTTTATTGTTGTTTTTTTTTCCCTGAAGACCCTGTTTGAATGAATTTTGCCCTCTTCAAAGAGCATTAATAACACCACAGAATTGCTTTAATTCCAACTCAAAGGCAAAGGAATTTGATGTTTTTGCCAGATATTCTTAAAAATTTTACAGAAAAATGGTCTATTTCCATTCAGTTTTGGGAATTCTTAGTGGTAGCTAATAGGCCCCATACCACCTTCCTCTGGGGCTCCCAAGAGCTCAGCTCATGAACCCTGAGCTAGGGAATGAGAAGGGTTCCCTCTTCCCTCTTCAAGATCCATCCAAACCTTCAGTCCGACAGCCAGCAGCTACACCACCTTACCAGTGTTATAGAACACAGTGTTGATGAACGTGCAGTTGCGGAAAAACGTGTTGCTCGATGTGACATCCTCGAAATAACACTCCTCAAATAGGGAATCCTCAAAGGACACTGACTTCAGACGTAGCCCAATGAACCTGTAAGGCCGGGATGAGGAGACATGCTTTCCCCTTGTCCTCATACCCTCCTCCAAGGCTCATTCCTTTGGAATTGAGAAACCATAGGCATTTACCCCCACACACCCTGTCTCTGAACTCCCAGGCTCCTGAAAGAAACAAGGGATATAAAGGGCAGGGAAGAAGTGATATGGAAAAGTCCCCACATACTTGTCATTGAAGTACTGTCCCCCTCGATGGATCTGATTTTCCAGGGTGAAATTAAAGGTCACATGCTCTACACGCTCCCCAGAGAATAATTTGGTTCGGGCTTCGTAGTCCACCGCCTGGAGATGGCGGATCATGTCAGGAAACCAGACAGTCAGGCCATAGTAGCTGAAGAGTCAAGGATGATGGAGTCAGACAAGGCTCAGGATTAGGACCAGGGGGTCCAGAAATGAGGGGACGGAGGGTCAGGACCTTGCTCACCTCTCCCGCCTCATCTCTCAGCACTCCTCCCTGCACCGACTGCTGGGTCTGGAGGGCTTATCTCCCAGGCATTTGCTCTGCCCTCGGCCTAACCCCCACCCCCAGCCCACCCCCAGCCCATCCCCAGCCATCCTTAGGACTTCGATTCCCACCACCCCCACACACCTCCTCACCTGAAGGACATGGTGAACCACACACCCATCATCATCAGAGTGATGCGTCGATATTCTGGACCAAAACATGAGAGGAAATTTCCCCAAACCTAGGTGGAATGGAGCAAAGTCAGAGTGGCTGCACTAACTCCTCGCACCCCCAGATCCCCCCTCTGTCTCCCTAACCCTTTCCCTCAGTTCCCCCATCACTGCCACACACACAGGTCTAGCCCTGCCTTTGTCTCCACCTCTCCACTCCCTTTTCCCTCTTCACCACACTATCCCTCATTACCTGGCCACCCAGGCTCAAGGCCCGGACCCCCCAGCGCTGATACCAAGTCCCCGTATCTGACTGGATCTCAATCAGCTCATCCTCCTGATGAATCGTCTTAATGTGGGTTACCTGGGGTCAAGAGAAGAGGTTAGCAGTCAAGTAGTCTGTATCTCCCAACGCCCCCATTCAGGAGCCTCAGTTTCTCCTGTAGTAGCAAAACGCAGACAGGGGGTAGATGTGATAGGATACCCTGAGAGACAACAGTGAAGGAGAGGGTGGTGGGAGATGTCTAGGGAAGGCAGGGGTGGTATCCAGAGAGGGGCTGGCTGGAGCTGGAGGGCCTTGGAGGATCAAAGGGAGGGCTCCGGCTCACCGAGAAGACTCGCTCAGGATGCCCCTTGGCTCGCATGTTGGTGTCATGAACCTGCTTCAGCACCATCCAGGCCTCATCATGCTTCCCATTCTAGAGCCACAGACACAGTTCCCACATCCAGGTTAGCTCCCCCCAGCCCAGGGTTATAGACCCGCCCCCCCCCCTGGGGGGGGCTTCTGTAGTCACAGAATACCAAACGGCTCCCACCCCTACCTCTGACCTACAGGCACGTACATCACCCACTCTGAAAGAGCCCCAAGGAAGGAAACAGCAAAATATAATCAGACTTGGGCGAGAGTAGGGGGAGTCCAGGAGACAGATATAACTACAGGTCCCAGGGATCCCCTGGTACAATGGAAAAAGAAAACCGAAAACAAGGGAATTGATGATGAGGGGCAAGTAGATCAGTCGGCAAAAGAGAAGCAGCATCCTGACTCTGCCGGACCAACATCTACTTGGAGGGGGAAGAAGTAGAGGGTGGGAACTTCTCTTAAGCTTTGAAGCCAGGGCCAGGGCCCCTCCCTGCAGAATCTTAAGCCACCCCGGGTTGAGCAGGCACCTTGGTTTCTCCAGGTGCAGAGCCCCTCTGGAGACACAAGACAAAGGAAGCAAGATCAAGTCCCCAGAAGTACGGCCCCTGTGGGGGTCCCACAAACCAAACTCACCATGAGTGTGTGAACATAGAACCTTCTGCCTCCCCCCGCCCCTCCCCAGCCCCAGCCCCATTCACCTCCAGGAAGAAGCGGGGGCTCTCAGGCTGTGTGGTCAGAGCCCCGATGGCAAACACAGAAGGGAAGGCACAGACGAGGACGAAAACCCTCCAGCTGTGGAACTGGTAAGCAGACCCCATCTGAAAGCTCCACCCTGGCAGGAACAGTCAGCATCAGCAGAGGGATGGGAGGCAGGGGGCTCCTGCCACAAGGGAGAGTCTGGGGTGCCTTCCCTGGGGGCTGCTCACCGTAGTGCGGGATAATGGCCCAAGCCATGGCCGCAGCATACACTCCGCCAATCATCCAGAACATGCAGAGCCAGCTCAAATGCTCCCCACGTTTCTCCTGAGCCAGAAACTCAGAGAAATAGGAGAAGACAATGGGGATGGACCCTCCGATCCTGGAGGGATGGTAAGAATTAAGCATTAGATCCCAATCCCCTGCCCCAGTGCTCTGCTTCCCCGAGCACCTGTCAGCTTCCACACCTTACAAGAGACTTCTTGTCACATAGAGCCCCGTAGCCCAGGAGGCACCCATCCTCGGGACCCTGGGAAACAGGCAGGGAAGTCTCAGGGAAAGGAACGCATGTTGAGCCTTGAAGATGACTATGGGGTTGCAGAGGGGGGAGATAATTATAGACAATGGGGAGATCCCCAAAGGAAAAAGATGGGCAAAGAGAAGCCCAAGAGCAGGTCAGGTGTGCAGGAGCAGGCAGGTAAAGAGCTGGGGACAGGACAAGGATGCAGGTAAAGAGCTGGGGACAGGGCAAGGATGCATGCGGGAGGCTTGGGGTGTAGGAGCCTGATGGTCACGGCTTCAGAGTCCTGGCAGCAGTGGGCGTTAACCAGGTCTGTTGTCAATGCAGGAAATACATCAATGGGGAAAGGGACCACTCAAGGGTTCGCAGGCACCCGGGGGTAAGGCTGAGACCGCCAGGCCTCTCTCTTCCCGGAGCCGGGCTCAGCATGGACCTGGGGGGCGGGGTGCAGAACTCAGGAGCGGACCGGACACGGATGGTGTTCTGGACAGGCGGCAGTGGGTCCTGGGCTGGGGGAAGCTGGCCTGATGGAGCCGGGAGGGATTCATTCATTCAACTCAGACACATTTGAGGTGCGGCCGTTGTGCCTAGCACGGTGCTGGGTGCTGGGCTCTAGAAACGGAACAGCGCCCCGGGCACAGCCCTCTCAGGGCTGCCTGTGGGGGGCAGAGGAAGCGGCCACTCACCCAACCCCGGAAAGGAGGCGGCAGAAGAGGAAAGTGCCGTAGCCCTGGACGAAAGATGAGAAAAAGGCGAAGATGCTGTTGACGGAGAGCGAGATGAGCAGACACTGCCTCCGACCCAGCCGGTCAGCCAGACCTCCCCAGAGGAAGGCACCCACCATCATGCCCAGGTAGACTATGAGGCCTGAGGGGGAAACAGAGGCAGCAGGGCAATGAGCCGACATGCTTTGGTTCTCGCACCTGCAATGCGTTACCAGAGGCGGCTGCGGAGAGGATCAAAGAGCCAGGCAACTTCTAGAATAACTAAGTTGACCCACCCAGAAATGAGAGCAAGGAAAGACAGAAGGCCATCTCTGCAAGCCCGGGGTTCAAAGGCAGGAATGCAGATATGGGAGCCCCCAACTCCCACCCAAAATTCTTTCTTTCTCTCCCTCCCACTCTCTCTTGCTTGCTCTCACCTCTCACTCACTGTCTCTGTCTCTCTCATACACACACACACACACACACACACACACACACACACACACACCACCGCCATCTCTGGCTTGCCTGGAAGGAGGAATGGATCGGCCCAGACCCCCAGAGCCTCCTAAGGTCCCCCCCTCTCCTCCCTGCCTTGAGGCCCACAAAGTAGCAAGGGGTTTCTTGCATCCCTGGGAAAGCAGTTCTATCCCTTCAGTTCCCTCAGGAAATTCGCCCCATAGACCCATCCTTCACTCCTCTCAGCTCCAGGGCTTCTGGTCCTAAAACTCTCCCGTTTCTTATTTCCTTCCTACATTCAGAGTTGGAACTGGTCTTAAAAATCATCCCTGTGGACTCTGCATATCCCCAGGCTCCAGCCAAGCCCCAAGGAGTGGGGATCTGCCCAAGGTCCCGTGGCAACCTGGCAGCAGAGCAAGACTGAGGGATCCTCTGGAGTGAGCCAAGGGGTTTCCTCCCCCAGAGTCCACATGAGGAAGGGTCATGAGAGGGCGCTCACTGGCCCTTGAACACTCCCATGGCTGGCCAAGAGCAAGTGTGGCTGGCTTCTCTGGTTGAAGGCAGGCCTGGGAGTGATCGTGATCCTCTCCCCACCCCCTTAAATTGGCCCCCCATTTAAACTAGCGAGTTTAGATACTGACTTGTTTCCCCAGTCAGGGGAAGGGAGCAAGATGACAAGAGGGAAGTCTCTGACGAAACACCCCACAGGGGCCCATCCCACCATAGCACCTTCCTGCAGAACTAAGCCAAGTGCCACCCAAGTCCCAGCCCAGTTGCCCTTCCCCAAGCCCTTGCACAAACAGCCTCACTGTGACCCAATCTCAAGAGGAGGGTGTGTGAGGGGAGAGTGTGCAGGGTAAGTCCAAGCTCTCTGGGAAAATCTGGGGACCAGGGTCCTAGGGAGCCCAGCAGTATGGACAGGGGTTCTCAGGAGCAGAGGTGTTTCTAGAGTTTGGGGGCTGGATAGGGCTGGGGGGCCCCCCACACCCTCTGTGTCTTACCCAGCATGCCTTTGTTGGAGTCTGACAGGCACATGTCTTTCTCAGCACTGGGCAGCACAAAGCCCACCACAAAGACCTCGACGCCATCAGCCATCAGCGCCAGACCAAGCACGAAATAGAGTGTCCACTGGAAGCGGCCGTGGCCACATTCCCGGAGGATGGCTTCATACTGCTGAGCCAGTTCTTCCCGTTCTTTCCGCCGTTGTGCCTCCCCCCGGCCGCCAGGGGGGCCCTCCCCATCGCCCAAGCCTCCCCTCACTCCAGCCAGGGTGGCCCCATCTGCCATCTGCTCGCCTTTGCCCCCAGACTCTGCCCGGGGGATGCCCTGATACTCCCCCTCGTAGATCTCGTCATCCTCATCGTGGCCCTCAGTGGCATCGCTAGATACACCACCTTCTTCCTCGTCCTGGGCCCCTTCCCCACGGTAATAGCCATCAGCAGGGGCAGGGAAGTCATCATCATCATCCTCCTCCTCAAAGCGGGAGTAGGATCTGCGGGAATATTCATCCTGGACTCTGTCCAGGCCCTTTACCACTTTCTTGGCCGCATGCTTCTTGACTTCTTTGGCAATGTCTTTGGCCCCACGGATGAAAGCTGCCCGGTCTCTGAAGCCTTCTTCCATGATGGATCTTTGGGACTCTTCACTAGATCTCCTCGAATCCCTGCTCCTTATTCAGGTTTGCTCAAGGACTTGTGAAGTCAGAAAGACTCCTTCCCTCAGTTACTTAGATGAAGAGCATTCAAGTATCTCCAGGCATGGGACAGGAGAAAATAGAGGTGTCTAGGAGGGGAGAGGAGGGAGAGGAGTTCTGGCCACTTCAGTTGGATACATGGGGGAAGGAGAGGGGAAGCAAGGGGATAGAAAGGGAAGAGGGAGCCAAGATGTGGGGGCTAAGCTGGGGAGCCAGGACTACTCAGGAAAGGCCGCCTACTTCTCTTCTAGAAGCTTCTGGAGATCTAGAAAATATAAAAGGGGGGATAAAGGAGGTTGTAAAGTCTATGATGTCAAAGAAGGCCAATACAGAGCTCCAGTCAACCCAGAGCCCCACTGGGGCCAGGTGATGCAGGTGGTCTCCTTGCTTCAAGCCCACACTCAGGAAAAAGGGATGATGACCTCAACAGACTGTAGATCATTTGGCATAAGGCCACTTACTTTGACCTTGGAGATCAGTCCTAGGAGATTTGCCTGAGTCAGGGTCAACTAGAACCTTTCTCCTGATCCCCTACCCCACATCAAGATCACATCCCTTGCTTAACCACTGACCTGCAAAGAATAAAACAGGAAATATGAGAAACCAGAATTCTCCACTCTCCACTCCACTCCACTCTCCACTCTGGTCCAGCTTTCTTACTTGGGACAGGGCTTAGGGAGAATGTATAGGAGGCCCAAGGCCTCTAAACTGTTGACTTCAGTCCACCGATGGCAGCTGAAGTGGATCTCTTCCACCCTTTCCCTCAGTTTCCAAGTTTACAGGCCTCACAAGGAGAGGTCTTCTCAGTGGGTAAAAATTTGCTTCCAGAGTCAGACAGATTTGGGTTTGACCTCTTGCTTCAGCACTTACTAATTAAGTGACCTCGAGCATGTCCCTAACATCCGGGCCTCAGTTTCCTCTTCTTTAAGGAGGGGAAAGTAAGGATTAAATGACGTAATGTGTATAAGCTCCTTACCATACTACCTGGCACATAAAAAGTGATCAAGAAATATCAGTCTCTTTGTGACGATGATAATATAGTGAGATCCTCTCCACTTCCTCATAAATGCCAGAATAAAAGCCACCTCTGGGTGCTCATTAGGGTAAAGAGCAAAAGGGATACTATCAAAGAGAAAGCTGGTTTGGGGCAAAGCACCTGGTGCTTCGATGACCTAAGTTGAAATTCCAGCTCTGCCATTTACTTACCAGCTGCTCTTGGGCAAATTCTTTAATTTCTCTAAACCTCAGTGTCCTTATACTTAAACTGGGGATCATTTTATTTTTCTGAGTCCCCAAGAGAACCCAACCTCACAGTAGATATTCTATAAATATCAGTTTTCTTCCTTCCCATTAGATTGAAAAAAAAAATGTGAAGGAAGCAAGAAGGAGCAAGGGAAGAGCAGGGGGTCAGACTTGGATGCTGTTGCCCAGTATCCTCCCCAAACAGAGTTCTGGAGGCCTCTGTGTTAAATCAATGCCAGCAGATGGGCCCACACTGACTCACTCCAGACAAACAAGGGGAGACACAAAAAAAGGGAGACCTGGAACCTGAGGCCATGGAGAAGGGATGATGTCTGGCTACTGCCATCTTCGTTCAGGACATCATCCATAGGTCCCTTCCCTGGTGGGGGCAGGGACAGAAATGGCTGATCAGATCCATACTCTGCCAGCATTGGGGTCTAAGGTCCATAGTTGTGCCTCCTTTTTCCACAGCCTCCCTTCTTAATCCCCCTTCATCCTTTCTGCTCCTTCTCCAAGAGTCAAGGAAAAAAGAGTCCACAAATACCGCACTGCGTAGAAGGCCAGTATAGAATGAAGGGGGCCTGGGGTCCCCCCTAAAAAAGGACATCCTCCAGAGGGAAACATAGAAGGAAAGCATCCCCCTTCCTTCACAGAAGAAAAGGAAGCAGGACTAGATTCTGATCAGAGATCATTCCCCTAAAAATATCCTGCCTCCTGCTCCCACCCATCCAGAGCCTTCATTAAATGTCCCACATGCATATAGGGGCCCTGGTAGAAGGGGGTAAGTAATGCTACGCGGCTCAGGGAGAAGCACCCGCAAGCTGGGCCTTAGCCCCTCGGGCCAGATGTGAAGGGTAGACTAGATGACCAAAACCAGTGACCCCCCATGTCACCTTCTTTTCTTTGTGGTTCAAGGCCCAAACGATCCCCCGTGCAAGAGAGAGAACGGTGGAACTGGAACCCCCTCACTGCATGGCCATTTGCTTTCCTCTCCTTTCTTTCCCATCTGGGATCTCCCCCCACCTCCAAACCCTGAAGAAGACAGATGGACCCACTAGGAGCCACATCCTGTGTTTGTCAACACTGTTTACCCCTGAGAGGTACATGCAGGGTAGAGAAGGCCTCACGGCGCCACAGCAGGATATGATGTGCTCAACAGCCAGCTCTCCCAGGGCCAATGAGCCCAGGAGGTCAGAAGGGAGAGAAAGAAGACAAATTCTTTGAGTTGGTGAGGAAGTGGTGCTATTTTTAGACCCCAAAGCAGCACAGGATGGCTAAGCCTGTGGGAGAGAGACAGGACCTGAAGAGGTGGAGGTTAGAGGAGTCAGGATTCAGGGTTACGTGGCCCTTTTAAGGTTGACTGGCTCCACCTGACTAGAAAGATGTGCCCAGGAGATTCTCTGCAGAATGGGGGAGGGGGTTCCGGAGGAAATGCTTGCCTGCGCTAGGCACTCAGCGTAGGCCTGAACAGAAGAGGGTCCAGAAGCCCCCACCCCCAATCAAAGTCCCTGACTTTGGGAGTCACTTAAATGCCCCAGCCCTCCTTAGCCCATGTGACAAGGTCATCAAGAAGCAGTCAGTTAAAACATCCACGGGGCTGGGGGGGGGGTAAGACGGTGGGGGGGGCCAAGGGGGGTATATGCTGGAGCACCCCTCCCTGTTACAGCTGGGTGACTGCGCGTCAGCTCCCACCCAGGATGCCCAAGGCCACACCTCCCCTCCCTACATCCTATCCCAGGGTTAGGAAGATGGAGTCTTCACAGTTCTGGGGGAAAAAAGATGAAGGTGTCAGCTGAGAAGGCACACAGCAGAGGAATAAGGCAGGGCCGCAGGGAGAGACCTTCAGGGGCGCAGGCATAGAGACCGCCCCTGCCAGCATTTGCAGCGACAGCCCCAGCACCCCATCTGGCCTCTGCTCTGGCATAAGAGAAGGGCCCCTAGAATTGACTGAACCCATTCTCTGAGTGTTCCCCCCACCCTCAGCCCGGCTTCTGGGCAAGTGCCCATCGTCACTCAACACCCCTTCCCCCCAACCCGGGAGCAACTGCCCAAAGCCCCGCCGTGCGCGCTTCAACCCTGGTCATTTACCATCGCTCTACCCAGCATCTCCATTCTTCCCTTCCCCTCCTTCCCTCCTTCACCTGCCCTTCCTCCAAGGCCCCCCCGCCGCCCCCCACCCCCACCCCCAAGTCCCGGCCAGCAGACTGAAGCAGTATCCATTTTCTGGCCCCAACCAAGGTCATTTATCACGTGTGTGTGTGTGTGTGTGTGTGTGTGTGTGTGCGCGCGCGCGCAAGGTAGGGAGGGCATTGGGCTTTGAGCGAACCCTACCCCAATCCTATCCACCTAAAGCCCCACAACCCGTTAATATCCGAGAGGATTGCAGCGACTTGGTTAAGGTGGGGAAAAACACCCCGACTCCATATATATATTCCGGTCAGCACAGCGACTGAAATAAATACCCATTCAAACCACCCCCAGCCCCCTCACCCCGAAAGCGGGGACAGTCACCCCCCCCCAAGCCAAGCATCGGAGGATAAAATGGCTGCAAGGCAAGGATGCTCCTGCCCCGGGCGGGGCGGGGGTCAGAGCCCGAGAGGGGTCTCACCTGGGCCGGGGGGTCCCCGGAGAAGGGAGTCCCGATCGAGGGCGGGGGTCCGGGCGCGGGGCCGGCGGCAGCGTCGACTGCTCCGGGGACCAGGGGAAGCGGCAATGCAGACCTGCCCCCCCATCGCCGCTCCCGCCCCGCCTCCGCCCGCCCCCAGCGCCTCCGAGCACCGGGAGAGACCATTGTCGGGGGTGGGGAGGCCCGGAGCTCGGGCGCGAGGGAGAAGGGGCTACGGGGTTGTCTCGGTTGTCCGGACTCCGCTGGAGAGAGCACTCAGCCCTTCCCAGCCCGCTCCTAATAAAAGATGAAAGGAACAAAGGAAAAAATAGCGATGCTAGGAAGACAAGTGGGAAGACAGAAGGGGAGGTGGGGAGCCCGCAGCCCCTTTCTCCGGCGCCCCGTTCCTAGCATGGCAGGACTCCGGAATTTCAGGGGTTCGCTCTGCCTCCAAAACACCTCCCTTCTTCCCTTCCCCACTACTCCCAGCCAGACCCCTTTCTCACCACCCTCTCCCCAATCCGGAGTGCTCAAATCCAAGTTTACCTGGCCATTTTAGAGAAAGCAGGAATAACAAGGTTCTTAATCCTGCACTGCCAGAGGTGAGACTCCTGTACAGATTCCTACCACTTTTTCCAGAAACAGAAACAGCCCTGATGATTTATTTCCAGTGCAGATCTCCCATCCTCCATTCAGTTGGTGGCAGCAGACTGAGTAGGGGAAGAAGTGGAGGGGGATTTACAGGCCTAACCAGCTGGACATTTCCCCTTCTATCCACTGGCTCAAATGACTCAAAAAGGGGCTTCTTCAATGCTCTATCCAATTCCTTTTACTACACACACACTCAAGGGTCTGTTTCCAGGACAGGAAAAAGTGAATGATTTCAGTTCTTTCCCTTGACCTCTTACCAACAACCTGGACTCATAGATCTAAGTAAGACATACCACTTGGTAAGTGACTGACCCTGCTCCGGAGGTGAAGGGAGCCCTGTGGTTTGGGGATATACATACTGAATGTGTCTACCTATTCTGGGTTAAGGGCTTAGGATATTCTGGACAGAGCATGGATCAGAAGCTCTGACCTGGGTTCTCACTTCTATAAGCTGTGAACTCTTGCTCAGGTTCTCTGCCTCTATGAACCTCATTTTTCTCCTCTGGCTTGGACTGGATACTGCATCAGCTCCCTTTCAGATCTAATAGCCTGTGATTCTACTTTACTCAACATGCAGGTTTCAGGATGCTGGAATATGTTACATGGGGAGGCCTAGTAGGCCATGTCCCAAGAGAGCTCCAGGTGGGATTTGCAGTATTGAATTTACCACTAACAGGAATGTCAGTCAAAAAAACAAGAAACCAGTTCAAAAGGCAAAGTGTTCATTTCAGATCAGAGTTTCAATTCGGGGTTATGTAGATTTACGTTGAAACCCAAGTAGTGTCCTAATGACAGGAGGTGGACTCAGGGTTTTTATTGGGGAAAAAAAACCCCGGAAGATTAGATATTTGCTTTTAAAACGAGGTTTAGAGACACCTGGGTGGCTCAGCGGTGGAGGATCTGCCTTCAGCTCAGGGTGTGGTCCTGGGGTCCGGGATCAAGTCCCACATCAGGCTCCTTGTGAGGAGCCTGGAACTCTCCCTCTGCCTCTGTCTCTGCCTCAGTCTCTGCGTCTCTCATGAAAAAATAAATAAAATCTAAAAGAAATTTAAAAATAAAAAGAGGTTTATTGGTGCTGATAAGCAGGGCCAGATTTGTACTTCAGTGACTGGTCAAGTGAAGGGGTCACTGGGCAAAAGTTCACTTTTCTCAGATTTTTCAAACAAGATTTTCTCATTCTTGTGGATGTCTTGGAATGTCGCCCGATTCAAAGGCTTAGAAAACAGGATGTGCAAGGCAGTTCCTCTTGAAATGACTTTTCCGGTTTGATTTTTTAAATGGCTCCAGTTATGTCATTTTTCATAGAGATGTGGGCCTGGGTTTCATAGACTTCAAAGCTGCATCTTGGAAATACTTGATTGTGCCAATGAAGTCTACAATCTACTGAAATATAAAACCATAATACCTAAGTATTTATACCATGAGATGCCATAATACATATAATTTACCATGAGAAATTTTACTGTTGCTCAGACTCCTAAGCCAGCACATTCTCTTCTTTAAACCAAATCAGAATCAGAATATCAACAAATAAATGCACAATGACATAATTGAACAGGATTATTTTTATCTTTAATGGCATCTGGCCATTCCCGGTAAGGAATCATGCCAATGGGTTCAGAAAACTCTTCTTGGCTACGGTTCTCCACCCCCATCTCTATGCTCTGGGCAGCCTTGCCATTATTCCCAGACTACTCTGTTAGCTAAAGCACTCTTTCCAGGATGGTGCTTAGAAAGACTGTGCCCGCATGGAACTCGGAGACTCTCCATTTACTAGGCTTCCATTGCTGACCTCTCTTCAGCTTGATACATCCTTTATTTAAATATGTTAATATTTTCAATTAGGTTGCTTCCAAGTCTTGCTGGCAGGAAGCCGGCTCTTATCTTTAAGGTGACTTTGCATACTCTCCACTTATCCATTACTTGCTAAAATAGAAATCTTATAGTCATTGAAAGGTTGTGTATATTTTTCCAGTTCTGAGGAAACATTTGATCATTTTTCTCAGGAACCACAGACCCATACACCTCACCATCTACTCCTTCACTATCTCCTTTGCTGAGGTCCTTTTACATAAGAGTTCCTAGGGGGCCAGTCCTAGGCCCCTTTCCCCTTCCACCTGCTCTATTCTCACTTGTCATCTCAGATAGTCCCAGGACTTTAATGCTGTCTACATGCTGATGATTCCCATGTTTATATCTCTAGTGCAAACCTTTCCACCAAGCCCCAATTCAAAATCTTCACCTGTCAACTCAGTACAACCACACGGATATCTCAGAAGCATCTCAAGCATAACGTCCATTAACAAACTTCCAGATCGAGGTCTTTCTCAAATCTTCACCAAGGCGTTCAGGCCAGACACCTTGAAGTTATGCTTCTTTCTTTTATCAAGTCTTGCTGGCCCCATTTCAACAAATATTCCGAATCTGTCACTTCCCCACTGCCCTGTAGTCTAAGCCACCATCATCTCTGCCCTTTGCCACAATCACCTCTTCACTGATTTCTCTACTTCCAGTCTTGCTGTGCTAAAACCTGTAATTCTCAGTGGTCAGGGTGATCCTCTAAAATCAAATCTGATCTAGGAGATACTTTCCCAGGAGGAATGAGGGCATATGTCCCACAAAAAAGACAGCCTCAGGTATTTTCATAGCAGCTTCATTCATCATATTAAAAAACTTCAAATGTCCATCAGCCCAGGAATGGTTAAACCTAGATAAACAAGTTGTGGTATATTTGTATAGAGAATAAATACTACATGACAAATTTTTAAGAGATTTGAGTACTATATGCAACAGATGGAAGTACAATATGCAAAGATCTCACAAACCAAAGATTGAGCAAAAGAAGCTGGACCAGAAAGAGTACATACTATAGGATTCCATATACAAAGTTCAAGGAAAAGCAAATTAATCAACGGCAATGGAGAAGACAGAGGAAGTGGAAATTGACTGCAAAGGGCCACAAGGGAGCCCTCTGGATATTGGAAATGTACTAACATCTTGACCTAAATGGTGGTTAAAAGGGTACATACATATGTAAAAATTCACTTAAGACCTGTGTGTTTTCCTGAATATGTTAAACCGCAATTTTTAGAGAAAGTTTTAATGAGATTTTACCACTCCTCTTTCTTTAAATCCTCCAATGATTTCCCATAGTACTAAGAATTAAACCCAAACTCCTAATCAAGGCCTAAAAGGCCTTACAGGACCTGGCCTCTGCCTGTCTCCCCAGCCCTCTTCCTCCCATCTGTACTTTAGCCTCACTGGTCTTTGAGCTGTGCCTCCAACACGCCCAGTGCAGAACACAATAGAGGACCCTGGCACTTGGGGGTCCTACTTCCTAGAACTCCTTTCTCCCAGATCGTTGCCCTATCATTTAAGTCTCCACTCAAAAGTCACCTCTTCAGATGACCCTCCCCATTCCCCAGTCACTATTCTATCACCCAGCTTTATTTTTTATTTTTTTTTAATCTTTTTTTTTATTTATTTATGATAGTCACACAGAGAGAGAGAGGGGCAGAGACATAGGCAGAGGGAGAAGCAGGCTCCATGCACCGGGAGCCCGACGTGGGATTTGATCCCGGGTCTCCAGGATTGCGCCCTGGGCCAAAGGCAGGCGATAAACCACTGCGCTACCCAGGGATCCCCCCAGCTTTATTTTTTTACAAGATATCCCTATCTAAAATTATTATTTACTTTTTATTTTAAAGATTTTATTTATTTATTTATGAGAGACAGAGAGAGGGGGTGGGGGGCAGAGGGAGAAGCAGGCTCCACGCAGGGAGCCCAATGCAGGTAGAGGAAGAAGCAGGCTCCACGCTGGGAGCCCGACACGGGACTTGATCCTGGGTCCCCAGGATCAGGCCCTGGGCTGAAGGTGGTGCTAAACCGCTGAGCCACCAGAGCTGCCCTTTATTTACTTTTTAAAAAAGTAAAAAATGTTTTGTCTTCTCCTACCTAGACTGTCAGTTCTTTTTTTTTTTTTTTTTTTTTTAATTTTTATTTATTTTTGATAGTCACAGAGAGAGAGAGAGGCAGAGACACAGGCAGAGGGAGAAGCAGGCTCCATGCACCGGGAGCCCGATGTGGGATTCGATCCCGGGTCTCCAGGATCGCGCCCTGGGCCAAAGGCAGGCACCAAACCGCTGCGCCACCCAGGGATCCCTAGACTGTCAGTTCTAAGGGAGTAAGGACCTCATTTCGCATATATACTGCTGTATCCCCATATCCATTAAGTAAGCACTTAATGAAAGAGTATTCCAGATAAGTTAAAGATCATTACTTTTAGCGCCTATGATAAATTTCTGCTTACTCCCACTAAACATGATTATTGAACTAATAGGTAAAGAATTTGTTCGAAAGAATATGTTAATTGCCTACTGAGATTTGCCCCGTTTTTAGTGTAGAATTGTTCCTATCTCCCAGACTCAGCTCTTCTCTTTTAGTTGGGAGAAACAAGATCATGGCCCAGGAGGTAGTAAGTGGGTATATAGGTAATGGTTAACCTAGTTCAAGCATTGACCCGACATGGACTCTTTTCTGACCACTTTACATTGATGAACTCACCCCACCTCCCATTAGCCCTATGAGATAATCGCCATTTACAGATGATGAGATTGAGGCCCTGAATGGCTAAGTAACTTGAAATAATCACATAACTCACAAGTGGCAAAACTAGGACGGGAACCCAGGCAATATAGATTCAGAGCCCTTATGCCTTCTAAATGCATCCATTCAAAGCATATAGTTCAATGGATTTTAACCAAGTTTGCACCCATGAAAGCACTCCCTTGATCAAGATAAAGAACATTTCCTTTGCGGCACCTGGGTGGCTCAGTGGTAGAGAGTCTGTCTTTGGATCAGGGCTTGATCCCAGGGTCCTGGAATGGAGTTTCACATAGGGCTCCCCACAGGGACCCTGTTTTTCCCTCTGCCTATGTCTCTGCCTCTCTCTCATGAATAAATAAATAAAATCTTAAGAAAAAAAAAAAAAAGAACATTTTTTGTAATCCCAAAACTTCCCTTGCCGCTCTGCAGTTCATATTCCCATCCCTGGCAACCACTGATCTTTTAGTCATCAAATATTAGATTTGTCTTTTTTAGAGTTTCATGTAAGTATCTAGGTCTCTGGCTTCATAGCTCTGGGTTTTAGAGCTTTCCAGGATTTTTAACCACCACCTTATAAAGTTTCCTGGTATGGTTTCTTTGCCCATTTGCCCATCAAATTGGCTACTTCACATTAGCCACCCCCCTGTATTCCATTGCTGCTTCCACCCATCACACTCTAAGCACAGGATATTGTCAGGATGGGGGGAGTAAAAGGACAAAACAGCCCAGTGATAGCACCTCTAAGATACCTTAAAGTTCCAGGGAGAGATGCTAACAAGTGATACACAAAAAGCACAAAAAAAGCTCCTGTCCTTTAGGAGTTTATAATTCAGTTAAAGAAGGAATATCTTATAAGAAAGCTGGTAAGTAGCAAAGGAAAACATCATTCATTCAACAAGTTATCTATTCAGTAAATATAGTATAATGTGACTATGCAGTTGGCTCTATCTAGAGTTCAGGCAGGTCTTGGTTCAATTATGGCATCTCTCATTTCTGAGCATGTGATGTTGGTCAAATCACTTAATATCAGTTTCCCGATCTTAAAATGGAGTAATTACAAAACCTACCTCAGGGGATTGTCATGAGGATTAACAGAGATAATGCAGACAAAACACTTAGGACAGTTCCTGGCATCTTAGTAAGAATTCAGTAAATATTAGCTGTCATTATTTTTACAATTATTATTGTATATGCCAAGCACCTTTCAGTGCTCTTGGGAGGTAGATTAATAAAATGAAATTCCTTGAGGGTTCAGTGCAATACAGGGATACTTAGATTGGGATCCACAAACCTTATGGTATTTTTGCTTCAGGATATTGGATATATATGCAAATATGTATTTTTCTTGGGTAGGGTCCATAGTTTTTGTCATATTCAAAGGACTGTCTGTGGCCCAAGGTCCAGAGCACACATTCCCCCAAGGGAATCACCCTTGGGGTGATTTTACCCAAGGGGTAAAATACTGCTTGGGGGCAGCAGGAATCTTAGATATTACAATGGTTTGTGTCCTTCCAAGGGGCCCTCCTACATAAACAGATGTACATCATATCCGTGATATTAAAATTTCATGCATGGAGGGAGGGCAATTTGAAAACAATGTCCCAGGACACCTGGTTGACTCAGCGGCTGAGCATCTGCCTTCAGCTCAGGACTTGATCCCAGTCCGTGGATTGGGTCCCGCATTGGGCTCCCTGCGAGGAGCCTGCTTCTCCCTCTGCCTGTCTCTGCCTCTCTGTGTCTCTAATGAATAAACAAATAAAATCTTTAAAAAAAAAAAAAATGAAAACAATGTCCCATGGTGGGAGAGGTAACCAGGGGTGGGGTGGGGTGGGGTGGGAGGAATAAAAAAAAAAAAGTTGAAAAACCCCGGTTTGGTAACAAATGTGAGAACCAAAGTAACAAAACCTAGGAGCAGTACTAGCTCTGCACAGAGAATTCCCAAGGAAACAGCCAGGAGTGGAGAGCTAGAGGGGAGTCAGACTCAACGACTGGAGGAGGCACTCCAAAATTAGTGTTGCCTGAATGAAAGCTCAAATTCTGAGAGCGAGCACTTGAGCAAACAGTGGTTCCGAAGGGGTAAGTCGGGCGGTGTGAATTCACCAATGCGCCATCTTTCACGAACAGGTTGAAAAGACCACACAAGAGCTTCAGTGAAAACAAGTTAGGGCAGCCCAGGTGGCTCAGTATTTTAGCGCTGCCTTCAGCCCAGGGCATGATCCTGGGGACCCAGGTATATGCTCCTCACATGGCACCTGCTTCTCCCCCTGCCTGTCTCTCATGAATATCTTAAAAAAAAAAAACAAAAAAAGCTAGAAATCTTCAGCACAAGGGTAACAGTCGCTGAAGTCCTCGTGGGGATCAGTTATAAGTCAGTTCACTGGGACAGATGCCGAGGCAGAAAAGACACAGAGTGGGAGAGAGGCCTCCTACCACCTGGAGCTTCTGGAGCCCAGGCCTCGGGTGCATGGGCCCAGAGCCAGCTGCTAGCCCGGCAGATTCCCAGTGTGCCAGGACCTCAGCTTAGGACCAAGCAAAGTAACTGTGGAGCAGAGCTCTGTTTGAAACGATGAGGTCAATTAATCCCACTGTGGTTTAGAAGCCTGACAGCCTTAGTCATCCATGGTGTGAAAGAATCATGTCGAATCTTCCCCAAGCGTTTGATGAATATCCACTAGATGACCCCTGTGTTGCCTATGTCAACTCACCTCAAAGTCAACATAGCCAAAACTGAACTTACCATTTCCATCCTGCTCCCCAATACTCTTCCTGATGTGGACTCTCATCCCGGTTCCCGTCTTTCATTCACCATATCCATTCTAACATCTCATCCTACTATTTTGCCTTTTTTTAAAAAAAAAAAAAAAAAAAAGATTTTATTTATTCATGAGACACAGAGAGAGGCAGAGACACAGGAAGAGGGAGAAGCAGGCTCCATGCAGGGAGCCTGACATGGGACTGGATCCCAGGTCTCCAGGATCACGCCCTGGGCTGAAGGCGGCGCTAAACCACTGAGCGACCTGGGCTGCCCTATTTTGCCTTTTAAATACCTCCCCCAATATAGCTCCTCCTCTCCATCCCAGCTCCTATTACTGCCCAGCGTGGCACCTTGCCCGTCTTCTGCCTCAAATCTTTTTTTTTATATATATTTTATTTAAATTCAGTTTGCTCCCTCAAACTTTTTCTCCCCACCGTTACCCGGGTTCTAAAGTGCAGATCCCTCACTCCCTTGCTTCCATCCTCCCTGTGGGTATCCCCCATGGATAGCAGATTCCCAACCAGTGCACTCTGAGAGTGGTGCTCACGGAGGAGCTCCTGCAGCACTTCAGGCTGCTAAGCAGAGTCTGGACAGCAACTATTACTGAGCCAAATAGCTTCCAGCCCATAGCAGCCTCCTCCCTTTACTTCAGCTTGTGCTGTTTCAAAGGGTTCTCTGCATGTGAGAAAGGGCAGAGAAGCACTCATCTGTTTAAGCCCTGCAGCTAGCTTCAACACCAAAGTGCATGATCTATTGTGCCATTCAGCAATGTCTCTTTTCACTCAGAAATATCTCACCCATCTGGAATGAGCTTCCCCTTCCTCACCTGGGAAACCTCTACCCTTCCTGTAAGATTACATTCAAACATATCACTTTCTTTTCTTTCCAGAAGTTTTCTTGGACTTTCATGCCAGGTTAGCTATCCTTCCTCATGCTCTCAAAATATTTTGTTTTATAATAATGTCATATGTGTCATCCTACTCTCTTGATAACAGAACTGCCTTGCTTGTCTTTGTATTATTCACCTACCACCAGCAGAGGTCTTGCAACTATTACGTCACATGGATGAGAATGATGGAAAGGAATGAGGGCCAGGCCCACCTTTCTCACCTTTTTTTACCTAGATTTCAGGACATGGTCACGTGAGCCAGAAAAAGAGCTTTATGAAAGCAGCAATATAGGAGGAGTAAATGCAGCAATGAATAGGAAAAGGGCCACTCAGGGCCACTCGATTTGGTCTAATCACTGAAAAGTCTTTGAACACAGATTTAAATGGGATGGAAGTCAGGTCTGAAACGACTAAGAATGAGAAAAAAAATAGGCATAAGATCCAAACCCCTTACCCAGGATGTCTGAAGATAAAAAATGGAAGAAAATGAAGGTTTACGGAGTTCCTACCATCCCAATTTCAACAGTTTTGCAATTATGTAAGAAGCTTATTTATATGGTGTCAAAGTAAACCAAATTCAACAAAGCATGCTCAGAGAACTCTGGCTTCCCTTCGTATCACCCCAACCACCCCGCTGGTATCGATTTCCATTCATTTTTGGTTTGTTTTTTAAATATAAACAAACGTGTGTATCTTGTGCTGCCTCTTAGATCAGGCCACATACTACACATTCTGTTACTTTCTTCACTTAATGTATCCTGGAGAGCTCTCCAAAATAGTTTCTAAGAATTTTTGCTTACTCTTTTTTACTGCTGCTAGGTAGATTTACCAGTTTATTCAATCAGTGTCTTACCTATGGAGAGGAGAGTTGCTTCCAGCCCACTGTCATTACAGTACTGTGATGAGTAGCTTTATACGTTACCTCATATTTTTGCCAGTAAAGAACTTCACTTCTGTCCTCATGTCATGGTCACAACCATCCTGTGTCATAGCTACTGGGTCTCCAGCTTAGAAACTAAACATATGCCTTTTAAAAATGCAATAAGCACCCTTACTCCTATCTTACCATTCTTCTCCCAACAAATTAACATCTCAGGGAAAAGAGAGTAGTTACTTTGCCAAGGAAAACAGCACAAAGAATAAACAAGGAGTTTAGTTTTATTTTCTCTGTGCATTTGCAAAAACACTTAGGACCAACAAAGAAACAATAATAAAACCCTCCTGTGAAAATTACACTAAAAAAAAAAGAAAGAAAGAAAAAGAAAAAGACCTTAGAGGGATTAGTGCCTTAGCTCTAGGGAGCTACAGCAAATCTGATTGGTCCAAGGAATTGAAAAGATATTAGGAAGATAGAACAGGAGGTGAGAGAATTAGAAATTATTGAGGAAGAGGGCCTCGGAGTGGGCCACGAGGGGGAACTGGAGGCCGGGGGGTGGGTCTGGGTGGAGGCAGGGGCCCCCGCTGGTAGCCGTAGGGTGGGGGTCGTGGAGGCCCAGTGTATCCATGAGGAGGCATTAGTGGAGGAGGTCCACGCATCCCATGTGGAGGCATGGGACCTGGGTGACCTGCACAAAGAAAAAGAAAAGTCAATCAAGGAAAGAAACAGGAAGTAGCTGATGTTGGGCCAATGCGTGGAGAACACGGACAGGGAGGCCATGAGCACAAGTGTAAATAAAGGGCAGGAAACAGGGATGTGACAAAGGAAGCTACAAGACTATGATACTCAGGATGAGGGAAATGGTTAGAGCCTACTCACCCATGGGAGATCCAAACGGAGGCCCTCGAGGGGGCAAGCCCATTGGAGGAGGTCCAGGATGAGGCATTCCAGGTGGTGGTCGGGGTGGTGGCTGCCCCCCAGAGCCTGGGGGCCCAGCATGTGGGTGTCCTAGGCCATGAGGGCCATGGTGGGCCAGCTGCATCTGAGACATCCCTGTGAGAACAAAACAGCCATAAATAACAAGGAGACAAGGAATACAGAGAGCAAAGAAAATGGAGAAAGGAAGAGAACAAAACTGAGAAAGAAGTGACATCAGGAAAAGAGGAGTATGGAAAATAAGGCTGGTACAAAGCGCCCTTCACCCTCATCCTCATTCCAAGGGTACAAGCAGATTAACTACCCACCCAATCAACTGCTTGCCCACTTTGCTTGCTCCTTCCACAATTTAGACAGTATAACAGTGCTGCAGAATTATGTAACAAATGGAGTGATTATTTCACTGACAGATTCGGCAAAGTAGCAGAAACATTGTCTGAGCAAAGATCTAATTCTAGAGAACAAGAATTTTTCGGGTGGACAAGAGCATGGAACAGAATTTTCCCCAAGCAGGAAATATTAGCATGTGAGAACCACAAGGGCATCAAACAGGGATGTATGTTCAGGGAAAACTGGTAACTCAGAAATAAAGAGCAGCATGTAGTCATGGATGTAACTAGCAGGCACCAATCACAAACAGCCTACAATGGTATGGTGACAAGTCTGGGTTTTATGCTGTACGTAAAAGAGAGCAACAAAAGAATTTTGAGCAAAAGTGTGTGAACATTGTGTTTTAGAAAAATTACTCTGTGCAAGTGGATCAAAGAGAAATTGAAGTCAAAATGTTAGAAAATCACTACAATAAATTAGGTGTGAAATGAGTATGAGGGGGCCTGCACTAGGGCACTAGCAGTGAGAGCCAATACCAGATATATTAGTAAGATTTGATATCTAGTACAGGAGTGATAGGAAACAGTTAAAAATAGGTCCCAGATTTCTGAATTAAGCATCTGAAAACAAAGAATGCTAGAGGAACAACAGGTGTGAAGGGGAGGTTAGAAAAGTGGAGCTGTCCATCAGGCAGTGGGATTAAGGGTCACAGACCAGATAAGCATATCTGGGTGGCATCAGTGTACAAGTAAGGGAACTATGAAGAAAAGAGAACCAGAGGGATCCCTGGGTGGCGCAGCGGTTTGGCGCCTGCCTTTGGCCCAGGGTGCGATCCTGGAGACCCGGGATCGAATCCCACGTCGGGCTCCCGGTGCATGGAGCCTGCTTCTCCCTCTGCCTGTGTCTCTGCCTCTCTCTCTCTCTCTCTCTCTCTCTCTCTCTCTCTCTCTCTCTCTCTCCCCTGTGTGACTATCATAAATTAGAAAAAAAAAAAGTTGGCCACATTAGTAGGCTTTTCTCCCTCTCCATGTACCTGGGTTTTTGTATCTGGTTCTCTTTTCTTTTCTTTCTTTTTTTTTTTTTTAAATTTTTATTTATTTATGATAGTCACACAGAGAGAGAGAGGCAGAGACACAGGTAGAGGGAGAAGCAGGCTCCATGCACCGGGAGCCCAACGTGGGATTTGATCCCGGGTCTCCAGGATCGCGCCCTGGGCCAAAGGCAGGTGCCAAACCGCTGCGCCACCCAGGGATCCCTAATGGGGCTAACTTTAAGGAGTCTGAGACAGATGAAAATTCCAGAAACACCAAAAGGCAAGTTTTTCAAAAAGGACAACACACCTAGTTTCAAGTATACCAAATGGCAAACCGGGTAAAGAATGGAAGTGCCCCCTCTATTTGGCAATTAGGTTACTGCTTTGGGGTAGAAGTCGGAGGAGAAAAATGAAGTAAAAGTTAAAGGAAAAAGCAAACAAGTACAGTTATACTCTTTGGAAAAACTTATATAATAAATGGAGACAGGGTGGTAGCTGTTAAAGTAAACAGAGAACAGTGTCTTGTGTTTGTTTTTATAAAAGAATGTCTGAAAAAAAAGCAGAGCTCCGGGACTATCTACTATTACTGCTGAGGGATGAGGGCAGCACTGCACATGGCAGTGGAGCTTCTCCAACAAGCTTATCTATCCTTTTCCCCAGCAAAGAACACTCACCTGGATGGGGCATCCCACTTGGTGGGAATGGGTGAGGATGCGAGTGTCCATGTCCAGGATGTCCAGCCCCTGGGGTTCCTGCTGATGGTGGACCGTGTCCTCCAGCACCGGGAGGCATAGGTGGCGGGGGCATGGCTGGGGGTATCCCAGGTGGAAGGGCTCCAGGAGGCGGCACTGGGGGTGGGAAGGACCCAGGAGGAGGCATGCCTATAGAGGAAATGAAAGAAGAGTTAACGATAGTAAGGAGAGAAAGTCTTTAGAAAGCCCGTTCAGTCTGGCCTCCTCAGGCAGGGTAAGTTCTCTTCCCTTCCTCCCAGCTCTCTAAAATCAGAAGCAATACTAGATAACGAGGAACAACTTCAGCCTCTTGAACTCAACAACTTTCTCCCCACAACTGTCACCCCTCACTCCCTTTCTCATCACCTACTGACTCCATGTCCCCCTTTATCAAGTTCTTTTCCCCTCCTCTTGCCCCCCCCTCACCACCACACCCCAAGCCCAAGACAAAAATATTTTGAATAAAAGCTTTACCTGGTGGAGGGAGCCCAGACCCCAATGATGATACGACAGGATTGGGGGCTGAAGGCGGAGGGGGTGCATCAGCAAACAGCTGATGAGGGCGGTCAGCCTGGGAGAGTGGGTTCTGGGCTGCTAGAAGTCGTTCAGCTGCTGAGCCGTGGCGCTCCCCTTTCGAGTCCTTCTTGAAGGCATAGGACACAGTGATGGGGCGATTACAGAGATACTGCCCGTTCATGGCCTCAATAGCTGCATCCGAAGCGTCAAATGAAGCAAAATTAATAAAGGCATAACCTTTGGAGTTGCCTGTATCAGGGTCCCGCATAATCTTAGGGGTTTGTAAGATGACCCCGAAGGCGCTAAAAGTATCATAAAGCAGCTTCTCATCAATTTCTGGGTCCAGATTGCCAATGAAAATGTTGGCCCCCACGTCCAGGTTCTTGTTGTGAGCCGATGCCTTGTTCACTCGTATTGGCTTCCCGTATAATTTGATCATGTTCATGATCTTAATGGCATAGTCAGCATCTTCCTCACTCAGGAATTCCACAAAGCCATAGCCTGGGAAGTAGAAAAGCAGAGATTAACTTAAGTGAAGTGATTCAATTTCGTGTATGCACCTTCCAAAGCACAAAGAACATGAAATAACCACCTCACTTCAACTGGGAATGGTTCCAGAAGCAAACATTGAATGACACTTAAAAGGAAGAATCTGCAGGTGATTCCAAAACGGCTATGAATACTGCCTATGAATACTGCCGGAACCCTCCAGGAGCAGCTTGTCCCCTCAATGCATAAACACGCCTCTTGTCATGTACTCACCTTGGTGCTGACCTGTGACTCTATCCTTTGGCATGTGGGTGTTGACTACTGGCCCTGCCTGGAGAAAAAGCTCCCACAGCAGGGGTTCGCTAACCTTCTCATCCAGTCCCCCGACGTAGACAGTGGCATCTATGAGAAATGAGCAGATTATGGCAGGGATGAGACAACGACAGGAAAGAAGAAAGTGACAGGCAGGGGAACTGGGAGTGGAGATGGGATATAGGAACAAAAAAGGAAAAAGACGTGAGAGTGAGCCCTTACATCTCTCTCATTCCAGAACTAGAGAACCTTCTTAAGTCTAACTGAAAGTTCTGCTGCAAATTCTCTGTGAATTGCTTTGTCTTTGGTTTTCGTTTGGGTTTTTGTTTTGTTTTTTTTTTGAATGGGAAGGCGTAGGAGATTGGACAGAGCATCACACCCACAGGCCTCAGCCTGCACCCGGCCACCCCACCCCCAGCCGGCACGGGGGCCGGGCCGGGTTCGCGCCCTCCGGGAGGATCCGATCTCCTGCCCCGGCGAAAACACGGCTGGCCTTCCTCGAGGCCTCCCAGCCTCCCTGGCCTCATCCCCTCCAACTACCCTGGTTCCGCTCGGAGATCGGCCCGGCCGCCATGGCGAAAGAGCTCCCGCCGTCTCCAGGCAGCGATCCCGCCCTCCGACCTCAGTCAGTACTTCCACTTCCGGGGCGAAGGTAGTCACGAGGGCAGTGGGCAGGGCCTGATGGGGGAGGAGCCGGAAGCGGCCCCGGCCATCTTAGGACTTGCGGAGACTTGATGCGGCTTGTGGGGCCGCGTTCTCCGGTCGGTGGTTTTGCGCGGATTTGCCGCTGCTAGCGGTCAAAGCGATGAGGGCCGAACGGAAATGCCCAGACCCTCTTCAGGCAGTGCTGGACGTTAAAGGATCACAGTACTCCTAAAAATGTAAACTCGAAAGCTAAAAGAACAAAACTTTATTTTAAATAAATATTTTGTTGGCAAACTATCCTTTTGTTCCCCGGAGAAGGGTGTGCTGAGGAAACCCTCCAACCCAAGGATTCGGCTGCCTTAGGGTGCGGAGGCAGCCCTCCACCGTGGCCCGCGGCTTCTGGGTAGCAGCTCCAGCCTGGGGAGAGGATTGCGGAGCGTCTGAGCTGGAGTGGCGTTGGAGCTCACATAATCCTGTTGCATGAGGGAGATGGAAACCTGAGGCTGAGAGATGATGTGTGCCCAGAGCTGAGGGTACCTGACATTGCAGCCCAGGGGCCTCAGTTTCAACCGCTAGAATACCCCGGACCCACCAACCATGCCTTTGCATGCTCTTTGCCCCATCTTACGAAAAGATTAGTGTGGACAGCCTGACCTATCTCCATATTTCCTGAACAATAATATGGTGGGTCCCTTCTCCCAGTTTATCATCGCTTTTTTACTTAGGATCTTTTATTCAGACACCAGAGATAATGCCAGCAACTGTACTTTAATGAACTCGTTAAATAAAAATGTCACTACAAAATATACAATTGGGAGAGACAGGATGTGTCCCATACCCACTAGCATACCCATAGAAAACCAGAGGGAAGAAACAGAAATTGGAATTAAGCAGCAAGAGGAGGTGAGAATGAGTTCTGTAGGCCATCTCCTTTGAACTGATGAACAGCATCTCTCATCTCACAGCTTATCGGCTGGGTATCCAGAGGGATGGAATTGCCCTGAAAAGAACAAAGGTAATCGTATTCTGGGTTGCTTTTGTTTCTTAATTCCTCAAATCACAAGAAACATATCTCGAGAATGAAACAGGACAGGGCAAGAGTTGGAGAAGGTTAGCACCACCCATCTGCAACAGAAAGGTCAGTGAGCTTGTTGAGGGCTGGAGTGTCAAAAGCTGAGACAGCAAGACCAAGATAAGAAAAATTGGAGGATTAGACAGAACCTTCCCTCACCCCGGACCCCCTCTGCCATGCCCATAAAAAAGACAGCAATTTCAGTGGGACTGGGAAAGAATGGTATTTGGATCTCTTTTCTTGGAGTGATCCTCAGGAGATACTCTTGGTGTCCATTTCCTTAAAAGCTCCTGAAGATGGGATAGCTCATCCTGGAGGCCAGAGATTGTGGGAGCTGAGAGGCCTTTCTGGGAAGGGGGTGAAGAGAGGCAGAGAGGAATATTATTATAGCTCTAGCTCCCTATTTCTGAGATGTGTCCACTACTTCTGGCATCTTTTTTATTATTACTATAACTGACATACAATGTCCTGTTTCAGGTGCACATCCTAGTGATTTTTTAATACTTTAATAAAATTTTATAAAATTACACTTTTATACAATTTTTATACAAAAAATTGATATTTTTATACATTACAAAGTGATCCCCATAAATCTAGTTCCCATCACCTCTGGCGTCTTTAATTCTCTTTCCCCCTCCAACTATGTTCTAGGATCTACTTGATATGAACCACAAGTAGTCTTTCCCACACATACACATACACTCCTAAACCTATCCACTGTGATACCAACAGGAATGATATTTCACTCCTCAGTCCCCCCAGCTCCTTGTTTTTCCAGCTCCTAAAAACCTCTGGTTTCTCCCAGAACATCTGGTTTAGCAGTCAAGCCCCTTCTCCCACTTCCAATCCCTGTCTTCCCTCCTCACCTGGAACTCAGGCCTTCCCCTCAGGTAGCAGCGTCTCCACAGCCTGATCTGGGGTCCCAGATATCCAGGCAGCAGCAATCCCGGGGGTAAAGGGCAAGCTCCCCAATGTGAGGGGAGCCCCCACTCCTGATCAGCCAGGCTTTCAGAGGAGATAGCAGGTCTAGGGAGCCAACGAGAAGAGACTGCCAGCAGGGAGGGGCTGTCCCGCCAAGGACAGAGCTGATTCAGTGGGGTCAGGGCCCCTCTGGTGAAGAGCCACACAGAATTTGGGGGTCCAGGAACCATGAAGCTTGGCTAAAGGGAAAAAAGAAATCAACTGACAACCTAGAAACCCCTGACTCCCCTTCCCCAAAGGTCAGGAAAGAATGTCTAGCTTCCACCTACTCAAACTGCCTTAGTGATCAAACTACAGGCCTTCCCCCATCTACTCTCCTCATAGGCTTCAAACTAAGCATCAGGTCTGATTAAAGTCAATCTTAGGGAAACTTGTAAAATGTGTATAAGAGGGGTGCCTAGGTGGCTCAGTCAGTTAAGCATCCAACTCTTGATATTGGCTCAGGTCATGATCTTAGGGTTGTGAGATCCAGACCCACATGGAGCTCCTCGCTCAATGGGGAGTCTGCCCCCCCACCTCGGCTGGCACCCACTGGCACACACATATGCACGCTCTCTCTCAAATAAATCTTTTTTTTTAAATG